>NC_137841.1:19807780-20330280 GCF_948465745.1 Chenopodium album | reverse complement strand
GAATCGGTTTAATTGTCTCACGGGTTGGTTTTGGTTCGGTTTAAATAGTTATCGGTTCGATTCAGTTTCGGTTTATTCGTAAGCGGTTTTAATTCGGTTCGGGTTGTAAACAGTCCGGGTAGTAAACGGTTCGGTGCAGACGGGTTGCGGTTTGTTAACGGTGCGGTGTAAACGGTTTTTATCCCGGTTCAAACAGTTTCGGGTTGGAAACGGTTTCGGGTTAGAAACAGTTCGGTTCTTTTTTGGTTCAGTTTATAACTGGTTCGGTTCTTTTTCGGTTCAGTTTTTAACTGGTTCGGTTCTTTTTCGGTTCAGTTTATAAATGGTTCGGTTCTTCGATTGTTTAACCACTTTAACGTTATTCATATCGGTTCCATTTCAAGTTTACTAAATTATAGTTGAATCTTAATTAAAACATAGCCTAATAGTATATTCATGTCACTAGCACACTCCCATCTTTATTTCATTATTACTCACAGAATCAATGTAATCATATGCTTAATAGTCTCTGTGAATTAATTTTATTTATTACGCCTTCAGCCAAGCCTTGGTACTTAATATTACAAGCTTTTTGTTCATTTGGTTTCATCACCACAAATGTATACATGACTAGAGGCAGTAGTGTTGCTAATAGTTTGAGGCAGGGCCTGAGCCTGCTTGTTTTGCTCTTGTTTGTGAACACTGATTATGTTTAAGACCTTAATGAATGATTTGTCTTGCTATTTTAAAAAAAATATTCTAAGATTTCTAATATTTAATCCATTTAATTATATCCCCGTCAAAAAAAAAAAAATCCATTTAATTATATAAAAAAGTTTGTAAACGGTTCGATTTAGAAGCGGTTTGGTTCATAAACGGTTCGGTTTATAACCAGTTCGGTTTTTAAATGGTTCGGTGCAAACGGGTAGCAGTTTGCTAACGGTTCGGTGTAAGCGGTTCTTTTGCCAGTTTAAACGGTTTCGGGTTGGAACCGGTTTCGGGTTAGATACGGTTCGGTTCTTTTTCGGTTCGATTTTCTTTCAGTTCGGTTTATTTTCGGTTCGGTTTGTTAACGGGTTCGGTTCTTATACGGTTTAACATTATTCAGGTCGATTCGGTTTCGGGTTTACTAAAATACGGTTCGGGTCGGTTTTCGGTTTAAAAAAAAATCGGTTTTTAATCGGTTCGGTTCTCATTTGGATCGGTCGGTTTCGGGCAGTTAAACGGTTTCGGTTTGAAATTTGACAGCACTAACCGCCACTAGTTTATGAGTGTAATTATAGTGCTGCAATTGCCAACAATCAATTTATGAGTTCAAGTGGAAAATTATTTCCAAGTGCACAATGGCATACAATTACAAGTTTGGTGGGTAATATCAAAATATTTGAAAATTGTCCGGGAATAATAAGTTTGATGATACCTCTTGGATTATTGATACAAGAGCCACACATCAAGTTACAGGAGAAAAATCTTGGCTTTTTAATACAAAGAGTTTTGAATGTCCTGTAGGGTTACTGAACGGTGAAACAGTGTTGACTTCTCTTATTGGTTTCGTTTGTTTATCGGACAAAATCACTCTAACTGGGGTGCTCTATTTCCCTGATTTGAGTTGTAATGTACTTTCTGTTTCACAACTTAATGATGAGCTTAATTGTATTGTTCAATTTGACTCAAATATGTGTGCTATATAGGATCAAACGAATGAGTTGATTGGAACAGGAGCTCGGAGAGACAGATTGTACTATTTTAGCAAATCGGATTCTGTAGGCGTCGCTCGAAGTGCGCCTACGTTAAAAGCATGTGGTGAATATGCTTGGCACTCATAGGAAGTGGGAATTGAAATTACGATTAGGGACAAATAAAGTAGGGAGCCGCCAACAAGTTTTTAAGGAACTTGTAAACCGTTCACGGATCATAAAAGGCAACCACGAATAAGGGACAACGATAGGCAACAACAATTGACCCGTGAAGGTTACACCCCATTCATAATCCATGAGATTACTAACTCCATATGGTTCGGAACCACGAAAGGAGGATCGGGGATGATGGTACGAAGTGAGTCATGGAGTCACATTCGCCCGCATTGGCCTCTACTCGATTCTTATAGTGAAAAGTGATTCCTGCGATCTCAAAGGCATACAAACAAAATATTCAATTTGCTCCAAACTATTATTAAGCTAAATTGGTTGAATATTAATGCAACACATAATTCTAAAATATTTGTGATCACTTGAATTAATAACAAGATTAAAAAGAAACCTAAACCGGTTGTCCAAATTATCTTATTAGGCGTGATTTTCAATTACATATTCCCTTTGAACATGCAATATAGTGATCATAAAAATAATAGAATTACCATAAATATTGGAAGCAATTCAAAAATAATAATGTTAGTCAAATCAAATATAAAATAACCCAAATCATGATACTAGCAATATAAAATAAAATAAGAGTAATTAATTTAATTAATTACTCACATTCCGCGCGTTCCTTTAAATTGCTACATCATGAATAAATTGTTAGTAACTTCAATAAAAATATAAATCTAATGGAAATCAAATTAAAAAAAAAAGTAGAATTGATTTGGTCCAAACCCTCAGTTATTTGTACCTTTCACGCCTTGGTTTAAGGACGGAACATCGGATTAAGTATAGACTCCTTGGAGTGCTTAGGGGAATTATTATGGAAGAATAAGGAGGCTAGAAATTAGGTTAAAGAGGGATAAGAGAATGATTTTTGGTATAAGGTCAGAGAGAATGATTATTGGTGCCCCGTACATCAGAAATGAGGGGGTATTTATAGAGAAAATATGCTGAGGGAGCACACGGAACCCTAAAATGATAAAAATCCTAAAAAAGTATCCCGTGACACGGCAAACTGTACCGTGACACGGGAATTTCCACCGTCAGACGACAAACTTTCCCGCGACACGGTACATTTTTAGTGTGACGCGAGAAATTTTCAGAAAACGGGAAAGAAAACGCGTTAAGGGTTTACGCGGAAAAGACACGGAATCTCCCGTGACACGGCACAGGTACCGTGACACGGTACAGTACACCGTGTCACGGTATGGGAGACGCGGAAATTACACGGAAATAGCTCCATGTCACGGGGAATCCCACCGTCAGACGGTGTAAATTCCCGTGACACGGTGGAAAATGCCGTGACGCAGGAGTTGTTTAGGTACGAAGAACGCAAATAGGACACGGAATAGCCCCGCGTCACAGCAAGGGCACCGTGTCACGGGGATTCCCACCGTCAGACGGTGCAATTTCCCGTGACACGATGGAATTGCACTGTGCGCGGTGATTCCAGGTTTTTACCCGTTTTTAAAACCATCATAACTTTTGATCCGTAACTCGGAATGAGGCATATAATATATAATTGGAAAGCTTATCAAGTCTACTTTCCAACCCAATTAGAATAAAGTCAAAATGATATGTATATTTTAAGATATTACCGTTTTAGTGGAAGGGTGTCGGTTTTAGGCCAAGTTTAGTGTTTTGCTCATATCTTTTTCGTTATAGCTCGGAATTGGGATTATGATATATGGTTGGAAATCTGATTTAAAGGCCTATCCAACAAAATAATAATTGGACCAAAATTGTATAACCATAAAATCAGTTTCTCTCAATTTTGCAATGTGGACACGAAAAGTGGAAAATAGGTTATGGTTTAGGGAAATGAGCTAGAAATTGGATTGGTTCATGAAATATATTGGATAGAACATGAATTTAAGCACTCCAAAGATTAAATACTCAACTCGACCAATAATGGCGGTGAAAGGTGTTCATCAACGGGTTTGGTTTTGGGGAGACATTTTTAGGTGTCTACAGGTTCTTTGCATCATGCGGGTGCTATTGCCGCAAAGTCTAATTTGGAGATCTGGCATCGTCGTATGCATCGTCCCTCCGAGAAAGTAGTTAAGTTTCTTCCTACTGTTAATTGCAAAGATAGTCTTGATAAGGGGTGTGAAGTTTGTATGCATACGAAGCATCCTAGAGATAGATTTCCTTTGAGTGATAATAAAGCGTCTAGAATATTTGAGAAAGTTCATTGTGACTTATGGGGTCCACACCGTCATGTTTCATCCTGTGGATCTCGTTATTTTTTGACAATTGTTGATGATTACTCTAGAGCAGTGTGGAAATATTTGCTGATTGATAAAACTGAGGTGTTTCGTATGTTTTTGTCATTTGTTGCTATGGTAGACAGACAATTTTCCCAGACAATTAAAGTTGTGCAAAGTGACAATGGTACCGAGTTTAATTGTTTGCTTGATTATTTTAGTGCTACCGGTATTATTTTCAAACCTCTTGTGTGGGGACACCGCAACAAAATGGGAAGGTTGAGAGAAAACACAAACACAATCTTGAGCTTGGGAGAGCTTTGAGATTTCAAGCAAAATTGTCGATATATTTTTGGGGGGAGTGTGTTCTTGCTGCTCAACGGTACACCACTCCCTTGATACAAAATAAAACTCCCTTCCAGATTCTCTTCAATAAACCTCCTTTTAATGCTATTCGCACATTTGGATGTTTATGTTTTGCTTATAACCAAAAAACGAATGGAGACAAGTTTGCTAGTCGGAGTAGAAAATGTGTTTTTGTGGGTTATCCCTTTGGGAATAAGGGTTGGAAATTGTATGATCTTGAGTCAAAGGTGTTTTTTGTTTCTCGTGATGTAAAATTTATTGAGAGAGTGTTCCCTTTTGCTTGCCCGAAAGAGGTTAATATAGCAACAATGCCTTATGATGATGGAGATGTTCATAATGATTTTTTGGAGAATGAGGTATTTGGTGATGATGAGGTGACTTTAGGTGAGTATTTGGTTACGGGTAAGGAAAAGCAGCCTGCCTTGATGACTGTATAACCAACCTCTCAACCTGTGGAAATCCCGCGGGCGCAGGCTGAACTTGCGGGTGAGCAAAAAGTTCATCACCCTCCTGACTCCCCCGCAGGATATCCCGCGGGCGCAGGCCGAGCCTGGCAGTCATCCACCACTGCTAGTGTTGATATTCCAGCAGCTGATGGGTCTAGCGAGCAGCACACAAGCAGCACACTACTTTTGAGCAACCCCTAGACAACTCCGAGCAGCCCTAACCGGAGGCGTTGGGTGAGGGTCATCGTCCGAAATTTCCTTCAGTTAAACTCCGTGGTTATGTGACTCATTTTGTTTTACTAATAATCCGTCACCGTCTCCAATCCCTCCTTTAGGTACGCCTTACCCTTTAGCACACTATATAAATTGTGACATGTTTTTTGTGAATTATCACAAGTTTCTTGCAGATGTTGTTCTAGGTAAAGATCCAAAATCCTGTAGAGATGCCCTGAAATTTGAGGGTTGGCGACGTTTTATGAAAGAGGAAATAAAGGTATTGGAAGATAATGGGACTTGGACATTAGAGCATCTTCCTCTCGGCAAGAAAGCTCTAGGCAGTCAATGGGTGTACAAGACGAAATTCTTATCTAATGGTGATATTGAACGTCTCAAGTCTCGTTTGGTTGTCTTTGGTAATCATCAACAAGAGGGCATTGATTATGGTGAGACCTTTGCTCCGGTCGCAAAAATGACTACTGTTCTCTCCTTTCTTGCTGTAGCAATTTCTAAAAACTGGGAGATTCAGCAGATGGATGTTCATAATGCATTTCTACATGGTGATCTAGAAGAGGAGGTGTACATGAAATTACCTCCAGGTTTTTAGAGCTCGGATCCGAGCTTGGTGTTTCGTTTGAGAAAGTCTTTGTATGGTTTAAAACAGGATCCAAGGTGTTGGTTTTCAAAACTCACTACGACTCTAAAAGGGTATGGTTTTATTCAATCTTACTCTAATTATTATCTTTTAACAAACACTAAAGGCAATGTTCAGATTAATGTCTTAGTTTATGTTTATGATCTTATTAATTCTGGGAATGATTCCGCTGCATTAACTGTTTTCAAAGCTTTTTGTGGCGATTGTTTTAAGATGAAGGACCTTAGTCCTTTGAAATATTTTTTGGGCATTAAAGTTGCTTGTAGTAAATCAGGTTTGTTTTTGTGTCAACGAAAATACACCCTGGATATTATTTCTGAAGCAGGGTTATTAGGCGTAAAACCAAGTGGTTTTCCAATCGAGCAAAATAAAAAGCTTAGCCTTGCCAGCGGTGAGTTACTTGCGAATCCTGAGTCTTATCGCAGACTGGTAGGGCGGTTGATTTATCTCTTGGTGACTAGACCAGATTTGGCATATTCGGTACATATTCTTTCGCAGTTTATGCACGAATCTCGGATTGAGCACTGGGAAGCAGATCTCAGGTTGGTTCGTTATTTGAAGGGTACCCCGGGACAGGGTATTTTGTTGAGTACAGATAGTGATCTGACTTTGCCGGGTTGGTGTGATTCAGATTGGGCGGCATGTCCTCGTATTCGTCGTTCATTGACAGGTTGGCTTGTGTTTCTTGGTGAATCCCCTATTTCATGGAAGACCAAGAAACAACCCATCAGTTTCCACATCTTCTTCCGAGGCTGAGTTTTGTTGCATGGCTTCAACCACACATGAGTTAAAGTGGTTGAAGGCCTTGCTTTTGAGTTTGGGTGTTCAACACCCTAAGGCGATCAAGTTGTTCTGTGATAATCAATCTACTTTACATATATCTAGAAATCTAGTTTTTCATGAACGTACGATGCACATTGAGATTGATTGTCATATTGTTCGTGATGCCATTACAGAGGGCTTAATTGCTCCTTCTTATGTTTCCACTAAGGAGCAATTAGCGGATGTTTTCACTAAGGCGCTTGAGAAGACTATGTTTGATCATCTTATTTCCAATTTGGGCATTTATGATCCCCATGCTCCAACTTGAAGGGGGGGGGGGGGTGTAGACACCTAAAAATGTCTCCCTAAAACCAAACCCGATGATGAACAACCTTTCACCGCCATTATTGGTCGGGTTGAGTATTTAATCTTGGAGTGCTTAAATCCATATTTCCATTTCATAAAAACAACCCAACTCCTATCCCATTTCCCCAAACCATAACTTATTTTCCTCTTTTCGTGCCTTTAAACCCAAAATAATTCATTTCGTGTCCTTTAAAATCATTCATTTCGTGTCCTTTTTATAAAAACGTTTAATCCAGTTTACTTTGGTCCATAATCTGGGTCCAATGATTAAATATTTGGATGGGGATTTAATATAGCTTTCCAACGATATATTATAAGCCCAAATCCGAGTTATAACGAATAAGTTATGGCCAAAATATTAAATTGAGCCCAAACCGAACCTAAGCCCACCTTACCTACGACCCAATGATCATGTGGAGGGTCCAAATTATTTAATCCCATTCTTAAACCAATTAGGATTAATTAGAAGCTTCTACAATTTTCTAAAAGATCCTTATTATAATTTTTGAAAAGATAAGATTAAAGAGTTTGAAATTGAATAAAACTCCTTTTTTTTAAAGTCCTAATTTTATTCGAATTGAAAGACATTCAAAGATAGTCAGATATTATTTTCGTGCCTCATAGTTTTTATCCAAATTTTATATTGTTGGATATCCCTTGAAATTATCTTTCCAATAATATATTATAATATCAATTCCGAGCTATAACGGAAAAGATATGAATAAAATGTCAAACTCTACCCAAAACTGACACCGTCCGACTATTTTGTCCATATATTTTATTCTATAAAATATTTTAATCTGATTCTAATTGTTTTAGAAAATAGACTTCAAGAGCTTTCCAACTATATCTTATTTATCTTATTCCGATTTCTGGATCAAAAGATATGATAAAAACAAAAACCGCAAAAACTGCTATCTATCGCAAGAGTTTTATCCGATTCGAATTCTTATCTTTTCTTGATTCTTTGACCCCTCTTTTTTCTCTATAAATAGAGGTCATATTTCCCCTTTTTCAATCATCAATAAGCTTGATCATAAAATAATTCTCTTCTCCCTCTTTAGCCTAAACATTAGCCTCCCCATTCTTTCACTATTTCTTCCTTTATGCACTCCAAGGAGTCCATATAATACCCAAAGGGTTTGGACCAAATCAACTCTACTTTAATTTAATTGTTTCAATTCAATTTATATTATTTATTGAAGTTACTAACAGTTTATTCATGATGTATCAATTCAAGGAAACGCGGAAAGTGAGTAATTGATTCACTTAATTACTCTTGTTTTAATATTGCTAGTATCATGATTAGGTTTATTTATATTTGATTTGACTAACAATTTATTGTTAAATTGCTTCCAATATTAATGGTAATTCTATTTTTGTTATGATCACCATATTGCATGTTTAAAGGGAATATGTAATTGAAAATCACGCCTAATAAGATAATTTGGACGACCGGTTTAGGTTCCTTTTTAATCTTGTTGTTAAATCAAGTGATCACTAATATTTTTGAATTATATGTTGCATTAATATTAAACCAATTTAGCCTAATAATAGTTTGGAGCAAATTGAATATTTTTTTTGTATGCCTTTAAGATCGCAGGAATCACTTTTCACTATAAGAATCGAGTAGAGGCTAATACGGGCGAATGTGACTCCAAGACTCACTTCGTACCATCATCCCCGATCCTCCTTTCGTGGTTCCGAACCATATGGAGTTAGTAATCTCATGGATTATGAATGGGGTGTAACCTTCACGGGTCAATCGTTGTTGCCTTCGTTGTCCCTTTATCGTGGTTGCCTTTTATGATCCGTGAATTGTTTACAAGTTCCTTAAAAACTTGTTGGCGGCTCCCTACTTTCCTTATCCCTAATCATATTATGTTAATTCCCACTTCCTATGAGTGCCAAGCATATTCACCACATGCTTTTACGTAGGCGCACTTCGAGCGATGCCTACAGGGGATATTGAGATATATTTAAGAAATATTAGGATATATTTATTTAGCATATTTTGTGCTAGTAAATCTTTTGATATATTTTATCTTTGGCAGTTTCCTAATCATATCACAATAGGGTTGATCTTTGTATTATATAAGTTTTGGCAAAGTCATTAATGAAATCAAGCGATTCTATTTCTCTTTAATTTAGCAAATTGCCCAAAAATTTCATAAACCTTGGGTGAAAACGCGTAGATATTTCATAGCCAATAGGTGGGAAAGAAAAATCTAGGCGTTCCCACCAACGGGTTACAATATATTTGGGCGTTTTTTTTAATTAAAAATTTCTGAAGCCTCTGATGGTGGTGTGTAGCTGGTGGCTGTCATTGTAAGTGGTGGTGGTTGGTGAGGAGATAGTAATGGTGGTGTGATTAGTAATTGGTGGGGGAGTTGACGAAATGCGGAGGAAGTCAGAAGGTGCTTCAATGAGGTTATGAAGGAAAGAGCTCATAAGCCCACTCTAATGGATGATGTTTTAATGGAGGAGATAGCTCATAAGCCACTTTCAATGGGGGAATTCAAGGTTGCCAATGAAAACGGGAGTGATAACAAGAGGGGTAAAATAGCCTGTTCAAATTAAAATGCGGGCATTAGTATGTAAAATGAGGGCGACATTTAACGTTCCACATAGAGTTTTAATACTTTTGTTTATAATAAGTTGCTATTAAATAAATGAATTTCAAAATTTCAACAACGCTTTAAAGAAGCGTCGTAATTCTTTTAGCAGTGCATACAATTTATAGCGCTTCGTAAGCGTTGTTTAAATGGTAAAAAGCACTATAATTAATTACTAAATGTGGTGCAGTATAACATTTTGTTCAATTTTATAGTCCATTCTAAATACTGCCCGAAAGAGAATTCCTTAGTCACGCATTAGTCAAAACAACAAGAGAAAAAGCAATTCATATTGGGTTAGAAAACACATAAAAAGAATCACAACACTTAGTTACAATGATGTAATGAAGTTCGTGACCTAAAGTCAAATTCAACATTTGACTATGGTCAAGCTTATATGGGTGTCAAAGGGAACATGATTGAGAGTTACATGTTTTATCAAGGTGGCCTCCCTTAAAGGCGTATTCTAACGGACAACTCTACGAGTTCGTGATGAAATCTAACTCGACTCAATGACTTGGTGGATTTAAAACCTAAGATGAATTCTTACTGCCATAAGTGTTATCGGTTAGGAAACACATAAATCCTTAGGGTTAAAACGTATGTCGATTTGAACACATACAACTTTCCCAAAAAATAAAATAAAATGAAGGAAGCTAAATGTGCAAAAAGAAAACCATCGTCACTTTTAAAGATGTACCATGCTTCGATACTCTGCATCGCGCCACGACACAAAGTCCCGTTGCACAGTACAAGTGAAATAGCAATGGTGCTTCTAGATTTCTTTCGCATATAAGTTTTAAAAAATTTCCTACAGGGCAGTACCTATTTCGACTATTTAATTTAAATACATGTGCAACAATGTCAATTAAATCGCAAATAACACAATTCAAGAGTCTTTCAAGTCTCAACCACTATTCTGAATCAATTACCAATCACTTAAATCGATACAAAAATCGAGAATCCTCAGCGGAGTCGCCAAATTTTAGGCATCAAATAAAGTGCACATGTTTAAACATGTGTGAATATGCTTGGAAATCATAAGATGTGAAATTTATCATTATATTACTAGGGACAAAAAATAGGGAGTCGCTAACAAGTGTTTAAGGAACTTGTAATAATTGATTCATTATCCATGAGATTACTAAATTCATATGGTTACGAACCACATATGAAGGATTGAGGATAATGGTATGTAGTTGATGAGTCATGGAAGTCAACTTCGTTTGCCCATATTAGCCTCCACTCGGTTCTTATAGTGAAAAGTATTTCATTCAATTCAAAAGACATATAAACAAAGTTCAATTTGCTCCATAGGAAAATTTAGTTTAATTATTACTGCATACTTATTTTTAAGGAAAATTTATCAGGAACTTCTTGTTTAATAGGTCAATTTGTGAACAACTACTCGCTAAAATGTTATATAAAAATACTACCCCAAATTTAAAGATGGGTAGGACTACCCTTTTTCATTTTCTGCCAAATAATTCCGCCAAGTGGGGTCCATTTGTTATTTTCCCTTAAAAAAATCCCCACACTCGTATATATTAACCAACCCTCTTCTTCTTAATTTGCATAAACTCAATAAAAAAAACCAAATCTTTGTGAAAATAAACAATTGAAGAAGAAGAAACGATTTAATTTACACAATTTTTTGGTTTTTTATATTGAGTTTTGCAAAAAAGAGGAGGGTTGGTTGATATATACGAGGTCGAAAATAACATATGGGCCCCACTCGCTAGAATTAGTTGTCGGAAAATGAAAAAGGTAATTTTTTTTTAATTTAGGGGGTAGTTTTGTTGATAAAAATTTTTAGCGAGTAGTTCTTCACAAATTAACATGTTAAGTGAGTAGTTCCTAACAATATTTCCTAATTCTAAAATTTTGTGGTCCCTTTAATTAAAGGTATCTAAAATGGCTGTCCAAATTTACTTGTTAGTCATGATATTGAATTACATATTCCCATTAAACATGCAATAGGTGATCAATAATAAATAGAATACAACATCATAATATTGTTGGAAGCAACTTCGCCATTGAAACAAACAATTAAATATTCAAAATCATGATAAAAATTGTTAATAGTGCAATAAAAAAATAATTAGAGCATATGTAGTAAAAGCTTACTTCGATTGCGTTTGTTTGTTTGAAACTATAAAACAATAAAATAGTTAGTGACTTCAAGGAATTAAAATATAATTAAATTAAAAAAAACTTAGGAAAAAATGTCAAAAATAAAATACAAACTTTGAACGATCCGCTAAAAACAAGTCAATCTTTTAATTATATATTTCTAAATAATACAAATTTTGTGGGGTATCCGCTTTGAACAAGTTATTTTACATACAACTTATTTAGCCGATTAATTTTTTATTTATTTTATAAAGTTGTTTGATAGTTTTATAAAAATAGTACAATTTCACGTGTTCCATATAACCTAACTTATCGGTTTTAACTTTTTTATTAAAGCAGATACCCCTCAAAGTTTGTATTTTTAAAAAATAATTAAAAGTCTGACTTGTTTTGACGGAATGTTCAAAGTTTGTATTATTTTTGACAATTTTTCCAAATACTTAATGTAAAAATTAAATTATGTCCAAACCCTTAATCGGTTGTAATATTCACGCCTTGGTTTATGCAAAGAGATTCGAGTGTAGTACGGACTCCTTGAAGTGTTTAGGGGAAGTATGGTGAATTTAATATGACTTTTCTTAGTTTATACACTTAATCGTGTCTCTCTAAACCTAAACTCGATGATGAATGAGCTTTTACCGCCAATTGGTCAGGTTGCGCATCAGTTTTAAGAATTGCTTAAAATTCTAGTCCATTTCTATGTCAATCCATCTAATCGAACCCACTCATAACCCAAACATCCATTCATACCCTTTTCTAAGCCCAAATTCTCAAATAAGAACTCAAATTTCTTTATTCGTGACCATAGCAAAAAACCGAGCAAAACTGAATTATTGGCCCCATGACTTTGAATCAAATCTGATTTGGTTGAATATACATTGAAATAAGGTTTCAAAAAATACATTGTATCATACAACGGTACACTTTTTTGTACGATGGTACATTAAACTGTGTCACGGTACTAAAATTTCATGCTCAGTCTCTCTTTTTCTGCCTTCTAGCCTATAAATAGGTTATTTTAGATTATAACACCTCACAAAAACACGAAAATTGCTTTAACACCTCCCAAAAAAAAAATTATTTTAACACCACACAAATTTCCCAAAAATGAGTATTACAACCACTTAACGGTTTTCGTCAAAAAATTCCGTTAAGTGTGGTCCATAGTGACACGTGTCACTATTTTATTTGTTTTAAAAAAAATTAAAATAAAAAACCTAATACTACCCCAGCTACCCCAGCCCCACCACAGCGCCACCATCGCCGTCCCCCAACCCACCCCCTACCGGCGTCCGGCGTCCCAAAGAATCGCCCGGCGCCGACGACCCCACCCCCTTTCCCCCACCTACGCACCCCACCCCCTTTTCTTTCCCCATTTTTGTTTCCTGACCACCACCCCGAAACCACCCTAAACGGGTTTAGGGTTCTGTTTGGGGTGGTAGGGAATTGATTAAGGGAGGGGGAAAGGAGAGGGAGGGCATTTCCGGGGGAGGTGGCAGGGGAGGAGAGGCTTTTTTCGGGGGCGTTTAGGGGCTTGGTTTGGGGGTGGTGGTCGGGAAACAAAAATGGGGAAAAGGAGGGGGCGGGGTGCGTAGGTGGGGGTGGGGGTGGGGTCACCGGCGTCGGGCGATTCTCTAGGACGCCGGAAGCCGGCAGGGGGTGTGTTGGGGGACGACTGTGGTGGCGCTGTGGTGGGCTGGGGTAGTTTTAGGTTTTTAATTTTAATTTTTTCTTTTTACTTTTTTTTTTAATTTTTTAATTTTTTTTAATTTTTTTCGCTAATCATAAAGCGACACGTGTCTGTATGGCCCCACTTAACGAATTTTTTAACGAATTCAGTTAAGTGGTGGTAATACCTAATTTTTTGAAATTTGTGTGGTGTTAAAATAAATTTTTTTTATGAAGGTGTTAAAAACCATTTTCGGGTTTTTGTGAGGTGTTAAAATCTAAAATTTCCCTATAAATATGACATTAATTTTAGGTTTTCGGAGAACGGGCAGAGAACGTGCAGAACACAACAATATACGAGCCTAAACTCAATAATTCAACCCTTTTTTCAGCATTATACTTATCTTAATCATAATTTTCAAGCACGCAGCAATTCAATGTTCCTTTGTAATACTTGGACTTCTACTTAGCAACCAAGACTTAAAAGGTTGAATTTATGAGATTTTGGACAAATCTAAACTTTATTTAATATAATCATTTTAATTTAATTTATGATTCAATTCCTGTAAGTTACTAACGATTTATTTATAATGTAGCAATTTAAAGGAGCGTGAGCAATGTAAGTAATTAAGTTAAGTAATTGCTTAACTTATTTATTTTGCTTGTATCACATTGAGCTTTATTATTATGATTTGGATGTTTCAATTAATATTATGATGTTGCTTCCAATATTTTTGTCGTACTATTTTATTTAGTTAGATCACCATTTTGCATGTTTAAGCAAACATATGTAATTGAAAATCACACCTAATAAGATAATTTGGATAACTGAATTAGGTTCCCTTTTAATCTTGATGAATTTAATAAGTGATCACGATAATTAGAATTCTATGTGTATTAATATTTAACTAACTTATTAATATTCCTTTGGAGCAAACTAAATCCTTATTTGTATGTATTCGAAATCACAATGAACACTTTTTCACTATAAGAATCGCGTAGAGGGCAATACGTACAAAGTTGACTTCCATGACTCAACTTCGTACCGTCATCCCTAATCCTTTATTCATGGTTCATAACAATATGGAGTTAGTAGTCTCATGGATTATGAATAAGGTATAACCTTCATGGATCAAATCGTTGTTACCTTTTAGTTTGTCCCTTTACGTGGTTGACTTAAATGACCCATGAACAGTTTACAAGCTCCTCATAAACTTGTTGGTAACTCCCTATTTTATGTCCCTAATAATATATGTCAAATCTCAATTCCTATAATTGCCAAACATAATAACCACATGATTAAGTAGGTACGTTTCAATTGACGCCTACAATTAGTGTGTAATATTAAGTATGCTTAGAGAGAATTAATTTTTTTCCATAACTCGTAGAACAGGTCCTATATTTATAGGATAAAATTAATTTGAATTAGGAATATTTTTATTGTTAAATAGAAAATTTTATTACCAAAGAATAGTAAGTTACAATTTACAAAAACTAAGCTGCAACAAACCACCGGAACACCAAAAGACCATAACAGGCCAAACTACCCCAGACATCTCCAAATTCAAGCTTAGCCACATTCTAAGAAGGGTTCTAAAGTGAACCAGGAGCAAATACTGGACTCAAGCAACTAGCCACCTTCTAGGAAGGTTTCTGAGAAGCCGGGACCTCACAGACAACCAAGAGATAACACAAACAAACAAACAAAACAAAGCCAACTGCAAGCTAAAAAAATAACAACCCTTAACAACCGTAGCAGTAGAAAAAACAACCAAATAACAACAAAAACAAAGACAACAATTTCACCAAATACGATGTATGTCAACAACAGAACATCTACAAGCAATCCTAAATACTATGTCCCTATAAACATTTTAAGCAGGTAAGCAAGAACCTGTAAACATTGTATTATTCCTCTGAATCCAAATAGCATAGACTGTTTCAGCAAGAAACATCATATGCAATCTGCCAACAGTTTTGGACTTCCTGTAGAATCTATTACTCCATCTAACTTCCTGATAGAAGGATTGCACAGTTTTCCTACACTCCAACCAATTTAAGGTTTTCTGCAAAATTTGTTTAGAATAAGCACACTATAAAAACAAATGATGAGTGCTCTCAGCAGCATTCACACATAGAACACAAGTAGGATCACATTGAATGTTTCGAGCCATCACTCTATCTTTGGATACAAGTTTGCTATGTAGAGCTAACAACAAAATGAACACACTTTTTTGAGAAGCTATATTATTGCAAACAAGTCTTTTCCACTCAATTATTGGGGCTTGAGGTCTCAGGAGCTTATACAGTTTCTTAAGTTGCATACCATTCCCATGCTTCATCTTATCCCATCCCCCAATTTCATCTATAACCTATCTGCATTTCAAAATCCTTTTTAGGACCCAAGAACGTTTTTTAGGAATAGGAACACCCCACACATTCCTATTCTTGAAATAGTAAATATGAACCCATTTGAATCATAAAGATTTCGCTTTATGAGGAATGTCCCATAAGAATTTAGTGATAGAAAAAAATGTTCCACTCAGGGAGAGAGATAACATTCCACCCACCACTAACTTTAGGCAGATACACTTTATTCTAGGCTACTAAAGCTTTTCTTGAAGGATTAGATTTCCTAGTCCAAATAAAAGCTTTAAACCTAGTTTCAATCTCTTTTAAGATATTCTTAGGTAAAACAAAAATCTGAGACTAGTAATTCTGAACTCCAAACATAATACTTTTCACTAGTTGGAGCCTACCAGCACAGGAGAGATGCCTAGAATTCCACCCAGTAATCCTAGAAGTAACCTTATCCACTAGGGGTTTTCATTGGCCAATTGTAAGTTTCTTTGAAGATAAAGGAACTCCCAAATATCTAAATGGAATATCACTTGGAGTTTCCCATAAAATATGGATAAGAGTAGCCTAATCATCATTAGACACTTCACCAAAATAAGCTTCACTTTTATCCACATTTGCTTACAAGTCTGAAGCTTTAGAGAACTTAGAGAAAGCCTAAAACAAAAGGTGGACATAAATCTTATTAGCTCTAGATAACATAAGCAAGTCATCTGCAAACATAAGATGAGTGAGCTGCATCTTTTCACATCTAGGATGATAATTGAAAGTAGGGATCTCATTTAATTCATGCAAACACCTTGACAAATATTCCATCCCAATGGTAAATGAAAAGGGAGACATAATATCTCCTTGCTTGAGCCCTTTTTTTTTTTTACAGAGAAAGGAGGAGCAGGAACTCCATTAATAAGAATAAAGAATAAGACTGTAGAAAGACAAATCATGGTCCAAAAGACAATGATATCAGGTAATCCTAACCCATCCATAACCCTTCTCAGAAAACTCCATAAATGGAGTCATAAGATTTTTTGAAATCAACTTTAACTATACATCTTGGGGTGATAAATTTGTTAGTATACCCCTTAATTAGCATAGTTTCAAGTAAAATGTTGTCACTAATATGCTTCCTAGGAATTAAACCTGCCTGAGCATCATTAACCACCTCCCCAATAACTTTAACTAATCTTGCTGTCAAGATTTTAGAGATGATCTTGTAAAGAACAGAACAACAAGCAATAGGCCTAAAGTCCTTAGCATGTCACTTTACAAAATTGGCTAAAGAGACCCGTTTAAATTAGTCGAAGAGACTGCCTTAGAGGCGGTCTCTAGCGCACCGGTCTCTTTGGCAAAGAGACTGCTTTATTATAGGCGGTCTCTAGAATGGGAAAGATGAGACCGCCTCTTAAAGATAAGTGGTCTCAATTTTGAGAAAGTTGAGACTGCCTCTATAAGAAAAGCGGTCTCAATTTTGAGAAAGTTGAGACTGCCTCTATAAAGAAAAGGGATCTCAATTTTTAGAAAACTAAGACCGATTTTTAAGCGTAACGGGTCTCTTTGGTCTCATTAAAAAAAAATAAACATATTTAATTTCATTTTTAAATTTAAATTACAGTATATGCTATATTTGTGGAAAATTGAAAGTATCAATTACAAAAAAGTTGAAATTCTACAATAAAAATTGTACACCGTATGAAAATTATTGTAATCCACATTAAAAAAATAATTACTCAACATAAAGTATAGCTGAAGTACTCTAACTTCTTCCTCTCCTTTGTTTTGAGGATTTTGTTTTCGTGAAAACAACATATCTGTCAAACCAATAACCACATAATTAATAAATCAATTATAATTGAGATTATTTAGAAAACTTAATTGAAAACTTGAACAACTAAAATAAAAGATTCCCGTCAAAGAAAAAAACTAAAATAAAAGATTAACACACAAGCACAAGAATTCACGAAAATTCTTAGAATAATCAATAACAAGGATGAAAACAGAAGACATAGAAGATCAAGACCCATATTATTGTTTAACAAATCCAGAAAATATGTTGATAGTTAGTTGAGAGTCAAAATCATTCCAGACGCAAGTAAATAAAAAAAATAATCATTAATACAAAACAACTTACCATTAAAACGATGAATGCTAAACAAAAGCGAAATCAAACAGCAGATCTACAATCAATGCAGATTCTTGTGGTGGAGTTGCAATTTATAGTGTTCGGGGCAAGGTGGAATACCTCTATATAACTTTGTCGTATAATACCTAAACAAACCCAAAATCAGTAAATTTTCTCAAAAATGTAAACAATCAACAAATTCGGAGATTCTTAGGCGAACAGAGTTATGGCGGATTTGAAAGAGGAGGATGCGGGTCATGATTTTCACTCAACTTGGTCGGATATAAATCGAGCCCATAAATTGCTTAGATTGGGTGAGAAGAGAGATTAGGAGGAGGTAGATCATGGTGGTGGTGGCTAATACATTTGTTGGGTTTTGTTTACAGAAAAGTTGGAGAGAGAGAGAGAAGGAGATGAAGCGGCGGGTTGCAATGAAATGAATGAACTGATGAAGAAGTTTATTAGGGTTTTATGTTTTTTTTATATCTGTAAATTAGGGAGACCGGTTAAGTTGTCACGGGTCTCTTTTAACTTTTTCAATTTTTTTAATTTTTAAATAAAATAATGAGAGACCGGTTATGTACTAACATAGGTCTCTCCTTTTTAAATTAAAAATAAAAAAAAATCAAGAGAGACCTGTTTTGTACTAACACAGGTTTCTCCTTTTTAAATTTAAATAAAAAAAAAAATCAAGAGAGACCTGTTATCTATATTAAAAGGTCTCTGTTGAATATTCACCTTTTATCATATAACCAAAGAGACGGGTTATTTGTAATATTGGGTATCTTGAAATAAAGAGACCTGCTATCTACTTAAACGGTCTCTTATTTACGGTCTCTTTGGCCAATTTTGTAGTAGTGTGTGAAGGATTTTTAACTTTAGGCACCATAGGGACAATTTTGCAATTCCACTCTTTTTGCATATTACAAGTATCAAAGAAATCCTTAACAGTAGCATAAATACCATGTTTAACAATGTCCCAAGTCTTCTGAAAAAAGAAGGAGTTGAAACCATCAATATAACGGGCCTTTGAGGTATCAATTCCTTTCAAAGCAGTATCAATCTCATCTGAAGATATAGGAGCAATCAGAAATTTCTAAGAATCTCTAGATAGTTGCTTTCCTTTTCTCAAAGTAACTAGATCAACAGCAGGCAAAGAGGTAACTCTAGACCCCATCAATTTCTTGTAGAAACCTGTTATATCTTGTTCAACCTCTTTTAATTTCTTCTGAAGAACATGATTCTCATTGAAAATAGAATCTATCATGTTCCTGTTATTTCTAGTCTTCATAACGACAAAGAAATAGTGATTGATAGAATCACCTAACTTCACCTAATCAACTATGGAATTTTGCTTATATATACTTTCTTGCATATTCCTCTAATATTTAATATATTGAATATATTCAGCTTCCTTAGTAATCAGAGTAGGATCATGATCACCAGTAAGCATTATTCTTTGAACTTCAAGGAGAAAGTTGTGAGCATTATCGATTATGGCATTAATATTACTAAAGTGTTTAACATTTAGCCTTTTCATTTTCTCTTTAACCAGCTTTAATTTAGCCTATACACATTTTAAAGGCCCTCTAGAAATAGAAGTCTTCTAGGAAGTTTCAATCAAAGCTTCAAACTGCTCATGAGAAGCAAGACAATGAAGGAATCTAAAAGGCTTATCCTTACCAGGAGAAGAAGGAAAACCTCAAAAAGAAGAGGAGTGTGATCAGATAAGGAAGGAGGAAGATAGATAGCTTCAACATGACCATATTGATCAATCCAAGCTTGATTTACCAGCCCTCTATCAATCTCGGTACAAGTTCTAGGCCCATCATAAGCTTTATTAGACCAAGAGAAAGGCATCCCTTTACTCTTAATCTCAAATAGCTCCATGTCATCAATAAATTGCTGTAAATCCTTGGTTTCATAATCATTAACAAAATTGCCCCGTATCCTATCTTTAAAGTGAAGAACATAATTGAAATCTCCAGTACACAACCAAGGTATAGTAGAAATTGGTAAGATCCTAACTCCATCTCAAAGAGCTTTCCTGTCATGGATAGAATGTAACCCATAAACAAAGGTACAATTGATTTGGCATCCCAAATCCTTAGTATTAATTAAACAATGTATAAAATGCTCATGGATTTTATTCACATCCCTATTAAGCCTATCATTTTTCTAACCAACCCATATTCTTCCTTTACGAGAACAAGACATATTAGTAATCCAAGACCACCCAATGACCCAATACCAATCTTCCTCTGCATAGAGGCAACATTTTTCTACTTCACCTTATTCTTAAAGAGACCAATCACATCACAATTATGCTGAGAAAGTAGCTTCTTAACATCAACTACTTCATTAAGGTGATTTAAACCTAGGGGTGAGCAAGAATTGTGGGTACCCGGATCCAAAATTGAAAAAGGTTGGGACCCGGTGGTTCCAGACCCGAAGCTGGTTCAACTGGGTCCGGATCCAATTCCTAAAATTAGGAACTGGTACGATGCAGTTCCAATTCCAAGTCTTGAATTTTTGGACTCGGTACCCACTGGGTACCCGGTTTCATACAAGTTTTTACTAGGAGCTTAAGAACTTTTGCAGCCCATGTGAACTATGGCCCAATAACAAAATAACCTCTCTTAATCATTGATCTAAATCGAACAATATTATGTAAAAAGTAAAAACTCTAAAAAAAAGAAAACAACCACTCAGCCGCACACTATCATTTCTTTCTCTGAGTTAAACTGCTCTCTTTCGCTTACTTTCCTTCTTTCTTTCACTTTCATCTTCATTCTTTTCAAATGTCCCATCCATATTAATAAAGTTAGCAATTCATTGTTCCGTCTTATTTTGTATCAAAATTCTACATATGCTGTTACTCTTTACTTTAATTCAATCTTGTTTAACAGGTTAGTTTCGCAGCTAGATAAATTTTATTTTATTTTTCAGCATGATTTTATTTTAAAAGAAGTGGACTTGCGGAGTATCACTTTATGAAATTGTTTATATTGTGGGTTTTTTGTTTAATGTATTCGAATCTACTCCAATTTTTATCCAAGTTATTATCATTACTTTTGTCAATCAGACGAATTGTAGCCAATTATGTTTTAGATAATAAAGTTAAATTAAAAATTATAGTATGAAGAAATTGGGTACCCGGTTCTGGAACCGGTTCCCACCGGTTCCGGGACCAATTCCCCAATTATTGGACCCGGTAAGAACTAATTCCAATACCAGTTCCTATTTCTTGGACCCAGATCTAATTAGTTCCAATTCCAATTCCATCCTTTAATACAGGGTACCCGGTTTTGCTCACCCCTATTTAGACCCCTTATATTCCATGTGATGATAATCATGTCACCAAAGAGGGATTACCTTCACTCCTGATAGGATTAATAGTAAAACCTCCAGCTCCTTCAATATCATTAGTCATCAGAGAAACATAAGCATTGGAAGTAAATGCAGCTGTAGCCCGAGTTCTTTTACCCTGATTCTTTGTCCTCCTGCCTACTATTCTCCACCAATCATCAGAGTTATGTTGAGTGGAGGTGGCAGCTGGTGTAATAACTACCCCATGAACAGTTTTGTTAAGATTTGGATCAGCAACAACAATCTGATTAGACTTGGGAACCCATATCGTTTTTGCTGGTGCTGTAGGAACAACTGGTTTCTTAGCCTGGTTCTGCTTTGCAAGAGCAACTTTAGCAGTACAATCATGCCCAACCCTTATTGCGCTTAGAGAAAAATGGAGGGGTCCATTCATATACTACCTTAAGTTCCTATAGTTCACCTAAAGGACTTTTAACAAAAACAGTCTTAGGAAGAACCTTTGTTACATCAATTTCAATGAGCTCCCTAGCAAAAGAGACCCCTAAGTTGCCTTGTTGTATGTTCATCTACAAAAATACGTACACCTAACAGGCTATTAATTTGACTTAGAGTTTCAGCTCCCCAATAATTGAATGGTAGATTAGGGAATTTAACCTAAAGAGAGACATTCCTCGAAATCTCATCATTAAAATAAAATTTAACATTCCAGGGTTTGACAATTACAGGTTTCCCATAGAACATGTGAGGACCAGCATAAAAAATAGCATCCTTATCACTAACTAATACCAGGTTAATAACGAAGTACCCATCATCATGCTAGAACACCTCTAGTTTTTGCACATAACTCCACTGTTGGCCTATATAATGATGAACATAAGCTATAGTAGGATAGAAGCCAACAACATAGAAAACTAAAGCATTTGACCACTTTATATTACCTACCAAGAGTTCAGATTCCTGTAATTGAGCAATTTAATTGTCTACCATCATACACTTTCGGGGCAACATAGGACAGGGCAACTCCCTTTGTAGTCAGCTTACCATTGAAGGATCCTTCAACCTCACAGCATCTTGACCATTAAGAGGAATAGGTTGAGGATTTGGTACCGTGGATTCATATTGACCCCCAACAACCTCATAATCTAATGGAATAGTAACCTTAGGTACTATTTGATTGGATTCAGAAGTTGTAGGTCTATTAGTAGCTCTGTAATACATAGCAACAACAGATGGATGAACTAGTCCCAGCGCCGGTGACGAGTCTATTATTATATATATATTATTATTATTATGTATATATATATATATATATTATTACCCGTCCCACGGTCATATTTGTACTTATTTGAGCTATGTGGAGCTATTTTTATTACTAATATACGTTTTCTAGTGTTTTTGTAGAGTTGGTATTATTTTGTAGGAATTTGCAGATTTATGATAATTCACGAGCTTATTAAGCCACTATAAAGATATTGGAGTTTGATTGTATTTTATGATCGTATATTTGAAGCTCAAGACCAAGTTAAAGGAATTTGGTTAGGTGATTAAAAGAGGTCCAATGTTCCCACAAGAAATACGAACCAAGCTAATTGAGAATTTGGGCTCAAGTTAACAAGTTTCAACTCCAAAGCCCGATTCCCACAAGAGAAGTCCAATTTGGTGCCTAACTGGACGGGCCCGATGAGGCGGGCTTGTTCACGCTGCTTAATACGCTGATTTTTAATGTTTTGAGTGGCTGGGCTTCGTTGTTTAGGCCCACCTGATTGATGTCGGTTGATGGGGAATTATAAATATCAAATTAGTGGGTTGTTAGAGGGGTTATGTAAGTTTTTAATTATTGTAGTTTTTTTCCTTTGTTTAGTTTTGAGTAGCAGCTTCCATTAATTAGTTTTAGTTGACTTTTAGTTTATTGTTTTCCACTTTTCCTTACTTTTAGTTTGAGATATTATTATTGCTTTGTAATTTCAAGTATTGGATTAGTTCACTAAGTTCAGATTTTCGTCAGTTCGATAGTAAATATCTCAACTTTATTTTATGTTTGCTTCCCTATTAGTTTTATAATTATTGTTTTTAATTATGGTTTATTTAATTGCTTTGATCTTTATTTTGCTTTCTTAAATTGTTTTGATTAGTTTAGTTTTAATTAGGCACGAGTAGTTTAAATCTAGGGTTGTGGGGATCCATAAAAAATATGAAGGGGTAATTTATTATTGTTGATTGTCAATGCTTGATAAATTTCCTATTGATTGATTTAATGCTATGCAATTAAATTATGCCTGGTTTAATTGTATGGGTTATGCAATATTGATTCGAGATTCGAGAGATGATAATTGATGTTTAGGCTTAGTTTCAATAGGCAGGTTAATTTATAAATGGTTAAGTCAAGATTCGAGCGATGCGATTTAATACCGATAGATTAATTTTGTGATTGTAATACGTAGCGAAAGCCCATTATAATCTGATTAATTATTGCATTGGTGATTGATTATTATTCTTTACCCTGTAATATTGTTTATTGGTGAACCTATACCCTAGGCTTTTATTATTGATATCTCCCTACTTTTACCTCACTTAGTTTAATTCATCATATCTATAATTTAGTTACTTTAATAATTTAGATTAATTTAATTAATTAGGAATAAATTGACTTGTTTCCCTGTGGTTTGACCCTACTTCCCTATCTACTTTAGTTAGAGGACTTAGGTAATTCTTTTGATTAGGAGATATGACTTTATCCTGTCAGCCGACGTAACCATCTCATCAACTTCTCGAATCGGGCTTGGTGTAAAGGAGGTACCTGAGTTCCTTAGATTCTGCAAAATTGTATCAAAAGGTTCATGAGTAGTCTATTGTGAAGCTTGTTGAGGTATTAGGTTATTTTTGTATTCTTTTCGACCCATTGGAGATCAGATTTGATGAAGAAAAACCATCAAACTCTAAGATCCATGGAGAGGAGAGAGAACAGAGAAAGTCAACAAAAGTCAAACCTTGAATATGTTTAGGAATTTTAGCATTAGACATTTAGACGTGTTTCTATTAGATTGATTTTTTTCTCCTGTTTTCCTTATTATTTCTTATTTTATCACTTTATTATCAAATAAATTTATAGTACTAAAATAAAGTACAAATACTCTATGTAAAATATGGTACTTATTCTGTCACTAAATATTTAACAAAAATACAAGTTGTCAAAACAGAAATGACATTTATTGATGAAAAATTACTAATTCAAAGTATCTGATAATAATAATAATAATCATGGTATTAAGTGAGATTTATGTGTCTCTACTTGTGAATAAGCATAAAATTCTTAGAACATATATTTGAAACATTAATATAAGGATCAATGGCAAACTACATTACACTTTATGTAAAAATTGAATTTATTCAACCCCCTCATTGTAAAACGGAAACAAAGGAACACTTAAACAAGTTCTTAACTCTAATTAACCCTAGCCACTTTTCCTAACAAAGGAGAGTGCCAAATCTAAGTACTTCAACGTAAGGATTGCATATTCTTTCACCTTTATAGGCTTAAATTTAGGACCCTCACAATTTGGATAGTCCAAAAAGGGAGAGAGTTCAAAGTCTACTGGAAGGCCATAAAAGTATGCAGAGGATAACCTTTGTTTTTTTTTTTTTTTTTATTGTTGACAACTGCCCTATGAATTGCACTTGGAAATCTTGCATTTGAAATTATGTGTAAAAGATCTGCCACATTTACCACCAAAGCACCTGGATGTGGGTTGACTGAGACCCACCCAAATTCGTCTTTGTATACTTGGAGTCCACTTGCATTGCCACTTTGGTGGAGGATTGTAAAGAGGAGAGTATCTGTGTGGGGCCCTATGCCCATTGTTTGGGATGATTCAGGGCATGGCGGGTACGAGTTGAGATGAATTGCATAATTATGGTCTTTAAGTGTAGCTTCTTCAGGTGTAGGCATGTTAAGTGATTTGAAAATCAAACTCTTGAGTTTGTCACCAAGGTCATTCATCTTTGTCTGGTACTCAAATATCACTTCACTATATTAAGGAAAACAACAAATTGGCATGGTTTTATAAGCAATAATGATATAATTAGTTTGTAAAACAACATGAATATCCTACACACATGAAGTCGTATATGATAACCAAATACATCTTAAATTAACACATTTAGGGTAATTAGAATAGTGTGCAATGTGAATGTAGAAAATAGTATGAGTATATGGGAAAATTAGTGTAAATAGCATACAGGATGACCCGTATGTACAATATTTAGGTGGAGTTACTTCCTTAGTCCTCTAGGAGGGACCTTTCCCATAATGTTATTTGTAAGGTTGTTCAATAGTTGCCCTAAATTGGATTGAATTAAAGAGAATCGATCATCTAGTCTGGTCTGGTCCAAAACCCCTAAAACTAGTATTAAATTTATTCCTTTTTTTTATTAAAATTATAAATTAAATTTCTATACTAAGTTATATTTAACTTAAAATTGCCACGAATATATTACATTATGAGATATTTATTACACATTCGGTAAAATGGGTATCAAATAATAAAGTTTCATATATTTTTTTCCCTTTTTTTTTTTTTATGAATTTATTATATAGGAAAATAGTTTTAAACTAGTGTTGTTTGAATTGATTTTAGATAAGTCGATTCATGGTTCGGCCTAATCATTTGGCTTTGAATTTTTGAATTTTAAATATAGGCTAGGTTCAATTTGATATTCGATTCATAAACAACTCCAGTTATTTCCACATTAAAATGGAATTTGTAACAACGTTCAACAAAATTATGCAACACTTGGCTAACGACTTGGATATATATCATAGAATTTTGTAAATATAATAATAAATGATTGCATAAATGTGCTATGCATTAGAGTTAAACAATGTACACAGGGTAACCTTAACATTTGTGGGTCAATCAACTCTATTTTAATTTATATATATATATTTTCAATTTTCCTTGTTAAAATTGATTTCTTTTTCTTAATTTGATAAAATAATGTGTTTTATGAATCCGCATAAACATATACAATTTTATTTTGACCCTAATAAATATTATTTCTAGATCTTCCAATAAATGTGGGGCCTTTTCATTTTTATTTTTTGTAAAACTAAAAACAAAATATAAGAAACATTGGTTCATAGTTTTCTACTGTTAATTTTATAAATAATAATGATTTTAATTAGTTTCACAAATTTAAATTTAAATTTTTTTAATGTAATGTATCATATGACTTTCAAACAAATGAGCTTACCAAAAACTTTCAAAACTATTAGGCCAGAGTTTCTTAGCGTGATGATGATAAGAGTTACCCATGATAGTGAACCCTTCATTCCACATTTGCTTGCTGAAGAATAAAGCAAGTCTAGGATAACCATATCCAGTATCTTCACCAGGGGCTCGTAAAACCTTCATCTTTTTCTCAAATGGAAGATTGAATAATTTTTTGGTTTGAAACTCGACTTGATCTAATAACTCCTTAGAAACCCCATGATTTATGACTTGAAACATCCCCCATGTCTCACACGCATTAAAAATGAGGCCTAAAGCCTTAGGATCTTCAAGATCAATTGTTGGAATAGAGATTGAAGCCCCCGACTTCTCATTATCAGGGTTGATTTTTGAATCGTCAAAACATTGTGCCCATATATGAGATTCAGGAACCCTTTGGATTGAGCATAAATCTATAGGAACAATAAGGCGCTGCTGCATAGGATGATCCTTGTCAGCATTTGAAAGAAGAGACATTTTTTTAAATGAAAAAAGAAAAAAAAAAACCTTGGTAATATAGAAAATTTGAGGTTTTAATTTTTATTTTACTTTGTGAGGAAGATTGAAGGTTTAATCAAAATATGAGAAAAATATCAATGGAAGCTTTGATAAATATATAATTTGTTTGTCTTTTGACTGATGCGAACTTGTGAAAACATGTATTTATAGGGGTTATAAATATTATATAAATAAATTTGAGATTAATTACATGTGTCATATATCAAGTAAATAATGGAAATTATCATGATATCAGTGCAATATCAAATACCAAATCAAATATTTCTATCTTTATAGTTGAATATTAAATGTTAAAAACTTTAAATGTTATAACATATCAATAAAAAAAGGTAAGAAATCAACATGTTTGATTATGTACATAAAATAAGGCAACTAAATTATATCCTGTGTATAATTGATATAAATTGAATGACTAATGAATCGAAAATGATCTTGTGGTATTCCCTTTGTAACACCCCAAAATCTCCCTCTACGGATATACTAGTTGTAGGGAATATTTCAAGCATTCCTTCCTTTATTCTTCTCATATTCATGTGCGCTTTCTGACTAACATACAATCAATAAGTTAACACTAAACCTGTTTATCTATGTTGGTTGAATATTAATGCACAAACAAATCTATTATTAGTGATTACTTAAATTGTAATCATATTAGCCTAAACAAGATTATCAATTATCTTATTAAGCGTGATTACAAGTATAAATTCTCTTCAAACATGCATAAAAGACGTGATCGAGCAATAACAATAATATAACAAGCAACAATAATAATAATCATAATAATATTCTCAATCTTTATCCTAGCACGTCACTAAACAATAAAAATCAAATCCTAGCACGTCACTAAACAATAAAAATCAAATCAACCTAAACATGATACTAGAAAGCAATAAAAGCATCCTAACATGATACTAGGAATGAATATAATATAAACATGCTTTCTATATCAAAAGAATAATTAAATTACTTACTTCGATTCCTCATATCTCTTTCTAATAATAAAATACACACGTTAGTAACTTCAAGGAAAATATTAAATCAAACAATTAAATAAAATAATTGAAATAGGGATTTGGGACCAAACTCTCAGAAATTATCAACCTTTCACGTCTAGGGCAAAGACAACTTTGAACTTGCCTAGGCGTGTCTAGGACTTGTGAATGCGGAATTTTGTTAAAGGAAAAGGTTTAGAAAACGAATATAGAGAGAATAAGCTTTAGCGTAGAGAGAAGAGAAAAGATTAGTGATCAAGCTTGTTGATTCTTAATGAATGAAAACGGGGAAATACGACCTTATTTATAAAGAAAATAGTCCGAAAACGACAGAATATAATTAGAATTTGAATCGGAATAAAACTAACCCCTCTCGCCAGCGACAGAGCCCAGCGCGAAACGACAAGCATCACGTATGGCGACAGGCTCTGTTGTTTGGCGATGGCCTTGTTGTTTGACGCTAATTAAAAGATAAAACGTGATTTTGTACGGAATCATCTTCTTAATATAATTAAGCAATTAAACTCCGTATTTATCAATTTTAAATCAGATTTATCAAAATAAAACACTTGTTTTATTTCAAATCAAATTCACTATTTTTCTATAAAAAAAATAATTATCAATCCTAACGCTATTAGAACTCAAAATAACCTTCTAGACTATTGTAGAAAATTAGAATCGATCCTAATAATTTTATAAATAATAATTAATGGGCCCTCCATTAGATCATTGGGCCATAAAACCATTTTAGACCCAATTTAGTATTTTGGCCATAACCTCCTCATTATTCATCAGAATTGGGCTTATAATATATCATTGGAAAGCTCTTTGCGAGCTTGACCCAACTACACTATTATTGGACTCTTGTCATGGACCAAGGTAAATTTGACTAGATATTTATATAAATAGAGTAGATTTTTGAAAACAGAAAGAAAGATGTTTATTAAAACGACCGCAGCACAAGACTTTTCAAAGTTTCACTTCGTTCGATAATCAAGTGACGTGAAAAGTATTCATAATTTGGCTTGGTTTTTGGGGAGACACAATTGGGTGTCTATAGAAGCCCCCAATTTGACTGAGTTTGTAGAAACACATGTTTTGAAAACAAAAGTCAAAGTAGCGATGGGGACAGAGAATGATTCAGAACATTCTGCGATCCTAAATCATTCTTGTAACGCCGATACCTGGAAACTAGCGTTAGTTAAATAGATAAAAGAGTTAAGAAACGCGTATCTTGCACCGTTGAGCACACGTCTCTGGAGTAACAAATTTTGTTGATGCATTTGTGACAACCTTAATAGTGCCTTGTTAACGCCGTCATTGAAGACTGCTGCTTGTAGCTATCCTTGATTGATTGTGACAACTCTTCACATCCTGAGCAACTTCGTCAAAGGTGACTGCTTGTAGCCATCTCTAGTTTTTGCCGTGACAATCTTCCACATCATGGGGAACACCGTCAAAGATGACTGCTTGTAGCCATCTTCAGCTTTGATAATTTTATAATCCTAGGAAATATCGTCGAAGACCACTACTTGTAGTTGTCTTCAGTCTTGGTATGACAATCTTCCTTATCCTAGGGAACATCGCCGAAGATCGCTACTTGTAGATGTCTTCAAAATCTTGTCTATGCCTTGACTCGATTATTTAACTGATAACTTTCTCATCCTAGTGAAAGTCGTCGAAGACCTCATTGCCTTGTGATCCTCTATCTGCTAATGCTTTGCTCGAATGCTTGTTGTGTTGATGTTTTTTTTGCAGTAATTGCTTATTCCGATTGCTTGTTGTGCCAGTACCTCGGCGCATTTTGTAAACGAGCCGGTACCTTGGCGCTTGTGCTTGCTTGTTAACCATTACCTTGTTGCTTGTGATGAGCCAATACTTAGGCGCTTTAAGCTAAGTGAGACGATCGCTGTCAAGTCAATCACTTACCGCAATTGTAATCAAGCCGACTACTAATCATGTCAATTTGCTTATAAGGGCTAACTGGCGTACCAAGGAACCCAAAATGTTGCATTAGGTCCGCATAAACCATTATGGGGGCCACATGCTTTGTCGCTGAGCCAACGCGTAGGAGCTGTCGCGACACGACAGGAGCGTGATTCTTGACGTTTGGCGCTTGAGTCGGGCTTTCGAAATAAAAACCCCTTTCTTCTCCACTTCGCCGTGGCTGCTTTCATTTGCTTGGTTTCGCTCAAAAGTTTAAATTGCTCATTCTCACTTGTTTCTAAAACGAATTTGCTTAAGTTTTTTGCGAATCAAAGCTTTCGATCTCTAGTTTCCCGATCCATGGAAGTTTTACTCAAACTCACCTCGGTTTTACTAAATTTTGTATGCTTTTGTTCGTGAATTTTTGAAAAATTTGAAACTTATGTTGCTTAATTCGCCTTGTTTGTTGAATCTTATGCCATGAAATTATTTGTTTATGCTTGCATATTGACTTGGGAGTGTTTTGAGACTTGTTTGACTCGATTTGGCGGAGAAACAAACATTTTTCCATTGTTGAGCCCTTTGAGTTCGTGAGAACAATGTGGGTCATTATTGATGTTCTTGATAGCTATTCATGCTTAATTTGTCACAATATTTGTCATAGTATTGTAAGAAATTGTTTTATTGCATGAAAATGCTATTTCTATTCAAATCAAAATCATGCTTTGTTTTAGTATTACGTATTCTGTTTTTGTTCAAACATAGTATCATGCAGCTAGGCGAACCTTAGATACTATAGAACCTTTGATTTACTAATGTTTTGCATAATTTAGCATGTCTTGACGTTGCGGCTCTGGCTCTCATTCTTGCAAGGCTCACCTTGAGGACGAGCCCGTTGACCAGGGAGCTTCCACTAGCCTAGGGAAGTTCCCTGAGTGGGATGAGCGCACTCTTTACTTCGCGCCCGAGTTTCACATCTCGAAGCGGGTGCAGATCGCGATGACCAGCGATTGTGTTTGTTGCCACGACTCAGGAAACGAGGCCATTGGTTCGCTGTACGATCTTCATTTTCGCGACAACAACGAGTTGCGTGAGCTATGGGAGTCTTGTGGTCTAACTCCTCTACTTCTGGCTACTCGGGCCATGTACTTAGCCACGATGATGTAGTGAAGTTCATAACCAAAGCCAAGTTCTACATTTGACAATGGTCAAGCTTATATAGGTGTCAAAGGGAACATGATTGAGAGTTACACGTTTTAGCAAGGTGGCCTCCCTTGAGGGCGTATTCTAACGGACAACTCTGCGAGTTCGTGATGAAATCTAACTCGACTTAATGACTTGGTGGATTTAAAATCTAAGATGAACCCTTACTACCATAAGTGTTATCGGGTAGGAAACACATCAATCCTTAGGGTTAAAACGTATGTCGATTTAAACACATACAACTTTCCCAAAAAAAAAAAAAAAACGAAGCAAGCTTATTGTTCAAAAAAGAAAACCATCGTCACTTTTAAAGATGTACCATGCTTTGATACTTCGCATCGCGACACGACACAAAGTCCCGTTGCACGGTACAAGTGAAATAGCAATGGTGCTTCTAGATTTCTTTCGCATATAAGTTTTAAAAATTTTCCTACAGGGCAGTACCTATTTCGACTATTTAATTTAAATACATGTGCAACAATGTCAATTAAATCGCAAATAACACAATTCAAGAGTCTTTCAAGTCTCAACCACTATTCTAAATCAATTACCAATCACTTAAATCGATAAAAAAAATCGAGAATCCTCCCTAGCGGAGTCGCCAAATTTTAGGCATAAAATGAAGAGCACCTCCTTAAACATGTGTGAATATGCTTGGAAATCATAAGATGTGAGATCTATCATTAAATGACTAGGGACAAAAAATAGGGAGCCGCTAACAAGTGTTTAAGGAACTTGTAACCATTGATTCATTATCCATGAGATTACTAAATTCATATGGTTACGAACCACATATGAAGGATTGAGGATAATGGTACGTAGTTGATGAATCATGGAATAGCCTTCACTCGATTCTTATTGTGAAAAGTATTTCATGCGATTTAAAAGACATATAAACAAAGTTCAATTTGCTCAATAGGAAAATTTGGTTTAATTATTACTACACTTAGTCATGATGATGTAGGTGGCTTGGTTTCGGGGTGGTGGTCGGGAAACAAAAATGTGGAAAGAGAAGGGGGTGGGGTGAGTAGGTGGGGGAAAGGGGGGGTGGAGGTGGGGTCGCCGGTGCCGGGCGATTCTCTGGGATGTCGGACGCCGGCAGTAGGTGGGTTGGTGGACGACGGTGGTGGCGCTAGGGTGGCCGGGATAGTTTTAGGTTTTTTATTTTAATTTTAAATATTTTTTTAATATTTTAATTTTTTGGCAAATAATAAAGCGACACGTGTCTGTATGGCCCCACTTAACGAATTTTTAAATGAAATCAGTTAAGTGGTGGTAATACCCAATTTTTTGAAATTTGTGTGGTGTTAAAATAAATTTTTTTATGAGGGTGTTAAAAACCATTTTCGGGTTTTTGTGAGGTGTTAAAATTTTCCTTATAAATATAACACTAATTTTAGGTTTTTGGAGAACGGACAGAGAACGTGAAGAACACATAACAATATACGAGCTTAAACTCAATAATTCAACCCTTTTCTCAGCATTATACTTATCTTAATCATAATTTTCTAGAACGCAGCAATTCAAAGTTCCTTTGTAATACTTGGACTTCTACTTATCAACCTAGGTTTAAAAGGTTGAATTTATGAGAGTTTGGATAAATCTAAACTTAATTTAATTTAATTATTTTTATTTAATTTATGATTCATTTCCTGTAAGTTACTAACGATTTATTTATGATGTAGCAATTTAAAGGAGCGCGAGCAATGTAAGTAATTAAGTTAAGTAATTGCTTAACTTATTTATTTTACTTGTATCACATTTAGCTTTATTATTATGATTTGGATGTTTCAATTAATATTATGATGTTGCTTCTAGTATTTTTGTTGTACTATTTTATTTAGTGAGATCACCATTTTTCATGTTTAAGCAAACATATGTAATTTAAAATCACACCTAATAAGATAATTTGGATAGCCGAATTAGGTTCCTTTTTAATCTTGAAGAATTTAATAAGTTAGCTAAATATTAATACACATAATTAGAATTTTATGTGTATTAATATTTAGCTAACTTATTTATATTACTTTGGAGCAAATTATATTCTTATTTGTATGTATTCGAAATCACAAGACACATTTTTTCACTATAAGAATCGCGTAGAGGGCAATACGGACAAAGTTGACTTCCATGACTGAACTTCGTACCATCATCCCCGATCCTTTATTCATGGTTGGTAAAAATATGGAGTTAGTAATATCATGGATTATGAATAAGGTATAACCTTCATGGATCAAATCGTTGTTACCTTTTAGTTTGCCCCTTTACGTGGTTGACTTAAATGACCCGTGAACAGTTTACAAGCTCCTCATAAACTTGTTGGCAACTCCCTATTTTTTGTCCCTAATAATATATGTCAAATCTCAATTCCTATAATTGCAAAACATGTTAACCACATGCTTAAGTAGGCACGTTTCAATTGACGCCTACAATTAGTGTGTAATATTAAGTATGCTTAGAGAGAATTAATTTTTTTTCCATAACTCGTAGACTAGGTCCCATAATTATAGGATAAATTAATTTGAGTTAGGAATTTTTTTTTTTTTGTTAAATAGAAAATTTTATCACCAAAGAATAGTAAGATACAATTTACAAAAGCTAAGCTGTAACAAAGCACCGGAACACCAAAAGACCAAAATAGGAAAAACTACCCCAGACAACTCTAAATTCAAGCTTAGCCACCTTTTAAGAACGGTTCTAAAGTGAACCAGAAGCAACTACTGGACTCAATCAACTAGCCACCTTCTAGGAAAGGTTTTGAGAATCCAAGACCTCACAGACAACCAAGAGATAACACAAACAAACTAACAACAACAAAGCCAACTGCAAGCTAAAGAAAATAACAACCCCTAAAAACCGTAGCAGTAGAAAAACAACCAAATAACAACAAAAACAGAGACAACAATTTCACTAAATAAGATGTCTGTCAACAACAGAACATCTACAAGCAATCCTAAACACAATGTACCTAAAAACATTTTCAACAGGTAAACAAGATCCTATAAACATTGTATTATTCCTCTGAATCCAAATCGCATAGACTATTTCAGCAAGAAACATCATATGCAATCTGCCAACAGTTTTGGACTTCTTGCAGAATCTATTACTCCATCTAACTTCCTGATAGAAGGATTGCACAGTTTTCCTACACTTCAACAAAGCTAAGGCTTTCTGCAAAATTTGTTTAGAATAATCACACTAAAAAAAACAAATGCAGAGTGCTCTCTGCAGCTTTCACACATAGAACACAAGTAGGATCACATTGAATGTTCCGAGCCATCACTCTATCTTTGGTTACAAGTTTGTTATGTAGATCTAACAACAAATGAACACACTTTTTGGAGAAGCTATATTATTGCAAACAAGTCTTTTCCACTCAATTTTTGGGGCTTGAGTTCTCAGGTGCTTATATAGTTTCTTAAGTTGCATACCATTCCCATGCTTCACCTTATCCCATCCCCTAATATCATCTATAACTTGTCTGCATTTCAAAATCCTTTTTAGAATCCAGGAAATTTTTTGAGGAACAGGAGCACCCCACACATTCCTATTCTTGAAATAGTAAATATGAACCCATTTGAACCATAAAGAGTCCGCTTTATGAGGAATGTCCCATAAGAATTTAGTATAGAAAAAATGTTCCACTCAAGGGAGAGAGATAGCATTCCATCCACCACTAACTTTAGGCAGACAAACTTTATTCTAGGCTACTAAAGCTTTTCTTGAAGGATTAGATTTCCTAGTCCAAATAAAATCTCTAAACCTAGCTTCAATCTCTTTCAAGATCTTCTTAGGTAAAACAAAAATCTGAGACTAGTAAGTCTGAACTCCAAACATAATACTTTTCACTAGTTAGAAGCTACAAGCACAGGAGAGATGCCTAGTAGTCCACACAGTAATCCTAGAAGTAACCTTATCCATTAGGGGTTTACATTGGCCAATTGTAGGTTTCTTTGTATATAAAGGAACTCCCAAATATATAAATGGAATAACACTTGGATTTACTCCTAAAATATGGATAAGAGCAGCCTAATCATCATTAGACACCCCACCAAAATAAGCTTCACTTTTATCCACATTTGCAGAAAAGCCTGAAGCTTTAGAGAACTTAGAGAATGTCTAAAACAAAAGGTGGACATAAATCTTATTAGCTCTAGAGAACATAAGCAAGTCGTCAGCAAACATAAGATGAGTAAGCTGCATCTTTTCACATCTAGGATGATAATTGAAAGCAGGGATCTCATTTAATTCATGTAAACACCTTGACAAATATTCCATCCCAATGGCAAATAAAAAGGGAGACATAATATCTCCTTGCCTGAGCCCTTATTTTTTTTACAGAGAAAGGAGGAGCAGGAACTCCATTAATGAGAATAGAGAATGAGACTGTAGGAAGACAAATCATGGTCCAAGAGACAATGATACCAGGTAATCCTAACCCATCCATAACCCTTCTCAGAAAACTCCATAAATGGAGTTATAAGATTTTTTAAGATCAACTTTGACTATACATCTTGGGGTGATAAATTTTTTAGTATACCCCTTAATGAGCTTAGTTTCAAGTAAAATGTTGTCACCAATATGCTTCCCAGGAATTAAACCTGCCTGAGCATCATTAATCACCTCCTCAATAACTTTAGTCAGCCTTGCTGTCAAGATTTTAGAGATTATCTTGTAAAGAACAAAACAACAAGCAATAGGCCTAAATTCCTTAGCATGTGAAGGATTTTGCACTTTAGGCACCATAGGGACAATATTGCAATTCCACTCTTTTTATATATTACTAGTATCAAAGAAATCCTTAATATCAGTGCAGGGAATATTTCAAGCCATCCCACACTTGAGCCCCACTGTGATCATACACTTAAGCATGGTGGCGTCCAAAGGGAAGGAAGCTAGAGTAAAAGAGTCGCCAACAAGTTTTAGGAGCTTGTAAATCGTTCACGAGGTGAAGGTTATACCCCTTAACGATCTAGGAGATTGTTAACTCCAATAGGTCTTGAACCATGACTGGAAGTTCGGGGATGAAGGTACAAATCCAACCTAAATATTGGCCTCTACTTTATTCTTTTCGTATTCATGTGCGCTTTCTGACTAACATGCAATCAGTAGGTTTAACCCTAAACCTGTTTAATATATGTTGGTTGATCAAGCATAAAACATAATAAAAATCAAGCAACATAATAACAATTATAACAATAATAATCATAATCGAAATAACAATCATAATTAAAATAATCATAATAAAGCATAATATTATTAGCAAGATCCTAGGCATGATACTAACAAGATTAATAACAAACCTTAGCATGTTACTAAAAATTAAAGATCAATTAGCCCTAACATGACACTAACATGATATTAGAAAAGAAATAGGAAGCATCACAATAATCATACTTGATATTAGAAACTTTAGTTATTATCCTAAACATAATACTAGGAATCGTAAAGACATCCTAACATGACACTAGGAATAAATAAAGCATGATTTCTATATCAAACAATCAATAAAAAATTAAAGTACTTACTTCGATGCCTCGTATCTCTTTCTAATAACAAAATACACACGTTAGTAACTTCAAGGAAAATAATAAATCAAACAATTAAATTAAATAATTGAAATAGAGATTTGGGACCAAACCCTCTAAAATATCAAACCTTTAACGTCTAGGGCGAAGGCAACTTCGAACTTGGCTAGGTGTTTCTAGATCTAATGAGTGAGGAGTTTTGAGAGAGGGAAGGTTTAGAAAAAGAAAAGAGAGAGAGAAAGCTTCTAGCTTTTAGAGAGAGAGAGAATAGAGAGAGATGATTGTTGTGAATGATGAAAAACGGGGAGATACGACCCCTATTTATAGAAAAATAGCATGGGATCAAAGAAAATCATATTCGGAATAAAATACCTCCTGTTGCCAATGACAGGAGTCAGCGCCAGACGACGAGCTCGTCACCAGATGACAGCTGCAGCACCAGGTGACGAAAGTCAGCGCCTGGCGACAATGCTGTCATCTCGCGCTGGTTCAAAAGTACAACGCGCTTTTGCACGCAGAATCACTTTTTAAACCGGTTACAGGTAATTCTGTGTCCATGCAGATTTAAAATCAGATTTAATTTATTTTATTCAAAATTAAACATCTTTAAAAATATAATTATCAACCTGAATCTTATTAGAATTAAAGAGAACCTTCTAGATATTCCTAGAAGACTAAAATCAATCCTAATCACTTTAGGAATAATAATTAATAGGCTCTCCTTTAGATCATTGGGCCTAATTTAATTTAATCCATAACTTCCTCATAATTCATCGGAATTAGGCTTATAATATATCATTGGAAAGCTCTTTTCGAGCCCAATCCAACTACACTATTATTGGACCCTTATCATAGACCAAACAAAATTGGATTGGATATTTTTCATAAAAAGAGTAAGAAAAAAATATTTTTGAAAACCAAAAGAGAAATATTTTAATGAAAACATCGTCATCACAAGACTTTTCACACTTTCACTTTGTTAGATAATCAAATGACGTAAAGTATTCATCACAGGGTTTGGTTTTAGGGAGACACATTTGGGTGTCTACAAGCAACATAAATACCATGTTTAACAATGTCCCAAGTCTTCTGAAAAAAGAAGGAGTTGAAACCATCAATACCACAAGCCTTTGAGGTATCAATTCCTTTCAAAGAAGTATCAGTCTCATCTGAAGATATATGAGCAATTAGAATTTTCTAAGCATCTCTAGATAGTTGCTTTCCTTTTCTCAAAGTAACCAAATCAACAACAGGCAAAGAAGTAGCTCTAGAGCCCATCAATTTCTTGTCGAAACCTGTTATATCTTGTTCAACCTCTTTTGGTTTCTTCTGAAGAACATGATTCTCATTGAAAATAGAATCTATCATGTTCCTGTTATTTCTAGTTTTCATAACAGCAAAGAAATAATGATTGTTCGAATCACCTAACTTCACCCAATCAACTCTAGAATTATTCTTATATATACTTTCTTGAATATTCCTCTAATATTTAATATGTTGAATATATTCAGCTTCCTTAGTAATCAAAGTAGGATCATGATTACCAGCAAGCATTATTCTTTGAACTTCGAGGAGAAAGTTGTGAGCATTGTCGATTATGGCATCAATATTACTAAAGTGTTTAATATTTAGCTTTTTCATTTGCTCTTTAGCCAACTTTAATTTAGCCTATGCACATTTCAAAACCCTCCAGAAACACAAGTCTTCTAGGCAGTTTGAATAAAAGCTTCAAACTGCTCATGAGAAGCAAGACAATTAAGGAATCTAAAAGGCTTATCCTTACCATGAGAAGAAGGAAAAACCTCAAAAAGAAGAGGAGTCTGATCAGATAAGGAAGGAGGAAGATAGATAGCTTCAACATGACCATATTGATCAATCCAAGCTTGATTAACCAGCCCTCTATCAATCCTGGTACAAGTTCTAGGCCCATCATGAGCTTTATTAGACCAAGAGAAAGGCATCCCTTTACTCTTAATCACAAATAGCTCCATGTCATCAATAAATTGTTGGAAATCCCTGGTGTATAGGATAGCTCCCGCTGAACTATCGCCCAGCCCCCAGGGTGCGCACTCACCGCTGAATAAGCGACTAAAGGAGGGCTCGTCAGCCCGGCAGAGTCAGCCTGGAGGGCAGACCAGGCTAAACTCTCCACGAAGGAGATAATACGCCTATAAATAGAGGGTAAAGTATAACGGAAAGGAGGTTAGACACTAAAATTATTAGACTTTCTATATTCCTCTAAGTACACTTTCTCTCTCTAAACACTCTCTAACTTAAGCTTCGGAGGGGGGTTCCTCGAGCCACCCCCGAGGGCAGTTTACGTGTGCTGCCGTGTGTAGGTTGTTGACGGGACCCAGCTTACCCAGCAGAACCCTTGGATCCATACCTGGAACAATTGGCGCTAGAAGGAGGGGATTGGATCACCTAACCTGAGGTTCGCCAACTGAGCTAGGGACTAGTTAACTTACCACCATGGCCGGAGAAGAAACTGTGCAAACACCCACATCTAAAGCTAATGAGACCAACCAAACACCACAAAAAGCACCCCCAGTAACTAACGATCCAAAAGGATCCACCGGAAACCCCAAATCGACCATCTCACAGAAAGCGAACCCCGTCGGATTAATGTCAGCTACTGCTAAAGCAGTGGAGAAACAAGTAGATCCGGTAGGATCCAGCTCTATTTTCAGGTACGGAATGCCGTTAACTGATGCGAGCAATGAACTTATTGTTTCAGCACCTGTAACCCAGAAACCGGAGCCTGTGAATATGCCAGCCATCCTGCAGAACCTCTCTAAGTGCAGTAAGGAGCAACTGGCTGCAATGACGGCGGTCCTTACCAACATGGGTAAGGGAGCCAGTCCATCATCGGCAACGACAACTGTGCAGCCCGCAGCAATAAAGTCGGAGGCCTCGACTCCCACCCCTGAGCAGAAGGAGCTCATTCGTTCAACTGAGAAAGAAAATATTGGAGCTGGAGGCTCGCACCCTGAATCGAGAATGGAGCGTGGAGGAAATAACCCCCACTCAGATCAGCCCGGAGAAGCGGGTCCCGCGTAGCAGGTCACCGGCCGCAGAGCGAGGACCCAGCCCGGAGAGAGACAAACGAGCGCGAATCCAGGTTGTTCCAGATGATTCCCCATTTTGCCAGGAGATTATGGAGGAACCCATGGAGAAGGTGAAGATGCCGAGCTGCAAATACAATGGGACTACAACACCCAAAAGCCATATATCAACTTTCGAGAATCATATGGTAGTCTACACCATGACAGACTCAGTCTGGTGTAAGGCTTTCCCACCAACTCTGGAGGGGCTAGCAGCGGAATGGTACGGCGCCATCCCTAAATGTTCTGTATACTCGTACAATCAGCTGAAGAGGATGTTCATGGAGCACTTCATAACCCTGGTGGACAGGACCAAGATGACAACCGAGCTGATGTCCTTGGTTCAAGGAAAAGACGAGCCCCTGAGGGATTTTATTACCAGATTCAACAAAGAGGCAACAACCATTCCAAACATGAGCCAGGAGGTAGCACTGTTGGAAACGCAGAGCGGTCTACTGCCAGGGTCACCCTTCAGAGTGTATATGGGGCGTAAGAGCCTCAAACGCTCGCGGAAGCGCTGGGTAAAGCGCACGAGTTCATCAAGGCAGACGAGACTGACAGGGCAATGCTGGGGAGGAAAGCAGCAGGAGACCCAGTCAGGCGAGCCGAGGTCACCCAGGCAGAGAACGCGCCCAGGGCGGACCAGCCAAGCAGGGGAGAGCAAATCCGCAGAGAAGCGGACAGGGTCGTAGGGCTGAGAAGATTCGATTCGCGGAGAGGGCCAAGGCCTGGGAAGTTTGATCAATACACCCCACTGACCCATTCAAGATCTCACATATTCAGCGTGAACAAAGCTGATGATAAGTGGCAGAGGCCCCCAAGGATGATAAATAGAAGCCGTGATACCAGTAAGTGGTGTGACTTCCATAGGGACCATGGCCACACCACTGAGGAGTGCACACACTTGAAGGACAACATAGAGGACTTAATCAGGAGAGGATACCTGACCCAATTTAAGCAGCGTGATGATCCTCCCAGAAGGAGGGAGGAGGAAAGAGCGGGCCGAGCTGACTGCAGAGGAGGTCATAGGGGTCCTGCAGGAGACAGGGACGGAGACAGCAAGCCAGAGGGCAGGGTGTATGTGATCAGTGGAGGACCAGTACATGGGGGGACAGTCAACAGAGCGCGGGCTGACCTAAGGGAAATGATACATCAGATTAATGACAATGACAAGTGTAGATGGCCACCCCTTCCCCCGCAGCCACGAGCCATGTTTGATGAATATGACCAGAAGGGCATAATTTACCCTCATGACGACCCGCTGGTGGTAACAATGAGAATTGCAAACTGGGAGGTGGATAGAATACTGATAGACGGAGGCAGCTCAGCCAACATCATCTAAATCAGTGCGTTCAATGAGCTAAAGTTGGACAGAAAGGATCTAAAGAGAGTAAACTACGAGGTCACCGGGTTTAATGGCTCGGGGTTACCCCAGAGGGCATAATCGAGCTCTCAATCCGGGTAGGAGAGAGGTCAAGAAGGCGTGATGTCCGAGCAGAATTTCTTGTGATAAACTCTCCCTCACCCTACAATGTAATCATGGGAAGACCGCTCATCCACAAGATAGGCGGGGTGGTATCCACTTACCACCTGGCGATGGTTTACACAACCAATGAGGGGCGATCAGCAAATCTCAGGGGAAGTCAGAAGACAGCCCAACAATGTTATATAACTGCCTTGAAGCAGCCCGCAAAAACCAGACAGCAGTCAGGTTCTGACAGAAGACTCCCTGAGCAGCCTGAGAGGAAGTCAAGGAAGAGAAAGCGTGAAGAGTATCACAGGGAGAAGGATAAACAAAAGTTGGCAATGGAAAACTTCGAGCCTGCAAAAGAAGAAGTGGCCAGACCACTTCCCAGCGGGGAGCATGTCACGGTCGAGCTTACAGAAGGTGACCCCTCGAGAGCAGTGAAAATCGGAAAAGACATTGATCAGGAGTGGGGGTCCACCTCATAGAGCTGCTGAGAAAGAATAAAGACATTTTTGCATTTTCTGCAGATGAGATGCCCGGAATTGATCCAGCGGTCATGGTACATAGGCTGAATGTGAAGGAGGACATTAGGCCAGTCAGGCAGAAAAAGCGAAGCTTCTCCACGGAGAAAAACCAGGCAATCCAGGAAGAGGTGGAAAAACTCTTGGAAGCAGGATTTATCGAACCCTGTGACTATCCAGAATGGTTAGCCAACGTGGTCATGGTGAAGAAGGCAAATGGTCAATGGAGAATGTGTGTCGATTTCACATACCTTAACAAGGCCTGCCCGAAGGACTGTTACCCATTGCCACGAATAGATCAGGTGGTAGACTCAACGAGCGGGCACGCCCTGCTAAGCTTTATGGACGCCTTCTCAGGATACCACCAGATCAGCCTGCACGAGCCAGACAGGCAGAAAACTGCATTCATCATTGAAGGGGGAGTATACAATTACATAGCTATGCCCTTCGGGCTGAAGAATGCGTGGGCAAATTTCCAGAAGGCAATGGATAGAGTGTTCCTCCACCAGAAAGGACGAAATGTAGAAGTATACGTTGACGACTCAATTGTTAAGAGCGTCACGCAGGCTGGACATATCATAGATTTAGAGGAAACATTCTCTACCTTGAACAAGTATAAGATCAAGCTCAACCCGAAGAAATGCGTCTTTGGAGTGAGCTCGGGAAAGTTCTTGGGTTTTTAGATCAGCGAGAGAGGAATAGATGCCAACCCGGAAAAGATCGAAGCAGTTCTCAACCTGCCCGAGCCTAAGAGCATTAAGGATGTCATGAGGTTAACGGGCAGAATGGCCACACTGACCAGGTTCATCAGTAAGTCAGCAGACAAAGCCTTACCATTCTATCAGCTATTGAAAGGAAACAGGGAATTCAAGTGGGGAGCCAAGGAGAAAGAAGCCTTTGAGGGCATCAAGGAGCATCTGACTAAGCTCCCGACAATGATCAGCCCGGAGCTGAGGGAAAAGCTGCAGTTATACATCTCAGCATCAATACAAACAATCGCAGCCGTTCTGCTGGTAGAAAGACAGAAACAACAAAGGCCAATATATTTCGTGAGTCACGTGCTGACTCACGCAGAGCAAAGATATCCCCTGGTAGAAAAGCTAGCCTTCGCAGTGGTCACGACAGCAAGAAAGCTAAAACCATACTTCGACGCGCATATAATAGAGGTCCTCACAAACCACCCGCTGGAAAAAGCATTACAACAGATGGATGCATCAGGCAGACTCTTGAAATGGGCAATTGAACTTTCCGAGTATGAATTCGAGGTCAAGCCTAGAGCAGCCATCAAGGCACAAGCTCTAGCAGACTTCATAGTGGAAGCCTCTTATGAGGAGAAGGAAGACGACATTGGAGTCTGGAAGGTGGAAGTGGATGGGTCCTCAGCCCAAACGGGGAGTGGAGCAGGAGTCATAATGACGTCTCCAGAAGGAAACGTATTCGAGTATGCCATCAAGTTCAAGTTCAAAGCGTCTAACAATGAAGCAGAGTACGAGGCGACGCTAGCAGGCTTGCGGATGAGCCTCGCAGCCGGAGCTCGCAAAGTACACCTGCAGACTGACTCTCAGCTCGTTGCCAGCTAGCTGCAGGGGGCATACGAGATAAGGGAAGCCACTATGATGAAATATGTGACCAAAGTGAAGGAACTGGCAGCCCAGCTAGTCCATTTCCAAATAGACTTAGTCCCCCGAGCGGGAAACTCTCAGGCTGATGCCTTATCTAAGTTGGCCAGCTCCACCTTGCAAAGCCTCACAAGAACAGTGATGGTCGAAGTGTTAGAAGAAAGTAACATTGCCGAAAAGGAGCAGGTAAACTGCATTGGGAGTCGGAGAGCCTGGTTCTCTGACATCTTGGCATACAAGCTTCATGGCTCGCTGCCCGATGACGAAGTACATGCTAAAAAGGTGAAGAAAGATGCAAATTGGTATGTGGTAATGAATAGAGAGCTCAACAAAAAAGGCTTTTCAAAGCCACTGCTGCGGTGCATCCCAGAATGGGAGCAAGAGGGTATCATGGAAGAAGCCCACTCCGGGATATGTGCCAATCACATTGGCGGAAAAGCATTGGGAGTGGAGGTCCTTAGAAGAGGGGCATATTGGCCAACTCTCACACAGGACACACTAGCGTACGTTAAAAAGTGCGACAAGTGTCAGAAATATTCACCAGTCATAAATCAGCCAGCAAACGATCTGACTCCGATTCTCAGCCCGATCCCGTTCGCTCAGTGGGGAATGGATATATTAGGACCCTTCACCACTGGGTCGGCGGGCAGGAAGTATCTTATTGTGGCAGTTGATTACTTTACTAAGTGGATAGAGGCTGAGCCCACCAAATACATAAAGGCAACCCAGATCAGAACATTTATATGGAAGAACATCATCACCAGATTCGGGGTGCCATGGTGCATAGTCTTCGATCATGGGTGTCAGTTCGACTGCGAAACCATAAAGGATTACTTGGGAGACATGGGCACCAAATATGCAAGTGCCTCAGTCTGCCACCCGTAGAGCAACGGCCAAGCAGAAGCAGCAAATAAGCTGATCCTGACAGCCCTACAGAAGAAGTTGGAAGAATACAAAGGTTTGTGGGCAGACTTAGTCCCAGAAATCTTGTGGGCAAATAGGACCACAGAGAAGGAGGCAACTGGTAAAAGCCCTTTCACTTTGACCTACGGGGTCGATGCAGTTGTCCCTATGGAAGTACAAATACCCAACCTGAGGATACAACACTATGAGCAGCGGGGGAATGAAAAGCGCATGCTGGAGGAGCTAGATTTCCTGCCGGAAGTAAGACTAAAAGCGGCCCTTAAGCAAGCAGCCCAGAAGAGCAGGATCTCAAAAGCTTTCAACAAGAGGGTCAAGCACAGGGAGCTCCTGCCTGGAGACCTAGTCCTCAGGAGGACAGTAGCAGTTGGAAGAGGAAATGAGCATGGAAAGCTGTCAGCAAACTGGGAAGGCCCTTTCATCATCCATGAACAGGTTGGCCCTGGAGCGTTCCTCCTTGCAGATCAAGAAGGTCAGGTCTTAAGAAACAGTTTCAATGCTGATGTGTTAAAGAAATACTTTGTTTAATTAGCTCGGTATATAGCTGCTTTAAGCTTGATGCACTTTTACTCAGTCTATGTCATGTTAACTAAGGCATTTAAGCCATTTTTATTCAATGAAATACAAGCCTCTGCGTGAGGAGTATGTTGCATAAATCTGTTTAATATAGTATGCCTAAGCATCATATACTAACATGCAAAAGTCAAACAAGAATAATAGTAAAGTGTTAGAGGCAAGAAGCACCCTAACACAAAATAACAACACAAAGGCATCCCTCCTTAAAACCTCACCTCACTTGCGAAAAGCAAAACAGGGCACTTCCTCGGGGACGCCTGAGGAGGAGCCTGACACGTTCAGCTTGAGCAGGGGAGAGAGGAGGGAAAGAAGAGACGAGCTACATGGGCAACACTAAGGTCCTCTTAGTCCCATTTAGCACATCTCTTCGAGGGGGAGAGAGTAGGAGAGAACAGTCAAGCAATAAGCCCTTAAAAAAAAGAAAAAAAAAAAGAAAAGAGTAAGCAGGCAGCGTAAACAAGCTGAGTGACATAAATAAGTCTCAGCACGAACAAGCTGATTGACATAAATAAGTCTCAGCACAAACAAGCTGATTGACATAAATAAATCTCAGCACGAACAAGCTGATTGACATAAATAAGTCTCAGCACGAACAAGCTGATTGACATAAATAAGTCTCAGCACGAACAAGCTGATTAACATAAATGAGTCTCAGCACGGATAAGCTGATTGACATAAGTAAGCCTCAGCACAAGCAAGCTGAACGACATAAACAAGTCTCAGCATAAGCAAGCCACAACATATGCAAGCTGACTGACATAGATAAGTCGCAGCAAAACAAGCCGGTGACACAGGCAAAACAGATAAAAAAGCTGATCGACACAAACAAGTCTCAGCAAGAGTAAGCCAAACAACGCTAAACTAAGTGTACCAACCAGCACGCAGACGAAACCGTTGGCCAAAGCCAAATGAAGTATGCAGTGCACAAACACTTGAAGCAAGCGGAAAAGGGAGGATAAAATATAACAAAACCTCTGCTGAAACGCAGCAGAACGCAAAAGGAACAAGAAAGCTCTAAACAACCAAATCGAAAGGATAGGGAGGCCCAACCTACGAGGTCCCACCAAATATAGCAAAAATGCTGCAACGAGGCCTGGATACTATTAAGAGATATTAGATTATGGGCAAATGTGCAAACAGCGAAATAAGTAACAAAACAAGGCATCAGGAGAAGACCATAAAGAGCATACATTATAAGGCTGAACCCCTGCCCACCAAGGCAGAGTAAACATTCAGCAAGTCAGATACAAGGCAAATAAAGCTGAGACCTTGTCCACCAGGACAAGGAAACACTCAGCAAACAAAGTTGGTAAATCACAAATTCGGGTTAAGCTGGGTAGACCCAGCAACAAAAGACAAAGTATTCTGAAAGTACACAGAGAAATATAAATCTTTGGCAGCTATACACCCCAAAGATAGTAACAAAAACTACCTAGTTACAACAGATCTGGGTGAGGGAAACTCAGAGGAACCATTGGAGTAGGAGGGTGACAGCCGCCATAACCTTTATTGATCATCGGTTAGAGACTCCACTCCAATAGCTGCAGCAACGTCAGGACAGAGAGGCACCTCTAAGTTCAGCACAGCCTGATTGGGAATCTTGCAGCCCGCAGCGCGAGGGTGATCAGCAGGGAGATCGAACAAACCAGCTTCACCTGCAGCTTCAACCTTGGCCCAAAAGGCGTTAAAGCGAGCCTGCTGCTCTTCACCCTCACCATACAAACTACTAACGCATCGAGCCGCAGCTTCCCACCCTCCATCATGGCGATCAGCAAGGAGTTTGGCAAAAGCGGGAGAAAGCGCAAAAGATTTGAGCGCCTCCCTCCTAGCAACCTCCAGCGCAGTAGCGTGCGCAGCCTACAAGTCCGCCACCTCCGCCTCTAACGTCTTCACCCTGGCTTGAGAAGTCCCCAAATGCTCTTGGCAGCCCTTCAGCTTGGTCTGAGTGAGCTGAAATTCTCCCAATTGGAGCTGCAAGGCATCCGCCTTCTCTCTCAGAGGAGTCACCTCATGGGCCATAGCGTCTTTCTCAGCCTGAGCCTGCTGAGCCTCCAGAGTCTTCTGGGAAAGGGTTATGCCTTGGTTCTGGTACTCCTTCTCCACTGACAACAAAGCATTAGACAAATCACCCACAGACATAACAAGCTGCAGTAAAGGCAGAGAGGAAGAGTTAGCCAAAGTAGGAGCTAACAGAAGAAGTTAACAATGAAAAGTAAAGCATGATAATAAGTAAGACGAGACAACAGCTGCAACACAAGCAAAGAAGAGTTGAAACAAGAAAAAGAAAAACTAAAAGCAGAGACTAACCCTCTGCAAGTCATGGCAAGTAGTGGCCACTGGAAGGCTGACTGAGCTGCGCGTAGAGTCAGCAGGGAGACGAACCCCCTGAGTCAGACGGTACCCCAGAGTACCACCCTTCTGAGGGTCGTCTACATATAAAGACTCATCAGCCCTCACATTCATCAGAGGCCGAAAAGAAGTGTTCTCAGCTCAAGAAGGGCAGAGTATAGGGCGCAGATGGATGACAATTGGGACTTCAACAAACTCAATGGCCCCAGTATGGCGGAAAGTCCCTCCAGCAGAAAGAGCAGACGCAGAAAGAGGATTCTCAAAGGCATCACCCAGGAACTGGTGAACGCAACGGTTAAGCTCACTGGAATTCTGAGTGTCTCCCCCACCTACGTTCCCACCTGGGTGCCCAGTGTTGGCTGAAGTGGAAGCAAAAGGGTCTCGGCCAGGAAAATGCGAGCCTTTTTCGCCTCAGGCTCATCCCTAGCAGGGGGAGAAGACACATGATCATCCTCCAGGACAATCACTGGACGATCCTGCTGGAGAGAGCCCGCAGCCCGAGAGAGCCCACCCCGGGTGGCACTTCGGAGCCGCCCCCTCAGCCCGTAGGGACGCGGCGGGATCCTTGGAAACTCCATGGCAGATTCATCATGGAGCTGAAAATCAGTAGCTGCAGCAGAAGGGATTACAACGTCCTTCGCAGCAGTGGTATCAATAGTAGAAGTAGGATAGAGCAGAACATGCTCAGCAGAGGAGACGGGTTTTTCACCCGCAGCAGTGGTCTCAATCCCCTCAAAGGGAAATCGGAGAACACTGTCAGGAAAATCATCGGCAGTAGCCTTTGGTTCTTCAGAAACTTGTTCACATTGCCTCTTGGCAGCTGAAGTCTGAGGTGCCACCCGGCCGGAAGCCGCGACAGACTGCTTCTCAAGGGAAGCAGTAGGCGCCACTAACGCCTCAGAATCTGAAGCCACCTTTCGAGGAGCAAGGCGATATCACGCCTGCTCCCAACAGTAGAAGACGAGGGCTCTGGCTCAGCGCGGCTGGACTCAGCACGCTCACCAGTGGCCGCGGTACCAACAACAGCCCGCAGGTCAGCGGGAGCCAAACGCACCTCACCCTTCAGGGAGCCCGCATACACCTCTAGCGTATCAAAGAGCTGAGGAGGGTTCTCAAGAGTGGTAGTCAAGGGGTCCTTCCAGTTATCAGCCAGCCCGAGCATGCTTTTGTCTAACTTGTCATAGCGTAAAAATACAAAATGACAAAAAGTCAAGAATATATAAAAAAAAAAAAAAAAGAAGGAAATCAGGAGAAAAGCAAAAGACAGAAAGAGCTTACCAGACTCATGTGTACGGCACAAACGCATGGCAGAAAGCTGCTCATTACCCACAATGTAAATGGAGTTAGGCAGCCAAACCTTGGGAAACTTGGAGTCCCCGCTCCCTGCAGAGCCTCAAATGCCTCCATCTCACGAGCAGGTTCAGAAGGAGAAGCTGTGACCCCAGCCATGTTGGTGCGAATCTCTCTGAAGTTACAAGGAGCAGCAAAGTTGGAAGGCACCTTCACCTAGAAAAACTTACCAGTCCAGTCCCTAAAACGCCCAAGTTTTGGGTAGGACAAGACTCTACTCTCTTTGGGAGCAACATAGTACCACCCTGACTCAGTCCCAGAGGCTGATCTCTTCAGACTCATGAGAGACTTGAACAAATGGAGAGACTCAGGGTACCTCCGAAACCTCAGGAACCATAGCAAGCAAATCAGAGTGTGTAGGGAGGCAGGATGAATCAGAGATATACAGATGTTAAAAGCACGCAACAACTTCTCTAAAGTAGGGTCTAAAGGGAACCTCAGACCCAAGTCAAGCTGCGAGGCAAACACAGCAATGTGACCTGCAGGGGGAGCCGATAACTTAGCACCATTAGCAGGCAGAACCATCTCGTAGCCCTCCCCAAAACCGTAAAATTTCTGCCCTACAGCAGCCAGATCCAGCCTCTCAGCGTCCTTATGCCAACTGGAATCTAGCACACAGCTCTTAGGCCCATAGCACTTGTCGTCAAGGAAGAACTCAGTTTTGCCCTCCGCTACGGGCTCAACAACATAAGTAGGTTGGCAGTCGAAGTATGAGCGATCACTAGGAGATTCAGCCATCCTACTTGATTGAACTGCTGGGGAGGGAGAAGGTGTTTGAGTCCTAGTATTCCCACCACGCACTACATAATGATCAAACCGATGCATGTCAACCATGTCATCAAGCCAAGCAAAACTATTTAAAGGCTGAACATGGGGAATGAGGCTAACAAGAGACACATCAGGAGGATTGGCCCTAACAACATCAGCCAAGATTTGATGGCGCATTGCGCGCCTCCTCAAACGAGTAAGATGGGATAAGGGAATCCCATCCAGCGTAAGCACCCGCTCACAGTAAGGATCAAAGAAATCAGGATGGGGTCTACGCCGGAAAGGGTGAAACGCACTACTCTCAGCGGGACGACTACTGCCTGACCCAGATGCAGCAGCAGAGGTCGCAGCAGTACCCATCCCGCTCGCAGCGGGAGGAAGGTCAAAAGGTAAAACAGTTTGTAAAGGAGTAGGAGAAAAAGAAGAAGCGTGCGCAGGGCGCTCACCTGAAGGAGAAGATCGGGAAGAGGAGGAATCCGACCTCGTGGCCGTTTGAGGCTCACTCATATTCTGACTATCAGAGGCGTCAGACATTATGAAATCTACAAAGGAATGCAGGCCCGCAAAGGAAAGAAAAAGCAATGGGGCACGAGAAAATCAACGAATCAGTTTAGAAGCAATGAAGGAACAAGTAGGAAAAAGCCAAGAATGCAAATACAACAACAAAAGAGAAAAAATGGGAACAACCACAATTGGAAAGAATCAAAAGGCACAATCTTGCGAAGAAAAAGCAAAAAGAAGCAAAATTGGGTAAATACAAACAACAAAAGGTACAAAGTAAGTACCTTTAGAAAAAAAAGTTGCAGAAGCAACAGAGTACAACAACAATGGCGGAGACAAAAGCCCAAACAAAATGAAAATTCAAGTCTGCAATTAAGAAGAACAAAGAAGGAAGAAGTCAGCAAAAGAGAAAGAATCAAAGGAGAAAAAAGCAAGTAAAGCGAATATTAAAGCCAAAACAAAGATGAAGAAGCAAGAACTTACCACAACAATGGAGGATCAAGGACGCTTGACAGAGGAAGAGCAAAGAGCAAAAATTTTGAAATGCTGAAATAATGAAGAGGGAAGATGAAAAATTGGAGGCGTGAAAAGAAACAAGTTAAAGAGGGGGACAGTGAAATTAATACGGAGTAAATGGGCAGTTAGACTAAAGGCAAAGCCAAACCGCCATGTCACTTCAGTAAAATCAAACTAACAGCCCGGATTGCCAACACGTGTCCCATTCATGCAAATGTGATCCCCGCCCCAAAAAAAAAAAATTCCTTAAACCCATCTAAGAAGAGAGCACTTCAGCGGGAGTGATAGAAAATCCTCTCTGCAAGATCGTCATTTCTCAGACTTCAGCGGGAGTGATCGAAAATCCTCTCTGCAAGATCGTCATTTCTCAAACTTCAGTGGGAGTGATCGAAAATCCTCTCTGTAAGATTGTCATTTCTCAGACTTCAGCGGGAGTGATCGAAAATCCTCTCTGCAAGTTCGTCATTTCTCTGACTTCAGCGGGAGTGATCGAAAATCCTCTCTGCAAGCTCGTCACTTCTTAAGTCTGGAAACCAATGTCACCATACAAGCAATAGGGAAACGGACTCAGTAATAGCAACGACCTGACCTCCTAAGTCTCCAAGGCGCCTCAACACCTTAGAGACTTGAGGGGCTAGGAGTGTGCAGGTTATTTCAATCAGATGACCCGTTGAGTCAGGGCCGATAAGGCTACACGCTCAGAACAGCTGGCATGAAAGAACCTCACGCCATCTCTTGAGGGGCTAGTTGTAGGGGATAGCTCCTACTGAGCTATTCCTTCCCGCTAGGCTCAGTTGAGAAGAACGTTCTTACAGTCAAAGAGTCAGCATGAGTGACCTCATACCACCTCTTGAAGGGCTAGTTGTATAGGATAGCTCCCGCTGAACTATCGCCCAGCCTTAGGGTGCGCACTCACCGCTGAATAAGCGACTAAAGGAGGGCTCGTCAGCCCGGCAGAGTCAGCCCGCAGGGCAGACCAGGCTAAACTCTCCACGAAGGAGATAATAAGCCTATAAATAGTGGGTAAAGTACAACGGAAAGGAGGTTAGACACTAAAATTATTACACTTTCTATATTCCTCTAAGTACACTTTCTCTCTCTAAACACTCTCTGACTTAAGCTTCGGAGGGGGGTTCCTCGAGCCACCCCAGAGGGCAGTTTACGTGTGCTGCCGTGTGTAGGTTGTTGACGGGACCCAGCTTACCCAGCAGAACCCTTGGATCCATACCTGGAACACCTGGTTTCATAATCATTAACAAAATTGCCCCGTATCCTATCTTAGAAGTGAAGAACATAATTGAAATCTCCAGCACACAACCAAGGGATAGTAGAAATTGGTAAGCTCCTAACTCCATCTCAAAGAGTTTTCATATCATGGATAGATTGTGACCGATAAACAAAGGTACAGTTGATTTGCCATCCCAAATCCTTAGTATTAATTAAACAATGTATAAAATGCTCATGAATTTTAATCACATCCCTAGTAAACCTATCATCTTTCTAACTAACCCATATTCTTCCTTTCCGAGAACAAGACATATTAGTAATCCAAGACCACCCAATACCAATCTTCTTGTGCATAGAGGCAACATTTATTTTTTTGCTTCACCTTATTCTCAAAGAAACCAATCACATCACAATTATGCTGAGAAAGTAGCTTCTTAACATCAACTACTTCATTAAGGTAATTTAAACCTAGGGGTGAGCAAGAATTGTGGGTACCCGGATCCAAAATTGGAACTGGTTTGGACTCGGTGGTTTCAGACTTAGAGCTGGTTCAAATGGGTCCGGGTCCAATTCCTAAAATTAGGACCCGGTAAGATGCAGTTCCAATTCCAAGTCTTGAATTTTTGGACCCGGTACCCACTCGGTACCCGATTTCATACTAGTTTTTACTGAGGAGCTTAAGAACTTTTCCAGCCCATGTGAACTATGTCCCAATAACACAATAACCTCTCTTAATCATTGATCTAAATCGAACAATATTATGTAAAATGTAAAAACCCTAAAAAAGAAAACAACCACTCAGCCGTACACTATCATTTCTTTCTCTGAGTCAAACTGCTCTCTTTCGCTTACTTTCCTTCTTTCTTTCACTTTTATCTTCATTCTTTTCAAATGTCCCATATTAATAAAGTTAGAATTTCATTTTTTTGTCTTATTTTATATCAAAATTCTACATATGTTGTTACCCTTTACTTTAATTCAATCTTGTTTAACTGGTTAGTTTCGTAGCTAGATAAATTTTATTTTATTTTTTTCAGCATGATTTTATTTTAAAAGAAGTGGATTTGCGGAGTATCACTTTATGAAATTGTTTATATTGTGGGTTTTTTGTTTAATGTATTCGAATCTACTCCAATTTTCAGCCAAGTTATTATCATTACTTTTGTTAATTAGACGAATTGTAGCCAATTTTGTTTTAGATAATAAAGTTAAATTAAAAATTATAGTATGAAGAAATCGGGTATTCGGTTCTAGAACCGGTTCCCACCAATTCCGGGACCAATTCCCCAATTATTGGACCCAGTAAGAATCAGTTCCAATACCAGTTCCTATTTCTTGGACCCGAATCTAATTAGTTCTAATTCCAGTTCCATCCTTTAATACCAGGTACCCGGTTTTGCTCACCCTTATTTAGACCCCTTATATTCCATGTGATGATAATCTTATCACTAAAGAGGGATTACCTTCACCCCTGATAGGATTAATAGTAAAACCTCTAGATCTTTCAATCTCATTAGTCATCAGAGAAACATAAGCATTGGAAGTAGATGCAGCTGTAGGCCGAGTTCTTTTACCCTGGTTCTTTGCCTTCCTGCCTACTATTCTCCACCAATCATTAGAATTATGTTGAGTGGAGGTGGAAGCTGGTGTAATAACTGCCCCATGAATAGTTTTGTTAAGATTTAGATTGGCAGTAGCAATCTGATTAGGCTTGGGAACCCAAATCGTTTTTGTTGGTGTTGTAGGAACAACTGGTTTCTTAGCCTGGTTCTGCTTTGCAGGAGCAACTTTAGCAGTACAATCATGCCCAAACTTATTGCGCTTAGAGAAAAATGGAGGGATCCATTCATATACTACCTTAAGTTCCTATAGTTCACCTAAAGGACTTTCAACAAAAACAGTCTTAGGAAGAACCTTTGTTACATCAATTTCAATGAGCTCCCTAACAAAAAAGACCCCTAAGTTGCCTTTTTGTATGTTCATCTACAAAAATACGTACCCCTAACAGGCTATTAATTTGACTTAGAGTTTCAGCTCCCCTATAATTGAATGGTAGATTAGGGAATTTAACCTAAAGAGAGACAGTCCTCAAAATCTCATCATTAAAATAAAATTTAACATTCCAGGGTTTGACAATTACAGGTTTCCCATAGAACATGTGATGACCATCATAAAAAATAGCATCCTTATCACTAACTAATACCAGGTTAATAACGAAGTACCCATCATCATGCTAGAACACCTCTGGTTTTTGCACATAACTCCACTGTTGGGCTATATAATGATGAACATCAGCTATAGTAGGATAGAAGCCAATAACATAGAAAACTAAAGCATTTGACCACTTTATATTACCTACCAAGAGTTCAGATTCCTGCAATTGAGCAATTTAATTGTCTACCATCATACACTTTCGGGGCAACATAGGAAAGGGCAACTCCCTTTGCAGTCAGCTTACCATTGAAGGATCCTTCAACCTCACAACATCTTGATCATAAAGAGGAATAGGTTGAGGATCTGGTACCGTGGATTCATATTGACCCCCAACAACCTCATAATCTAATGGAATAGTAACCTTAGGTACTATTTGATTGGATTCAGAAGTTGTAGGTCTATTAGTAGCTCTGTAATACATAGCAATAGCAGATGGATGAACTAGTCCCAGCCCCGATGACGAGTCTGTTATATATATATATATATATATATATATATATATATATATATATATATATATATATATATATATATATATATATATATATATATATATATATATATATAATATATTCCCCGTCCCACGGTCGTATTTGTACTTACTTGAGCTCTGTGGAGTTATTTTTTATTACTAATATACGTTTTCTAGTGTTTTTGTAGAGTTGGTATTATTTTGTAGGAATTTGCAGATTTATGATAATTCACGAACTTATTAAGCCAATATAAAGATATTGGAGTTTGATTGTATTTTATGATCGTATATTTGAAGCTCAAGACCGAGTTAAAGGAATTTGGTTTGGTGATTAAAAGAGGTCCAATGTTCCCACAAGAAATATGGACCAAGCTAATTGAGAATTTGGGCTCAAGTTAACAAGTTTCAACTCCAAAGCCCGATTCCCACAAGAGAAGTCCAATTCGGTGCCTAACTGGACGGGCCCGATGAGGCAGGCTTGTTCACGCTGCTTAATACGCTGATTTTTAATGTTTTGAGTGGCTGGGCTTCGTTGTTTAGGCCCACCTGATTGATGTCGGTTGATGGGGAATTATAAATACCAAATTAGTGGGTTGTTAGAGGGGTTATGTAAGTTTTTAATTATTGTAGTTTTTTTTCTTAGTTTAGTTTTGAGTAGCAGCTTCCATTAGCTAGTTTTAGTTGACTTTTAGTTTATAGTTTTCCACTTTTCCTTACTTTTAGTTTGAGATCTTATTATTGCTTTGTAATTTCAAGTATCGGATTATTTCACTAAGTTCAGATTTCCGTCAGTTCGACAGTAAATATCTCATCTTTATTTTATGTTTGCTTTCTTATTAGTTTTATAACTATTGTTTTTAAGTATGGTTTATTTAATTGCTTTGATCTTTATTTTGCTTTCTTTAATCGTTTTGATTAGTTTAGTTTTAATTATGCACGAGTAGTTTAAATCTAGGGTTGTGGGGATCCATAAATATTATGAAGGGGTAATTTATTATTGTTGATTGTCAATACTTGATTAATTTCCTATTGATTGATTTAATGCTATGCAATTAAATTAGGCCTGATTTAATTGTATAAGTTATGCAATATTGATTCGAGATTCGAGAGATGAGAATTGATGTTTAGGCTTAGTTTCAATAGGCAGGTTAATTTATAAATGGTTAAGTCAAGATTCGAGAGATGCGATTTAATACCGATAGATTAATTTTGTGATTGTAATACGTAGCGAAAGCCCATTATAATCTGATTAATTATTGCGTTGGTGATTGATTATTATTCCTTACCCTGTAATATTGTTTATTGGTGAACCTATACCCTAGGCTTTTATTTATTGATTTCTCCCTACTTTTACCTCACTTAGTTTAATTCATCATATCTATAATTTAGTTACTTTAATAATTTAGATTAATTTAATTAATTAGGAATAAATTGACTTGTTTCCCTGTGGTTTGACCCTACTTCCCTATCTCTTTTAGTTAAAGGACTTAGGTAATTCTTTTGATTAGGAAATATGAATTTATACTGTCAGCCGACGTAACCATCTCATCAACTTCCCGAATCGGGCTTGGTGTAAAGGAGGTAACTGAGTTCCTTAGATTCTACAAAATTGTATCAAAAGGTTCATGAGTAGTCGATTGTGAACCTTGTTGAGGTATTAGGGTATTTTTGTATTCTTTCGACCCATTGGAGATCAGATTTGATGAAGAAAAACCATCAAACTCTAAGAACCATGGATAGGAGAGAGAACAGAGAAAGTCAACAAAAGTCAAACCTTGAATGTGTTTAGGAATTTTAGCATTAGACATTTAGACGTGTTTCTATTAGATTGATTGATTTTTTTCCCCCTGTTTTCCTTATTATTTCTTATTTTATCACTTTATTATCAAATAAATTAATAGTACTAAAATAAAGTACGAATACTCTATGTAAAATATGGTACTTATTCTATCACTAAATATTTAACAAAAATACAAGTTGTCAAAATAGAAATGACATTTATTGATGAAAAATTACTAATTCAAAGTATCTGATGATGATGATGATGATAATAATAATAATAATAATAATAATAATAATAATAATAATAATAATAATAATAATAATAATAATAATAATAATGGTATTAAGTCAGATTTATGTGTCTCTACTTGTGAATAAGCATAAAATTCTTAGAACATATATTTGAAACATTAATATAAGGATCAACTGCAAACTACATTACACTTTATGTAAAAATTTAATTTATTCAACCCCCTCATTGTAAAACGGAAACAAAGGAACACTTAAACAAGTTCTTAACTCTAATGAACCCCAGCCACTTTTCCTAACAAAGGAGAGTGCCAAATCTAAGTACTTCAACTTAAGAATTGCATATTCTTTCACCTTTATAGGCTTAAATTTAGGACCCTCACAATTTGGATAGTCCAAAAAGGGAGAGACTTCAAAGTCTACTGGAAGGCCATAAAAGTATGCAGAGGATAACCTTTGTTTTTGTTTATTGTTGACAACTGCCCTATGAATTGCACTTGGAAATCTTGCATTTGAAATTATGTGTAAAAGATCTGCCACATTTACCACCAAAGCACCTGGATGTGGGTTGACTGAGACCCACCTATGCCCATTGTTTGGGATGAATCAGGGCATGGCGGGTACGAGTTGAGATGAATTGCATAATTATGGTCTTTAAGTGTAGCTTCTTCAGGTGTAGGTATGTTAAGTGATTTGAAAATCAAACTCTTGAGTTTGTCACCAAGGTCATTCATCTTTGTCTGGTACTCAAATATCACTTCACTATATAAAGGAAAACAACAAATTGACATGGTTTTATAAGGAATAATGATATAATTAGTTTGTAAAACAACATGAATATCCTACATACCTGAAGTCGTATATGATAACCAAATACATCTTAAATTAACACATTTAGGGTAATTAGAATAGTGTGCAATGTGAATGTAGAAAATAGTATGAGTATGTGGAAAAATTTGTGTAAATAGCATACAGGATGACCCGTATGTACAATATTTATTACTTCCTTAGTCCTCTAGGAGGGACCTTTCCCATAATGTCATTTTTAAGGTTGTTCAATAGTTGCCATAAATTGGACTGAATTAAAGAGAATCGGCCATCTAGTCTTGTCTGGTCCAAAACCCCTAAAACTAGTATTAAATTTAACCCCCCTCTTTTTTTTTATTAAAATTATAAATTAAATTTCTATACTAAGTTATATTTAACTTAAAATTACTACGAATATATTACATTATGAGATATTTATTACACATTCGGTAAAATGGGTATCAAATAATTATGTTTCATATATTTATTTTTCCTTTTTTTATGAATTTATTATATAGGAAAATAGTTTTAAACTAGTGTTGTTCGAACTGATTTTAGATAAGTCGATTAATGGTTCGGCCTAATCGTTTGACTTTAAATTTTTGAATTTTAAATATTGGCTAGGTTCAATTTGATATTCGATTCATAAACAACTCCAGTTATTTTCACATTAAAATGGAATATGTAACAATGTTCCATAAAATTATGAAACACTTGGCTAACGACTTGGATATATATCATAGAATTTTGTAAATATAATAATAAATGATTGCATAAATGTGCTATGCATTAGAGGTAAACAATGTACACAGGGTAACCTTAACATTTGTGGGTCAATCAACTCTATTTTAATTTATATATATATATTTTCAATTTTCCTTGTTAAAATTGATTTCTTTTTCTTAATTTGATAAAAAAAATGTGTTATATGAATCCGCATAAACATATACAATTTTATTTTGACCCTAATAAATATTATTTCTAGATCTTCCAATAAATGTGGGGCCTTTTCATTTTTATTTTTTGTAAAACTAAAAACAAAATATAAGAAACATTGGTTCATAGTTTTCTACTGTTAATTTTATAAATAATAATGATTTTAATTAGTTTCACAAATTTAAATTTAAATTTTTTTAATGTAATGTATCATATGACTTTCAAACAAATGAGCTTACCAAAAACTTTCAAAACTATTAGGCCAAAATTTCTTAGCGTGATGATGATAAGAGTTACCCATGATAGTGAAACCTTCATTCCACATTTGCTTGCTGAAGAATAAAGCAAGTCTAGGATAACAAAATCCAGTATCTTCACCAGGGGCTCGTAAAACCTTCATCTTTTTCTCAAATGGAAGATTGAATAATTTTTTGGTTTGAAACTCGACTTGATCTAATAACTCCTTAGAAACCCCATGATTTATGACTTGAAACATCCCCCATGTCTCACACGCATTAAAAATGAGGCCTAAAGCCTTAGGATCTTCAAGATCAATTATTGGAATAGAGATTGAAGCCCGTGACTTCTCATTATCAGGGTTGATTTTTGAATCGTCAAAACATTGTGCCCATATATGAGATTCAGGAACCCTTTGGATTGAGCTAAAATCTATAGGAACAATAAGGCGTTGCTGCATAGGATGATCCTTGTCAGCATTTGAAAGAAGAGACATTTTTTTAAATGGAAAAAGAAAAAAAAAACCTTGGTAATATAGAAAATTTGAGGTTTTAATTTTTATTTTACTTTGTGAGGAAGATTGAAAGTTTAATCAAAATATGAGAAAAATATCAATGGAAGCTTTGATAAACATATAATTTGTCTGTCTTTTGACTGATGCGAACTTGTGAAAACATGTATTTATAGGGGTTATAAATATTATATAAATAAATTTGAGATTAATGACATGTGTCATATATCAAGTAAATAATGGAAATTATCATGATATCAGTGCAATATCAAATACCAAATCAAATATTTCTATCTTTATAGTTGAATATTAAATGTTAAAAACTTTAAATGTTATAACATATCAATAAAAAGGGTAAGAAATCAACATGTTTGATTATGTACATAAAATAAGGCAACTAAATTGTATCCTGTGTATAATTGATATAAATTGAATGACTAATGAATCGAAAATGATCTTGTGGTACTCCCTTTGTAACACCCCAAAATCTCCCTCTACGGATATACTAGTTGTAGGGAATATTTCAAGCATTCCTTCCTTTATTCTTCTCATATTCATGTGCGCTTTCTGACTAACATACAATCAATAAGTTAACACTAAACCTGCTTATCTATATTGGTTGAATATTAATGCACAAATAAATCTATTATTAGTGATTACTTGAATTGTAATCATATTAGCCTAAACAAGATTATCTATTATCTTATTAAGCGTGATTACAAGTATAAATTCTCTTCCAACATGCATAAAAGACGTGATCGAGCAATAACAATAATATAACAAGCAACAATAATAATAATCTTAATAATATTCTCAATCTTTATCCTAGCACGTCACTAAACAATAAAAATCAAATCCTAGCACGTCACTAAACAATAAAAATCAAATCAACCTAAACATGATACTAGAAAGCAATAAAAGCATCCTAACATGATACTAGGAATGAATATAATATAAACATGCTTTCTATATCAAAAGAATAATAAAATTACATACTTCGATGTCTCGTATTTCTTTCTAATAACAAAATACACACGTTAGTAACTTCAAGGAAAATATTAAATCAAACAATTAAATAAAATAATTGAAATAGGGATTTGGGACCAAACCCTCGGAAATTATCAACCTTTCACGTCTAGGGCAAAGGCAACTTCGAACTTGGCTAGATGTGTCTAGGACTTGTGAATGCGGAATTTTGTTAAAGGAAAAGGTTTAGAAAACGAATAGAGAGAGAATAAGCTTTAGCTTAGAGAGAAGAGAAATGATTAGTGATCAAGCTTGTTGATTCTGAATGAATGAAAACGGGGAAATACGAACCTATTTATAAATAAAATAGTCCGAAAACGATATAATAGTATCAGAATTTGAATCGGAATAAAACTGACCCCTGTCGCCAGCGACAGAGCCCAGCGCGAAACGACAAGCATCACGTATGGCGACAGGCTCTGTTGTTTGGCGACGACCTTGTCGTTTGGCGCTAATTAAAAGATAAAACACGCTTTTGTACGGAATCATCTTCTTTATATAATTAAGATATTAAACTCCGTATTTATTAATTTTAAATCAGATTTATCAAAATAAAACACTTGTTTTATTTCAAATCAAATTCACTATTTTTCTAAAAAAAAATAATTATCAATCCTAACGTTATTAGAACTTAAAATAACCTTTTAGACTCTTGTAGAAAATTAGAATCGATCCTAATAATTTTAGAAATAATAATTAATGGGCCCTCCACTAGATCATTGGGCCATAAAACCATTTTAGACCCAATTTAGTATTTTGACCATAACCTCCTCATTATTCATCGGAATTGGGCTTATAATATATCATTGGAAAGCTCTTTGCGAGCTTGACCCAACTACACTATTATTGGACTCTTGTCATGGACCAAGCTAAATTTGACTAGATATTTATATAAATAGAGTAGATTGTTGAAAACAGAAAGAAAGATTGTTATTAAGACGACCGCAGCACAAGACTTTTCAAAGTTTCACTTCATTCGATAATCAAGTGACGTGAAAAGTATTCATCATCGGGCTTGGTTGTTGGGGAGACACATTTGGGTGTCTACAGAAGCCCCTAATATCACTGAGTTTGTTGAAACACATGTTTCGTAAACAAAAGTCAAAGTAGCGATAGGGACAGAGAATGATTCAGAACATCCTGCGATCCTAGATCATTCTTGTAACTCCGATACCTGCAAACTAGCGTTAGTTAATCAAATAAAAGAGTTAAGAAATGCGTATCTTGCACCATCGAGCACACGTCTATGGAGTAACCAATTTTGTTGATGCATTTGTGACAACCTTCATAGTGCCTTGTTAACGCCGTCATCGAAGACCGCTGCTTGTAACTATCATTGATTGTTTGTGACAACTCTTCACATCCTGAGGAACTTCGTCGAAGGTGACTGCTTGTAGCCATCTCCAGTTTTTGCCTTGACAATCTTCCACATCATGGGGAACACCGTCAAATATGACTGCTCGTAGCCATCTTCAGCTTTGAAAATTTTATAATCCTAGGGAATATCGTCGAAGACCACTACTTGTAGTTGTCTTCAGTCTTGGTATGACAATCATCCTTATCCGAGGGAACATCGCTGAAGATCGCTACTTGTAGCTATCTTCAAAATCTTGTCTGTGCCTTGACTCGATTATTTAACTGATTACTTTCTCATCCTAGTGAAAGTCGTCGAAGACCTCGTTGCCTTGTGATCCTCTATATGCTAATTCTTTGCTCGAATGCTTGTTGTGTTGATGTTTTTTTTTTTTGCTGTAATTACTTATTGCGATTGCTTGTTGTGCTAGTATCTCGGCGCATTTTATAAACGAGTCGGTACCTTGGCGCTTGTGCTTGCTTGTGAACCATTACCTTGGTGCTTGTGTTGAGCCCATACTTAGGCTCTTTAAGCTAAGTGAGACAATCGTTGTCAGGTCGATCACTTACCGCGATTGTAATCAAGCCGACTACTAATCATGTCAATTTGCTTATAGGGGCTAACTGGCGTACGAAAGAATTCAAAACGTTGCATTAGGTCCGCATAAACCATTATGGGGTGTATATGGGGGTGTAGACACCCATTTGTGTCTCCCCAAAACCAAACCCAGTGACGAGCATCTTTTACGTCGAATCATAATCGAATGAAGTGAAAGTGTGGAAAGTCTAGTGTTGCGGTTAGTTTTTATTTCTTTTCTTTCTCTCTGTTTTTGAAAACCTATTTTAAGAAAACATCCAATCCAGTTTGGTTTGGTCCCTGATAAGGATCCAATAATAGTGTAGTTGGGTCGGATTTGAAAAGGGCTTTCCAACGATATATTATAAGCCCAATTCTGATGAATAATGAGGAAGTTATGGCCAAATTACTAAACTGGGCCCGGTTTGATCTTTATATGCGGCTCAATGATATAGAGGAGGGCCTATTATTGATTTATCATTCTTATGGCGACTAGGATTGATTATAGATTTCTAGAATCTTCTAGAAGGTTCTTTTGAATCCTAATTTAATTAGCATTGATAAATTGACTTCAGTTGACTTTTAAGAGTTTTAATCAGAATAAAAGAAGTGTTTTTAAGGAAAATATAGTTTTGCCCTCTCATACGCTTAAATTTTATCAAAATAAGAAAATGCGTGGAAAATTGTTTGCAGCGCCATACAACAAGTCTGTCTTCGGCGACAGACCTGGCGTTTGGCGCAGCCTTGTCATCAGGCGACAGGTGCGTGTTTGGTGTTGCAATCGTGTTTTATTCTTTTCGAAACTCTGATTTGTTTTTTTATCATATCCGGCTGATTTTCTCTATAAATAGCCTCCAAAAACCTCCGTTTTCAATCATCAATTCTTAGGAATTCTCTCTAATTCTCTCTCTCACCAACTCTCATCAAGAAATTCTTGATATCTCTCTCTCTCTTTTCTAAACTAGCTTTTCTCATACAAAATTCCGCATTCAAAAGATCTAGACACACCTAGCCAAGTTCGAAGTTGCCTTCGCCCTAGACGTGAAAGGTTTTAATTTCTGAGGGTTTGGTCCCAAATCTCTCTTTCAATTATTTAATTTAATTGTTTGTTTTGTTATTTTCCTTGAAGTTACTAATGCGTGTATTTTGTTATTAGAAAGAGATATGAGACATCCAAGTAAGTGCTTTAATTGCTTTATTGATATTATGATATAGAAATCATGTCTAGGTTGTAATTATGATTCCTAGTATCATGTTTAGGGAAAAGGTGATAATATCAAATATGACAATTGTGATTCCTGCGATGCTTCCTATTCTCTTTCCTAATATTCATGTTAGTATCATGTTAGGGTTAAAGCTTTGATCTTTGATGTTAGTGATATGCTAGGGTTTGTTATTAATCTTGTTAGTATCATGCCTAGGATCTTTCTATTATGCTTTAACATGAATTATTAATTTTATGACGATTTATTATGATTGTTATTATTATCATGTTGCTTGATTATATTTATTGTTATTGCTTGATCACACCTTTTATTGCATGTTTAAAGGGATTTTTACTAGTAATCATGCTTTATAAGATAATTATTAATCTTGTTTAGGGTTAATATGATTATAATTCAAGTGATCGCCAAAAATAGTTTTGTTTGCGCATTAATATTCAACCAACATAGATTAAACAGGTTTAGGGTAAACCTATTGATTGCATGTTAGTCAGAAAGTGCACATGAATACGAGAAGAATAAAGTAGAGGCCTATTATTAGGGCAGGTTCAATCTCTTTTAGGTTGGATTTGTACCTTCATCCCCGAACTTCCAATCATGGTTCCAGACCTATTGGAGTTAACGATCTCTTGGATCGTTAAGGGGTGTAACTTTCACCCTGTGAACGGTTTACAAGTTCCTAAAACCCGTTGGCGACTCTTTTGCTCTAGCTTCCTTTCCTTTGGACGCCACCATGCCTAAGTGTATGATCACAGTGGGGTTCAGGTTTGGGGTAATGCTTGAAATATTCCCTACAGTTTTTGGTGAATCAACTAGGGAGGATTTTTATTTTAATTCCTGAAATTTATTTTGGCAATGATTTAAAATGAGTTGATGAGACTCGAAAATTTCTAAGTATTTCATGTGCGTAATTTTAATTAACATTATTGTCATATGCATAAAAAAAATCTTATTGGAAAGACCATCTGTAATGAGTTAAAACATAGGATTTTTACATATAGGAAATTTGAGGAATATCTTTCACAACTAGGATCGAAATAATGCTGCGCGAAACTGGAAAATTTTATAGAGCACAGAAAGCTGCTGAGGCATGTAGGAACTGGCATCAGAAAACAGAGTTTGTCACCGATGATATGACTCTGTCTCCAGGCGACAGAGCCATATTGCGGCGACGACCTCTGTTTGCTGGCGCCAAGTTCTTCCAATGCCGAGCCAAAAATATGCGTTCTAATTTTGACCAGTTTTTAGCACTGTTTGCTTGATTCTACTTCCTGATTGAGTTTTTCTCACTTTTTTGAAACCCATATGTGTTCTACATATGGACATAACCCTCTGGGAATTCATGCTCCATCTACCTGATTGAACGCTCTGTGCAACAAAGGGTACATCCGAGAATGTTGAATTCACCAAACCATGGAAGCGAGTTTCTAACTCGTGGTGTCCCATCCACTCGCGCCAACCCTTCAAAAGGTAAGGCTTCCACGCGGTGCATCTAGACAATTAACCATGGACCCTATTTGACTAACCCATATCCCGAACTTTAGAGAACTAGAGCCATGGTTAGGTTGCAAACTCATTGCATCATGTTGTGCCTACTTTACTAATTGTGCATTATTTGTTGTGCATACTCTATGTGTTTTTCCTAACCATTTGTTTGACTTGTGTTTAAGACAAAAATAAACTGATTAATGACTAAAAGGACTTTGTCTAATTAATTAATTAATTAATTAATTAGAGTAATTAAAGTCTAATAATTTAATTGGAATTGACTTAATACGACTTTAGGCATGTCCCGTAGAGTTAAATTACTGAAAGCAGTCCCATATCAACGTTCCAGCAATGGCGCCACGATTTGGACTGCAACGTCGCACTTTATTGTGCAACGCCTGGTGACAACTCTGTCGTCTGGCGCTACACTGCAAAGTGCGGCGACAGTCCTGTTGCCTTGGCGACAGTTCAGAATTTTGCTCGAGTTCTCACTATGAGTCTAATTAAACAGTTTGTTAATCAATTCGATTATTTTGGTACCTTTGTTAAGTCCTTAATCGAGTCTAGACACTAAGTCCCATGGTCTTACACAAGAGTCAAACCATGTCACTTGCACTCACATATAAAGCACACACTAATATGTATGTACACTTTGACCATGTTAAGAGAGTCTTGTATGCACGTGTTTTCCGTCATTTTTTTTAGGGGGGTAAGTCGGATATTATCCTCCAATTAAACCACTTTTTTGAACCATATACTTGATTCCCAAAAATATACACCCTATTTTTGCTTTTTTCGTTTTCTTTATAAACCCGTAAAGTCAAAGTCAATTTGAGTCAAGTCATTAAAATAAAATTGGTTTAATTTACAGCGTTTGGTCAATAAAGGAAGGGAGTTTAATCAAACACCACCTTTTCGTTCAAGTACAACTTTTTGACAAACCAATCGCTCGAAAAAGAAAAGCCAAGAAGATAATGGAAACTCAGGAAGAAGTCAACGAACTTAGGAATTAATTGACTAACGTAACTGAAGTGTTGAAGACTTTAACCCTCCGATCCAAATTAATGAGCCTATGAAGCAACAGAAAATGGACCTTATGCAAGAAAGCTTGAGCAAGCTATCTAGTGATTACAAGTTTCAGGGCATTAGTTCACAAGGGGTTTCGGTGGATAAGGAGCTTCTTCCACAGAAGTTCAATGCCAACGACATCCCAAAATTCAAGGCAACTGGCAACCCTTATTTTCATTTAAGAGCTTTTGAAACAATAATATGAGTATTAAGGGTATTGATAAAAAAAAGTATTTCCTTCTCTATTTTCCTTATCTCTTGAAACCATTTGCCAACAATGGTTCTTCTCCCTTGACAAAGAGAAAACCTCTACTTGGGAATCAATAGTAAACGTTTTCATTGATAGGTATAAGTGCAATATTCAAGTTGAAACTGATCATAGAGAACTTGAAATACTAAAATAGAAAGAGAATGAAGGTTTCACTTCTTTCTTCAATAAATGGAGAGAAACCTCTGATAGGAGGATTAAAGTACCAAGCGAAAAAGAATTTGTGAGGTTGTTCATCAAGAACCTCCAAGAAAAGTACTAAAAGCTGTAGAAACCCATTTGTGTCTCCCCAAAACCAAACCCGATGATGAGTACCTTTCGCGTCAAATCATAATCGAATGAGGTTAAAGTGTGGAAAGTCTAGTGTTGCGGTTTAGCTTTTAATTCTTTTCTTTCTCTTTGTTTTTGAAAACCTATTTTAAGAAAACGGCCAATCCAGTTTAGTTTAGTCCATGGCAAGGGTCCGATAATGGTGTAGTTGCATGGGGCTTGAAAAGAGCTTTCCAACGATATATTATAAGCCCAATTTCGATGAATAATGAGGAAGTTATGGCTAAATTACTCAACTGGGCCCGGTTTGATCATTAAATGCGGCCCAATGATCTAGAGGAGGGCCTAATATTGATTTATCATTCCTAATGCAGTTAGAATTGATTTTAGTCTTCTAGATTCTTCTATAAGATTCTTTTCATTCCTAATTCAATTAGCATTGATAAGTTGACTTTGGTTGACTTTTTGGAGTTTTAACCAGAATAAAAAAGTGTTTTTAAGGAAAATACGATTTTGCCCTTTTGTACGGCTAAATTTTATCAAAACGCGTGAAACTGATTATTAGCGCGTGACGACAAGCATTAGCACATGGTGCTAAGGCTTGGCGCCTGACGCTAATGTTCAACGTCTGGCGCCAATAGTGTTTTATTCTCGTCGAAACTCTGATTTGTTTTCTATCCGTCCGGCTGATTTTCTCTATAAATAGCCTCCTAAACCTCCGTTTTCAATCATCAACTCTCTAGTTTTCTAATTCTCTTCTCTCTCTAACCTAAATCTTATTCTCTCTCTCTATACTAAACTAGCCTTTTGCATACACAATTCCGCATTCATAAGATCTAGAAACACCTAGCCAAGTTCGAAGTTACCTTCACCCTAGACGTGAAAGGTTTGATATTTCTGAGGGTTTGGTCCCAAATCTAGTCTAAACTTTCTAAATCTCTATTTCAATTATTTAATTTAATTGTTTTTATTATTTTCTTTGAAGTTACTAACGCGTGTATTTTATTATTAGAAAGAGATACGAGACATCCAAGTAAGTGCTTTAATTGATTTATTGTTATTATGATCATGCTTAGATTGTTATTTTGCTTCCTAGTATCATGTTTAAGGAAAAAAATAAGTTCCTTAAATCAAGTTTGATTTCTACGATGTCTTTTCTTTCCTAATATTCATGTTAGTATCATGTTAGGGTTAAAGCTTTGATTTTTATTGTTTAGTGACATGCTAGGGTTTGTTATTAATCTTGTTAGTATCATGCCTAGGATCTTGCTATTTTTATGCTTTAACATGATTAATTTAATTATGATGATGATTATAATTATTTGGATTATTATAATTGTTGTTATGGTTATTATTATGTCGCTTGATTATATTTATTTATTGCTTGATCACGCCTTTTATGCATGTTTAAATGGAATTGGTACTTGTAATCACGCTTAATAAGATAATTAATAATCCTTTTTAGGGTTAATATGATTATAATTCAAGTGATCGCCAATAATAGTTTTATTTGTGCATTAATATTCAACCAACATAGATAAATAGGTTTAGGGTTAAACTTATTGATTGCATGTTAGTCAGAAAGCGCACATGAATACGATCAGAATAAAGTAGAGGCCTATTATTAGGGCAGGTTCAATCTCTTTTAGGTTGGATTTGTACCTTCATCCCCGAACTACCAGTCATGGTTCCAGACCTATTGGAGTTGACGTTCTCGTAGATCGTTAAGGGGTGTACCTTCACCTCGTGAACGGTTTACAAGTTCCTAAAACTCGTTGGCGACTCTTTTGCTCTATCTTCTTTCCCTTTGGATGCCACCGTACTTTAGTGTATGATCACAGTTGGGTTCAAGCTAGGGATAATGCTTGAAATATTCCCTACAGTCACCAAGGAGACAATGGGAGCCATGCTTGCACAAGAAGTAGAAGGTAAAGAAAATGCAATCTACTATCTAAGCAAAAAGATGCTCGAGTATGAAGTACGCTACACACCGCTTGAGAAATTGTGCCTCGCATTGGTGTGGGCCACAACCAAGCTAAGACATTACATGCTCGTGCATACATTCTTTGTAGTTTCCCGAATGGATCCACTTAAGTATCTATTCGAGAAGTCTACACTCAATGTGCGCATATCAAGATGGATAGTCAATTTAGCCCAGTTCGATGTGAGATTCATGCCTCAAAAGGCTATCAAAGGATCTGTGGTCTCGGATTTCCTAGCAGATTTCCTAATAGAAGATTCAACGCCAATACACGAAAATGAATTTCCAGACGAAGACTTGATGGTCACAGAAGATGATACTTGAACTTTATACTTCGATGGAGCCTCAAACCAAAAGGGATGTGGCGTTGGAGTATTATTAGTATCACCTAAAGAAAATCACGTTCCAATCTCCATAAAGCTAGATTTCGACGTTACCAACAATGCTGCTGAATACGAAGCATGCGTGGTAGGCCTTGAAACAGCTTTGGCATTGGGAGTAAAGAAATTACGAATATTCGGGGACTCTTCATTGATTATCAACCAGATTTCTAAAAGTTGGAAAGTAAGGAGTGAAAGTCTAGTCCCTTACCAAACTTATTTGGAAACTCTCACAATTAGTTAGAAAAGGTAGAATACACTTATCTACCTAGAGAGGAAAATCAATTTGCTGATGCTTTTGCAAGACTAGCCTCAATGGTTAGGGTTCCTACGAAAATCGAGCAAATGTCTCTAACTATAGAGAAAAGGCACAAATCGGCTTATTACGTGAAAAAATGAATTTGGTACCGGTTCAAACCCGGCCTAAGGCACCGGTTTGAACCGGTGCCAATGTGGGGGGTGCCAAAAAGGGGTTGTAAAAGGCACCGGTACAAACCGGTGCCAAAAATCGAAATTGGCACCGGTTAACCGGTGCCAAAAAGGCCCACTAAATTTTTTTTCAAAGTTTTTGGCACTGGTTAACCGGTGCCAAAAAACCCCCAAAAATCAATTTTTTTTTTTTTTTTTTTTTTGCTTAAAAATTAAATAAACTAAATTAAATAAAAACACAAAATATAAATCAAACATCACAATAAATTATAAACGATTCTGTTTAATATATAATCAATAAAATTTTACAGCATAGATCAATAAAAAAAATTACATATAAATCAAAAAAAATTACAACATATAAATAAAAAAAAAACTACAATAAAAATCAAAAAAAAATATTACAATATCACAATCTAAAAATCCCCATATTCTTGATTCTTGATTCTTGGATTATGTATACTTGCGCCAATTTAAACATCAAAAATAAATTGATTAAAATAAACAAGCTGCGAAAAAAATAAAAAAAAACCCAGAAAATAAAATAAAAAAATCGAATTAAAATCGATTAAATTAAAAACAAAATCGAAAAAACCCAGAAATCAAAAAATCAAAACAAAATCGAAAAAATAAAAACAAAATCCCAGAAAAAAATGAAAAAAACCCAGAAATCATAAAAATAAAAACAAAATCGAACAATTAAAAAACCCAGAAATCAATTAAAATAAAAACAAAAACAAAAAAAATTGAAATCGAAAAAACCCATAAAAAATCGAAAATCAAAATCAAAAAACAAAAATCAAAATCAAAATAAGACAACGAAAGTAAAAATCGAAACACAAAAATCAAAATCGAAAAAAAAGAAAAACAAAAATCAAAATCGAAAAAATAAAAACAAAATCCCAGAAAAAAAATGAAAAAAACCCAGAAATCATAAAAATAAAAACAAAATCGAACAATTAAAAAACCCAGAAATCAATTAAAATAAAAACAAAAACAAAAAAAATTGAAACCAGAAAAACCCAGAAAAAATCGAAAATCAAAATCGAAAAAAAAGAAAAACAAAAATCAAAATCGAAAAACAAAAATCAAAAATCAAAATCAGACAACAAAAGTAAAAATCAAAACACAAAAATCAAAATCGATAAAAAAGAAAAACAAAAATCAAAATCGAAAAACAAAAATAAAAAATTGAAAAACCCAGAAGTCGAAAAAATGAAAACAAAAACGAACAAATAAAAAACCTAGAAATCAATTAAAATAAAACAAAAACGAAAAAAAATTGAAATCGAAAAAACCCAGAAAAAATCGAAAATCAAAATCGAAAAACAAAATTCAAAAATCTAATATCAAAATCAGAAAACAAAAACCCAGAAATTGAGGGAGGAGGTGACGTGTTCGTGGTGGTCTCTGTGGTGGTGTTGCATGTGCTCGCGGTGGTGTTCGTGGTGGTCTCCGTGGTGGTCTTCGTGGTGAGCTTGAAAGAGAAGGAGAACGAAGAAAGGGAAGGAGGAGATGAGAAGGAGGAGATGAGAAAGGGAAGGAGGTTAAGTGGAGCGAAAGAGGAGGAGAGGAGAAGAGGAGAGAGAAATAGTAGGAAAGAAGAGGAGAGGAGAAGCGGCGAGTGAAGCGAAATAGGGTTTGGGGGTATAAATATGGCCGATTTTTTTTATTTTTTTTTATAGTTTAACCGGTTTTTTTTAATATTAAGGAACGGTTCAATTGGCACCGGTTCAAACCGGTGCCCTTTTACTTTTTGGCACCGGTTTGGTCTGAACCGGTGCCTTTTATTTTTGTGTAAAATGGAGCCCAAATTTGGGCCGGTTTAGGGCACCGGTTTGGCCTGAACCGGTGCCTTTATGGGGGTGCCTTATTGTATTTTTCTACTAGATATATTCAAGCCATAGAGGATGATGAAGTGGTCCAAGATGAAGTAGAAGAAGAAGAACCGTGGTATACGGATATACTTAATTACGTCACCAAAGGAGAATACCCTCCTCATGCTGACAAAAGAGCAAAACGAGCATTAAGACTATTGGCTTCCCAATACGTACTCATCGACAACGAGTTACATAAAAGGGTACCTAAGGGTCGAGCTCTCTTATGTGTAGGGAAAAAGGATGTCCAAAGAGCTATGAGGATAGTCCACGAAGGCATTTGTGGAACCCATGTTAATGGCAAAATGCTAGTTCAAAAGATAATGCGAGAAGGGTAATATTGGACTACCATGAATAGGGATTGTCATCAATATGTAAAAAGATGCCCTAAATGCCAAATTTATGCTAATTTACAACATGTTCCTCCATCTCTACTTTACACCTACACTTCACCATGTCCATTCTCTACATGGGGAATTGATATCATTGGTAAAATTATCCCTCCAGGAACAGGTGGTCACGAATACATCCTAGTAGCAATTGAATACTTCACAAAGTGGGTTGAAGCACAATCATATGCTAAACTCACTGCAAAACATGTAGCACTCTTTATCGAAAGGAACATAATTTGTCGATACGGAGTCCCACATGAGATGATAAGTGACAATGGAACTCACTTTCAAGCTGAATGTGAAGAATTGTTACAAAAATATGGCATTCAACACCATCATTCTTCTCCTTATAGACCTCAAGAAAATGGAGCGGTTGAAGCAGCTAACAAACATCTAAAGACTATCATCGAGAAAATGACAGAAAATTACAAGGATTGGCCTGACAAACTCCACTTCGCACTTTAGGGTATCGCACGTCAATTCGCACATCAACAGGAAATACGTCATTTTCCTTAGTTTATGGAATGGATGTCGTACAACCTGTAGAGTTAGAGATACCATCTCTACGCATTGCATTAGAAAGTAAACTCGATGAAGTCGAATGGACTAGAGCAAGATAAGAAGAGCTAATTCTACTTGATGAAAAGCGACTAGAAGCTCTACATCATACCCAATGCTATCAAACCCGTATGGATAGACATTTTAATAAGAAGGTCAAGACAAGAAACCTCAAAGTAGGAGAATTTTTGTTAAAGGCATTAAGGAAAAATGTTTTGGATCCAAGAGGCAAATTTATGTTTAATTGGTCCGGACCTTATATTGTCAAAACAATCCTATAAGGAGGTGCAGCAAAACTAACTGACATTGATGGCAATGAGTTTTCGAACATGACAAATCTTGACCAACTTAAAAAGTACTACCCATAATTACTTGAGTAGTGTAGGGAATAATTTCAAGACTTTAAATCCCACTAGCTTGAACCCCACTGTGATCATACACTAAAGTACGGTGGCATCCAAAAGGGAAGAAGATAGAGCAAAAGAGTCGCCAACAAGTTTTTTAGGAACTTGTAAACCGTTCACGAGGTGAAGGTTACACCCCTTAACGATCCAAGAGATCGTCAACTCCATAAGGTCTAGAACCAAATAAGGGTTCGGGGATGAAGGTACAAATCCAACTTAAAAGAGATTGAACCTGCCCTAATAATAGGCCTCTACTTTATTCTGATCGTATTCATGTGCGCTTTTTAATTAACATGCAATCAATAGGTTTACCCTATACCTTTTTATCTATATTGGTTGAATATTAATGCACAAATAAACTATTATTGGCGATCACTTGAATTATAATCACATTAACCCTAACAAGATTATTAATATCTTATTAAGCGTGATTACAAATACCGAATTCCCTTTAAACATGCATAAAAGGTGATCAAGCAATAAAAATAAATATCAAGCAACATAATCATAAAATAATAATAATAATGACAATAAAATTATAATCATAATTAAAATAATAATAATCATAAAAATAATAATAATATTCATAATCGTCATAAATTATAACAATTATAATCATAATCATGTTCATGTTAATATTAAAGCATAATAAAAATAGCAAGATCCTAGGCATGATACTAACAAGATTAATAACAAACCCTAGCATATCACTAAGCAATAAAAATCAAATCTTTAACCCTAACATGATACTAACAATCATAAATATTCGGAAGAATATAGGAAGCATCGCAGGAATCATATTTAATATTAAAGTTACCCTAGACATGATACTAGGAATATCATAATAATAATATAAACATGATGTCTACATCATAATATCAATAAAAACCATTAAAGTACTTACTTCGATGCCTCGTATCTCTTTCTAATAACAAAATACATGCGTTAGTAACTTCAAGGAAAATAATAAATCAAAACAATTAAATTAAATAATTGAAATAGAGATTTGGGACCAAACCCTCAGAAATTAAACCTTTCACATCTAGGGCGAAGGCAACTTCGAATATGGCTAGGTGTTTCTAGATCTTGTGAATGCGGAATTTTGTATTTAAAAAGCAAAGTTTAGAAAAAGAGAGAGAGAGAATAATCAAGAAAATCTTGATGAGAGTTGGTGAAAATTGGTGAGAATAGCTGAATGTAGATGATTGAAAACGGAGTTTTTAATACGATATTTATAGAGAAAATCAGCCAAAAAAATAAATTAAACAAAACAGAGTCTGACGCACAAAAAACAGAGCTGGCGCCAACCCTGGCTAACTGGCGCCAGGCACCAACACTAGCGCCAGGCGCCAGGCCTGGTTCCAGGCGCCAAGGCCTGGGGTTAGGCGCCAAGCCTGATTCTAACGCGTTTTCAAAAATCAGATAAATATACCGTACTGAAGGATAAAATCATATAATTTCCTCAAAAATGCTATTTGATTTTGATTAAAACTCTGAAAAGTCAAAAGTCAATTTATCAATGCTAATTGAATTAGGAATGAAAAGAACCTTCTAGAAGATTCTAGAAGACCAAAATCATTCCTAATTGTATTAGGAATGATAAATCATATTAGGCCCTCCCCTAGATCATTGGGCCGTATATAAAGCTCAAACCAGGCCCAGTTTAGTAAATTGGCCATAACTTCCTCAATATTCATCGGAATTGGGCTTATAATATATCGTTGGAAAGGTCTTTGCAAGCCCCATCCAACTAAACTACTATTGGACTCATATCATGGACCAACCAAACTGGATTGGCTGTTTTCTTAAAATAAGTTTTCAAAAACAGAGAGAAGAGAAAAGAATAAAACTATCCGCAACACTAGACTTTCCACACTTTCGCTTCATTCGATTATGATTCGACGTGAAAGGTACTCATCACTGGGTTTGGTTTTGGGGAGACACAAATGGGTGTCTACAGAAGCCCTCACTTTGACTGAGTTTGGAGAAACGCAAGTTTCAAAAAACGAAAGCCAAAGTAGCGATAGGGACGGAGAATGATTCAGAACGTTCTGCGATCCTAAATCAATCTTGTAACGCCGATACCTGCAAAACTAGCATTATTTAAACAGATAAAAGAGTTAAGAAACGCATATCTTGCACCGTCGAGCACACGTCTCTGAAAGTAACCGATTGTTTTGATGACCTCCTGCAAGCTAGAGAATGTCATCCCGCTTGAAAACTGCTACGCCTGTAACTGCTTCCAAATTTGGAAGATTTCTTCGCCTGAAACGATCCTCCCCTACTATGATAATATTCCACGTCTAAGGGAACACCAACGAAGATTATTTCTCTTGAAACAATCCTCATCCGCATTGATAATATTCCACATCCTAGGGAACACCATCGAAGATTATTTCTCTTGAAACAATCCTCATCCGCATTGATAATATTCCACATCCTAGGGAACACCATCGAAGATTATTTCTCTTGAAATAATCCTCATTTGCATTATGACCATCTTCCATGCCTGAGGGAATATGATCGAAGACAACTTCGCCTGAAATTACCTCCAGTTGTTTGTGACAACTCTCCACAAGCTAGGGAACGCTGTCGAAGTTATCTTCTCTTGAAGCCATCCTCATTTGATGCGATAATTTTCCGAAGGAAATTACCGAAGATCCACGCCTGTCGATCTTTAAAAGTTCGCCTGAACTTTGCTTCCGCTATGCCTGTACGTCGGCGCTTCCGTCGCTTTGAACCTGTACGTCGGTGCCCTTTTGCTTTTGAACCTATATGTCGGTGCCTTTTGCTAATGAGCCAATGCTTAGGCGCTTTAAGCTAAGTGAGACGATCTTTTATCAGGTCGATCACTTTATGTAATCAAGCCGATTACTAAATCATGTCAGATTGCTTAGAGGGGCTAACTGGCGTACCAAGGAACCCAAAAATATGTTGCAGAGCACAACCTCATCAGGTGGCTGGGTGCTTTGGCGCCACTAAAAAACCATCAGCGCCACCTTATTAGCATTAGCGCCAGGAGCCAAGACAAATTTGTGACGCCAATGCATAGGGCTTGGCGCCAACACGGGGATTTCCTTAAATACCCTTTTCCCCTTCATTTTGCTGCTTCTCGTCGCGATTTTGCTCGAAAGAAAGTCCGAAAAATTCAATTGCTCGGTGCTTGCTCGTTTTTCAACCGAATTCGCTCAAATTTGTTGCAAATCAAAGGTCTTTCATCTATTTTCCCGATCTATGTAAGTTTTCTTCAAACTCACATCGGTTTTCATGAATTTTTGGCATGTTTATTCACAAATTTCATGAAAATTCGAAACTTATAATGCTCAATTTCCTTTGTTTGTCAAGTTTTATGCCATGAAATTGCTTGATTATGTTTGTATATTGCCTTAGGAGTAATTTGAGACTTGTTTGACTCAATTTGGTGAAGAAATGAGCAATTTGCCATTGTTGGACCTCTTAAGGTCGTGAAGAACAATGTGGCTTGTTCTTGACATTTTTGCTAGCAATTCTTGTTCAATTTGTCACAATAATCACTATGATGTTGCAAGAAATTTTTTAATTGCTTGAAAAATGCTGTCATGCTTAATTCGAATTTGTGCTCTGTTTTAGTACTACATACTCTGTTTTTGCGAACATAGTATCATGCGGCTAGGCGAACCTTAGATACTATAGAACCTTAATTTATGATAATTTTTCACAATGTAGCATGGCTAGACAATGAGGCTCGGGTTCACGGTCCCGAAACACTAGACGGGAGCATGAGCCCGTAGAGGACGACATCACGCCTTCCACTTCGCTTGGTCGACTTCCGGAGTGGGATGAGCGGACCCTGTTCTTCGCCCCTATCCACCACATTTCTGAGAGGGTGAGACAGGGCATCGTGCCCAGGAGGACACGGCATCACGACTCCAGCCCCCGTACCGGCTGAGGATGTGAGGGTAAGATTTTCTTAGCTTTACTTTCCACTAAGTAGCCCCCAAGTAATGTTTTACTGACCTTTTTATCTTATCAGGACGGTGCTGCTGAGTTCGTGCCACCCCGTATGTTCATCCACTACCAGGGGATGTACGGGCCGATCGAGGAGATGATTTCTCCGGCTCCCGAGGGCGAGCGCTTCGTAGAGCGGTCGATTCCTCGCCACCAGACTCGAGCAAGCCTAGTTTTTTTCAGAATTTTTGTGTTCAAATATCATGTATATTTACTGACTTATTTTTCTGATAGTTTTCACGCGAGGTGGTTTCGGTGATGGCACGATGCATAGATGCCTTCCGGAGCTAGCTCGTCCGGATGAGGAACGCGGCCACTTGCCGTCGGGACGACGTCACCCGAGAGGTAGTCTTTCTTTATGTATTTCCTTGCATTACTCTTTTTCAATTTTGCCCTGTTTCTGATTTAATTCTTTTTACAGGGCCAGCCTATCACTTCTCACACCCGCGAGAGACCTGAGGGGCGGAGGGATCCGGCGAGGTCCAGCTCGAGACATCGTCGTACTTCGTCAGGGGGTAGAGGTGGTCGCTCTGAGGCTGCCCGTGCTGACGTTGCTGAGGGCTCGGGATCTTCTTCTGAGGGTGCTCATGCTGCACCGGTAGGAGAGGCTACCTCAGCTTTCAGAGGTGGTGGGATGTACGAGATAGGCTCGTCATTGCAGCAGCCTCCGTGGCCTCAGCCTCAGGTTGATCCTGGCTGGAGTGGTCCTATATTGAGTCTTCCTCCTCCTACGGAGACTGGAGCTGGAGATGGTGGAGAGGTGACTCCTCGTACGGCGCAATTTTATGATATGATGGGCCTACGTCCTCCAGCGTCGTAGTTTGTTCATGTGTATATTTTATTTTGACTTTTTTATAGAACTTTGCCTTAGACTCATTATTTATAGACACATTTTGTATATTTATGCTATTATGAATTTATTTACTATTGTGTGTATGTTTGTGTGTGCAAGAGAAGTGTGACAACAATTTTGCGCAAAAATTCCGTCATTTTTATTATTGATGGAGGGTATCCGACTCTCTCCCCCAAAAAGAAAAAATAAAAAAGGAAAAAATCGAATGAAATGTCGGGTGTTTGGAATTTAAAATAAAGTCCAAAAAGAATAATATAAATTAAAAATAATAGCTATTTTTAATTAATTAAGAAAAAGGATAAAAAAGAATTTTGGAATGTTGATACTCATTGTTTCAGAATAGGGTATGATGAGATTAGCCCTTTGCCGGAGGAATTTGGTACTATCTTAGGCTTCCCTGCAATAGACCTTATAGCAATCCCTAGAGTAGACGCATATTATTATAAGGATTTTGAGCGCTTCTTTAATTTGAAATAAAGGGATTTATCAAAAATAGTAGATGGCAACATAGTTAATCTGAAAGAATTTGCACGCCATTATTTTGATAAACCTCTTTCTGAATCTTTTCATATATACAGAAGAAGGGCGTTCCTAATTTGCATGCTTAATCAATTTTTTCTTAGTAGTGGTAAAAATAATGAGGGCCAATCAATTATAACCACTGTTTTAGAACAAATTGAATCAGGGAGAAATCCAATGCCATTGATAGTTGGAGAGACTATGATTAGTCTGGATGAATTGAAAAGGGACCCAAAAGCGCCTTTTCGCGGCTCTCCAATTTTATTACAGGTAGAAAAATAATATTTTTAATTACAGAAATCAAAAAATATATTTTTGTATTTTAATAATAATTTATTTGCATTGCAATTTTTTACAGATGTGGCTAATGGAGAGGCTAGGATTAATTAGCCCTCCGGACGATATTGAAAAGTATACTCCCAATTGCTTCGTGAGAAGGAAGAAGCGCATTCCTAAAATTGGGCGCCATGGGTAGAGAAAAGTCTTCGAATCACGTGATTTTGCTATCAAGTGGGTCGTCCCATGGTGGAAAATAGAAAGGATGGTTGGTGTTAACAAGCAACCTTTCTGCCGTCTTCCAAGCTTGTCTTGTGTAACTTATTATTACCCCTGCAGGGTAAAAAGACAATACGGCTTGCTTCAGAATATTCCTTCCGGGGATCTTCGTCCTCCCTATGAGTACCCTGTATCTCAAGAAGTAGATAGATTTGATGCTTACTGGAGCGCTAGACCTTTATGGGAAGTGATTACCCAAAAGGTACCTCCTTCTTTGCCCAATGATGTAAAGAAGTGGTTGCTGAAAAAATCTTCGATTGATCAGGGTAGAACCGATGTGAAGAATCATCTAGGTGACAGGGTGATTCCTGCCAAGGAACGCCTAGGTGCAAGAATTGAATTTAAAACACCTACAATGCCTAGGAAGAAAAATACTACCAAAGACAAAGGGAAAAGGAAAGCTAACACCGCAGATAAAAAAGCTTGGATGGAAAAGAAGCATGGAGTGTTAGCTGAAGGGGAGACCATCTACTCCAAAATTGAATGTAGGTCCTCTAAAGGATGCCTACTAGCTAAAGTTATGGATGAGGAGGAGGAAGCAGACAAAAATTGGAAAAGAGCTAGAAAGGAAAAGAAAGATTAAGAGCATCGCTTAGCTTTAAATTTATTAGACTTAGATTATTATTTTTATTTAAAGTTAATTTATTTCAGCTTTATTTAAATTCCATCAATAATGTAATTTTATTTTATTAATGAAATTTTAGCTTTCAATTAAATTGTTTACTTTAAATTTATTTTATTAAAGCAATGAAAATCGAAAAAAATTAATTTTCCAGAAACTCTTCGAGTACGGAAGTCGAAAATTTTCCGAAAAACACCGAAATTTGCCCAGAGCTTATTTCCAGATTGGCGCCAGTTATTGGTATTTGGCGCCTGTCTTTTAAGTCTGGCGCCAGGCGCCAATTCCATCGGCTGGCGCTGATGACTTCTGGCTGGCGCCAGGTTCTTTTCTATGACGCCAATAATTCGCCGATTTTCTGTTGAATTTCTCATTAATTCTGGAACGCAGAGATGTCGAAAAATAAAGTGGTCGAACTCGTAAAGGGTTGCCTACGTATCCTTTCTTAAAGAATCAGGCCGAACGTAGCTCTCTTGAGTATCCTACTCAAGTATTTATGGGTAGTATTTCTTAAGTTGGTCAAGATTTGTCATGTTTGAGAATTCATTTCCATCCATATCAGTTAGTTTTGCTGCACCTCCTGATAGGATTGTCTTGACAATGTAGGGTCCAAACCAAATAGGTCTAAATTTACCCCTTGGGTCTAAAACATTTTTCCTAAGTGCTTTTAATACCAAATCTCCTACTTTGATATTTCTTGTCTTGACCTTCTTATTAAAATACCTAGCCATGCGAGTTTGGTAACACTGAGTGTGATGTAGAGCTTCTAGTCGTTTTTCGTCGAGTAGAATCAATTCTTCGTATCTTGCCCTAGTCCATTCAACTTCATCGAGTTTACTCTCTAGCGCAGTACGTAGAGATGGTATTTCTAATTCGACAGGTTGTACGGCATCCATTCCATATACCAAGGAAAATGGCGTATTTCCTGTTGATGTACAGATTGACGTGCGGTAACCCCACAATGCGAAGTGAAGTTTGTCAGGCCAATCCTTATAATTTTCCGTCATTTTCTCGATGATGTCTTTAAATTTTTATTAGCTGCCTCGACTGCTCCATTTGCTTGAGGTGTATAAGGGGAAGAATGATGATGTTGAATGCCATATTTTTGTAGCAATTCTTCACATTCGGCTTGAAAGTGAGTTCCATTGTCACTTATCATTTCATGTGGGACTCCATATCGACAAATAATATTTCTTTCGATAAAGAGTGCTACATGTTTTGCAGTGAGTTTAGCGTACGATTGCGCTTCGACCCACTTTGTAAAGTAATCGATTGCTACTAGGATAAATTCGTGGCCTCCTGTTCCTGGGGGAGTGATTTTGCCAATGATGTCAATTCCCCATGTAGAGAATGGCCATGGCGATGTGTAGGTGTAGAGCAAAGATGGAGGGACATGTTGTAAATTTGCGTAAATTTGGCATTTAGGGCATCTTTTTACATATTGATGGAAATCCCTATTCATTGTAGTCCAATAATATCCTTCTCGCATTATTTTCTGGACTAACATTTTGCCATTTATATGTGTCCCACAGATTCCTTCGTGGATTATTCGCATTGCTCTTTGTGCATCCTCCAATAAAATCTCTTATCTTCAATATGATTGGATATAAGAAAGTGATTGGAAATTTCTATGATCAAAAGTTGATCAAATGACATTGTTCTCCATCTACTTCATATGGAGTTAAATAGTTGATTAAACTCTAATATGAATAATGATTGAATAAGACTTAGCAAAATCAAGAAAAGTGCTTAAAGAAGTTAAGAAAAGTATCATTTTGAACCTAAGAGAAATGTTCTAAGTGGATCAAATGGGAAAGGTTTAGAATATATGAGGATTGCATTAAGAAGTTACAGGCCAAGAAATGCAAGCAAGTTGCTACTTCTAAGACCTAAAACTACTTGTATGCTAAAAGTTGTTATGAACAACAAATGTTTCCAATTAAATGGACCAATTCCAATTGATTAGAAACTACCTCAAACAGTTGGAAGGTAAAAGAATGAAAATGTTCCAATTTAAGAAGTATATTATAGAAATTAGATTAGCATATTACTACTTCTTGGACATGGGATGTCATGTTTAGTTCTCTCTCATTGAGAATGTGGTTGAACTGAATGAAGAAGTTTGACTAAGGGAGAAATAAATCTACAAGTTTAGAAGCAATTGTTGCTACTTCACAAATAGAATCTACAAGTTTGGGAGCAAAAGTTGCAACTTTACAAGTACAACCTATATTTCACCTAACCTAGTTATTGGCTAGAATTAAATAATGTTATTCATTCTTGCCATTATCAAAACACCAATCAAGGTTATTAATGACTAAGCATTGAAGATTCAAAACATGGAGTAAATGTTATTCTATGCTTATTTGAATCAAAGTGTGTTTTGAAAAGCTAAATAGGTTTAAAAGTTCTATATGGTAGATATAGATAAACCAGTTCTATTGGGTAAGACCTATTGTAAGAAAAAATGGACAAGGAAGAAAAATGTTTTCTAAGCAAAGCAAAGACTTTTTGTTAGAGGATTCAACTAATTCATAGTATGACTATGACTACGATGAAACCTTTACATTAGTCATGTTGCCAAGATCTATTAAAGATATTTTAGTGATTTCTACCTTATGAGATTTGGTAGATGGATTTCAAAACGCTTTCTTGAAATTGTTCATGAAGGAAGATTTGTATATGATACAATCAGAATGATTTTGAAAATCCAATAATCCTAGGGATGCATAAAAGCTCCATTAATGGATTGAAGTAAGCATCATGGAGTTAGATTCTTTAATTTTTGTGAATTAATCAAAATTGTTTGATATTCTCATAAAATGAAGAAAAATGTTATGAAGTCTTCTTGATCTAGTATAAAGAGCAATTATTCATTGCTTGAAGAGTCAAGTAATGGCTAATGCATTTTGTATGAAAAACCTTGAAGAGGAAGATGAGTACAGTTGGGATTCAAGATCTATAGAGATAGGTTTTGAAGTATGTTTGAGCTTAGTTAAGAAGCTTATACTGATAAGATTCTTATAAGGTTCAACATTATATTTAAAGGAGTTTCAATCCTATGTAACATGGCATATTGCTTAAAGATTCAATGCTTTGAGAAAGGTTGATGAAATTAAGGTTTTGAGTGATGCTCCTTATGCAGTTTGCAAACGATGCATCATGCATGTCATGGACTATACTCGTCTATTTGATTCACGTGTTTTATAAACAAGTGATGATAAGATTTCAATCAAAATCCAACGTAACGTTGGAATACAAATTAGAAATTCCAAAGTTCCTTGCGAAAGAACGAAAGAAGATTCTTAGTGTATGGAGATTAATATTATTATAAAATTTAGAAGTTGCAAAATTCATGTTCATGAGAATGTCTCATGAATTGTATTAACTAAACCCCTTCCATGGACAAGGTATGAGAGTCATACTAATGTTATTGGATTGAGGCAAATTATGTAATTTAAGTAGTATATGTTTTGAGAAAACATATTACATAAGTAATACATCAACTTGCAGAATTATGCTTATCAATTGAAACAAAGTTACAATCTTATTTAATTATGGTTTTGATATTAAATAAAATGTCCAAAATAATTATGAATTGATGGGCTCATCAGGTTGATGACCTGATGAATGAAACCCCACAGGTGAACTAAATTCATATATTATTTAAGTTCCTAGTTCGAAATCATTAAAGTGGACATAATTGATTTCAATAAATGGACTAGCATGTAAGATTGATTGGATAACGCAGTTTCATGGGCTATAGGAGTATAGTGATGCTCGGTCAATCACATGGATATGCATGAATGATGCATGATCGAATTATAGACCTACTTTGAAGTTCAAGTATAGAGCTTCCGGATATATTAGTGGATTCCTTTGACATGAGTGGAACATTGATTCCATTCAATGATTGATTTAACTGTGGTACATTCAAACGTCTGCCCGTAACTGGAGATTATAAAGGATTTTTCCTGGTTACTTCAAAAGTTGAGTGGGAGATTTGGTTGCCACAAGATTGGATTGAGTCTACCTATTTAATTAGGAATGTGTCTTGGTCCCTTGAAGAGGGAGAATTCAGAAAATGCATGGCCGTGCTTAAATGGATTACATAGTAATCATTTGTTTTGTAATTCTAACTCAGATTTCAAGAAAAGATTTGTAGATTAATATGATCACGACATGAGATGCAATCATATTATCAAATCAACACACATTAACTTAAGGAATTTGAATATTGCGCACTTGTCTCAGACAAGTGGGAGATTGAAGGAATTATGTCTTCGATAAGTGCAATTACTAAATATATCAAGGATCACTATTATGGAGATAATAAGTTCGTTCTTTTGGGTCGTCATTGTCTGTTGCTAGATATGATAAATGATCTTTGGGCTAGTCAAATAGTCCAAAGCTCAATAGAATGGATCCTATAAGGTCACACACAAGGGTATTGGGTTAAACAAGTAAGATGCCCATTAATGGACCTCATGAGATTATGACATGCCATATAGAGTTGGGCTAGAGTAGTTTGATTAGGATTAGGAGTTTGGGCTTGACATGGACTCTTATTTGTAGATATGATCTATTAATGAAGTCCATGTCTAAGGTTGAATTGTTACACAATTAACAATCAGTGAATTGTGAAACAAGGCAACCAGTTTTCCCAAAACCCTAAACTTCCTTTTCTCTCTCCTCTCACACGGCCCTCCCCTCTCTCACTCACCTCCGTATGGCCGGCCACCCTAGGTGGCGCATGTGGTTTTGCCGTGGTGGTTCGTGGTTAGTTCGTGTCTCTCTTCTCCGTAGAAGGTTGATTGAAAGGTTCAATCACAACTAACTAGCATTAGTGGAGGTTTAATCTGTGCTCGTGGACCAAGTAGAGGAATCACGCTTGGGGTTCTTTATCTCCCTTTGTTCTTGCTCGATCACACGTGGAATCACGCTTCAAAGGTATAATTACTTATTCTTTATATGTTATGCATTGATCTTGGTGTTTAGATGCTTATGAATATGATTCATGCAATTCCTCTTAGCGCATCTATAGTCCTACAGATATTAGGTAAACCTATTACCAAGTCTTGTGATTTTATTTTGGTTAACAAGGTGAAACTAACATGTCCAAGTCTGTTGTGCCAAAGACATTGATCACCTTCCACAACACTGAGGCAAGTGACACTGTTCTTAGGAATCTGACTCAAGTATTTTATATAAACATTATTATGTTTAGATCCCTGACAGACCAACTCACCTATTTCAGTGTTCACTATGTGACAAAGGTTTGACTTGAATTCAACTTTGTTACCTTTGTCACACAGTTGAGAAATACTCAAAAGGTTGTGTTTCAAACCTTCAACAAAATAAACATTATCAATTTCTTGAGAATGTGTCTTACCAACCTTACCTACACGTTTGATCATACCTTTGCTGTTGTCTCCAAAGGTGACACTTCCTTCTTCAAAGGCTGTGAGTGGGCTGTGAGTGAAAGGAACTATTCTCTATCCCCAGACATGTGTCTTGAGCATCCACTGTCCAAATACCAAAATGTCCTTCCTCTCACTCTAGCCTGCAAAAGCAATTTAATGTTTAGTTGTAGGAACCCAGACTTCTTGGGTTCCTTGTACTTAGAAACAGATTTGACTCTATCCTTTCTAACCCACACCTTTTTCACATGGGTTTTGTTCTTTTTATCATGTTTCTTCTTTGTCCAACAATTACTAATAACATGGCCATTATTACCACAATAGGTGCATATGTGCATATCCTTTGCCATCACATACTTACCTCTCTTGACTTCAGTAATCCAAGTGTTGTCTCTTCCCACAGTGGCTTGTGGTTGAGAACTGGTTTCAGTATACCCTAAACCATACCTCTGAGAATTTCCAGGCTGAGAGGTAAGAATGTTCAAGGTGCTTTGAGCATCTAACAACCTGTTGAGATGTCTCATGCAATCTGTTAAATCTTGCTCTTTGGCTTCAAGTTTCTTAAGTTGAACTTCATTATTGTTAATAGAAATGGCAAGATCCAACTTTGCCCTATGAAGTTCATCTTGAATTTTTGAAACCATAGCAGCATCTGGTCCTTGAGTGTTCACAGTGCTCTTACTTTTCCTTAACTGTGTAACTCAGCATGTAAGTCACATATCTGAGACTCATACTCCATGTGTAAGGCCTCAGTATCAACACTGGGAACACTAGATGGACCAGTATTATCAGAAGTTTTAAGAAAGACACATTCTTTATACAATTCCTCAACATCATCAACTAAGTGGTTAAAAGCTTGCTGAGTTTGCTAAAACCCCTTTCATCACTTCGATAAAATTCTTCATCTACAAATGATGACTGAGGTTTAAGTGCCTCAAATTCAATGTTCTTTTGATCCAAACTTATTTCAAGCTCTGAAATTTTTTCTTTCAGTTCTGTACAAATAAGTTCTAGTTCAATAGATTTTGCTTCACTTACTTCTAAACTTAGTCTTGCTTCTTTAAACTTCTTTTTATTGCTTCTATAAGCAGTGGCCATACTAGTAAATTGAGCAATAGCAAGTTCATCCACACTAAGTAATTCATCTCTTTCAAAATATTGCATATTATTTTTTATAGTATCAAAATTTACCTGATTATCTTCTGATGAACTACTTCCAGCCATGAGACACAAATGTATCTTATCACCAGAACTAGTCTGCGTCTGGTCTACTTCTCCTCCAAGAAAAGCTGTCAATCACAAGTTTGCTTGTTCTCCTTTTTCCTCTTCTTCTGAATCCGAGTCTCCCCATGCAACAAGCATAACCCTTTTTACCATCTTCCTTTTTGGATTCTGATTACCCTTTTCATTTTCCCATGCTGGCACTCTTTGGTTCTGTGTACAAACATGAATTTAAATAAAGCAATAAAATGAGATAGAGTTAGAAATCCTCATTGATTGATTATGGAGATCTTTAATACAATTGTCACCTTGAATCTTCAATCTCTCAAATCACCATTAAAATATCTCACTTTCTCTCTCTAAATCTACTCCTAAACTAACCCTAAAACTAGAGGGAGAAACTCTCAACTAAGCTAAGAATTGAAATCTAAAATTGCTTAATGAATTCCTTTTTGAAGAAATAAAAAGAAGAGTTATTTATAGTACAAAGGAAATAAGGCAAAAATCCTGAAATAGACGAAGCCGGGTGCGCCCTCGCTTGAGCTTGTGCGCCTGCGATAAACAGGGTACGAAAACAGGTCCCAGAGGAGCGCGCCCGCGCTAGAATGATGCGCACTCGCGCAGCCAGAGGATTGCCCTGGCGCGGTGAAGACTGTCGTGTCGCGGCAGAGGTTGCTGTGTTGCGGCGGTGGCTGCCGTGTCGCGGCAGAGATTTCCTGCGTGCCCGCGCTGCTGGAGCAGGGGACTTTCCTTCGATGCGAGCTTCATGTGGATTGTGCGCTCTTCATGATTAACATTAGGTATGGCAAATTCAAATGGAGTTGACGGTGGGTTCAACACCATATTTTCATGTGAGCATATCATGCGAGCGCAACCACTTAGTCTTAGAGTTAGCCGTCACTTGTTCTATTAGCTTTCATGAGCTAAAGCTTTGCACTAAAAGGCCTCTTCTAACCCAGAGAATCATTGTGATGAGTCTCGAGCTTTGCCTTAAACCTACAACCAAAGGAAAAGAACAAATAAAAGGGAAAAACACTAGAAAGTCCACAAAAGTGGACAAAAACACAAAATAAGAAAGAATAAGGAAAATAAAGAGAAAATGAATAAAACTAAGCATTTATTAAGGAAGAAAGCCATGAAAAGAAGGTAAAAACAACCTAAAAACTCATCAAATGAGTGCCATAAATGGCACTCATCACTTGCTCTCTTCAGCTTTTTGAGCCGGCTGCTCGTGTCGACTCCCTTTTTGTTTGTCAGATTTCTTAGAGTCCGACTGCTTGCTGGTGGAGCAGAGCTTGGTCGCCTGTATATAGGCTTCCGCCTCCATCAACGCTTCTTGAAGAGTAGAGATTCTCTTCCGGACAAGGGCGAACTTGAAAGCTGAACCGTCTTTTAGACCTTCAAAGATGTCTATGTAAGCAACATCGTCAGACAGTCCTTGGATCTGGATTCTTACCAGATTGAACCGCCTGACGTATGAACGGAGCCCCTTCCTGTCTCCTTGTTGCACTGTGCCCAAGTCAAGGCTTGTCTTTTTAGCGGGTATGTTCATGGAGAAGTTAGAGGCAAACAAGAACGCAAGCGTCTTGAAATTGTTTATGCACCTAGCTGGCAAGTTGCCGAACCATTGTTCGGCAATGCCCTTCAATGTGGCTGGGAAGAACCTGCACCATGCGGCATCATCCAACCCCTGTAAGTACATGAGATGGGTGTATGCCAACAGGTGGTCTTCAGGGTGGGTGGTACCATCATAGTTACCCACCATGACATTCTTAACCTTGGCCGGCTGTGCCGCCTCGGTTATTTCCTTGGAGAACGCAGAAGGTTGTTCCCAAAGTTTTAGCAAACGAAGCTTCCAGTCCAATGGCTAGACGTTATATGCCGCCTGTCTTCCGAAGAGGGCAGGCTGCAGGTAAGGCTGGGCATACGGCCTGTATGGCTGCTGGGGCACATACTAGGCCGAGTCGATCATATGAGGACCTAAGTGGACGGACGGGCCGCTAGACTGGTCCTCATGCACAAATTGAGAATACCTCATTGAGGTATTCTTGAAGCGATTTGGGAAACTCGACGTTGAAGCCGACTTAGACGTTGTTGGTTCTTCTTCTGCTCAATGAAGAATCGAGCATCTGAGAAAGTCTTCTTACTGCCATCCGGCTGAATATGCCGGATGACCTTCCTTTTCCCTGACTCGGGGAAGCAAAATTTGGACAGATCAATCAAAGGCCGGGTCCCCTCCTTTGTTTTAGGGTGTGGAGTGGGCTGCCTGTCTTTGACCGACTTAGCCTTCTCAGAGTGAGAGGGCTTCTTGGCCGACTAGCCCCTTGTTGTGACCAGTCGTCCTCTTGGTGATCAGGTCCTTCATTTCACCCTTGAAACTCGTCATGAATTACATGAACTCGTCTCGGCTGATGTGAGCAGTTTGCTCTGCCCCCTGGCCGGACGACTTACTTGGACCCGCTTAGTTGTCGTCCCGTTCCCTATTGTCTTTGGAACAGACACGTCTGGTCTTGAGGGATCCATCTTCGGCCGTATATACTTCGACCTCTGGATTTTCTTCCTCGGTATCATGGTCTGAGAAGACCTCAGCCGTAAGTTGCTTTTCAGTAGGAGGCGGTACAGGCTCTTGAGAAACTATCTTAGAGGTACTCTCTCCACAGACGGCGCCAAATGTTTTGGGGTTTTTTGTGTCCCTCGGGAGAGTTACGTCACTGAGACTGGTTTCCCATCGGTTGTACCTGCAAAACAACGAAAACTCCTGTTGGTAGGAGTTTCGCCTCCGACGATCAAGTTAGAATCGGTCGAAGTAAAGTAAAAAGTGCGGAAAGTAAAAGTAGATCTTCTCGGATTCCGAGATCAGGTGTTTTCTCTATTTTCAAGAGAATTGATTGTGTGTAATAAATGAACATGTCCCCAGAATGGGGGAAATCTCCCTATTTATAGGGTCATTGGTAAATGTGCCCTTACCTAGGTCATTCTGACCTAGATTAGGTGGGCTGCGACGTTTTATGGCTTTCTCGGGAATTGGGCCCTGAAGCCCGTCTTTTTCCTTGATGATTGGGAGTGCCACATGTCAACTGGTGATTGATCCATTTTGGACCTCTCCTAGGGTGACACGTGTCACCTTCTGATAGGACCACGTGGCTTGGGTATTTTTACCCAAATCATTAGTTATTAAGTTTAATTATGTTTAAGGGTTTTTACTTGGTGATCAAGTACAATTGTCAAGAGATAAGTCGGTTCAATGAGTCCTAATTGTAATCAGTTTCTTTTCCTATTTTGTGTCGGTTTAGAGAGGAAACTAAGGATGTGTCTTGGAGCCTCATTGGGATTGAGTCGAGTGTATAAGTAGGTTGAATTGTAATTGTATCATTACACATCAATAATACAATTTTAATTCAGCCAGAATTATGAAATCTGCTTTGGTTTGTCTAAGTAATCTTGTGCTGCTGTTTCTGGTTTGTCCGAAGCTTTAGCACCCACTAGCAATCCTTTGTGGTTAGTCCCATTGATTGTTAAGACCCTCTCCATATTGGTTAGTCCATATTGAGAGTTAATTTTCAGTTTATTCAACCTACAAACTTCAAACAATCATCAAACATTCACTAAGTTCGAAACTGTCCAGATTGTTTGTTCTTCATAAAACCTTTAAGAAACCTTTACAAAATTTATGCTTTAATCGAAATCTCTTGTGTTTTCATTGCTTTTCTTTGTCTAAGTAGTGTTGACACACATCAAATTAGTTATCAAAGCCACGTTTCTTTCCTAGAATTGAGCAATTAAACTCGACATGGCCAGAGATCAAGAATCTCATGACGAACATGTTACACTTGGAGATTTGGAAAAATCTATTGCTGAATTAACCAAGTCTGTTACTTTCATGAATAAACAGATGCAAGAGCAACAATATAAGATACAAGAGCACGAAAATAAGATGAAAGAGCAACACACTCGAATGCATTCAATCTCTGATATGCAGCGCAAGCAAGGAGATGGATATTACAGTGTTTTGCATGGGAGAAACAACAAGAATAATAGAAGACCACATGTCCAAACTCCTCATTTGAGAGAAGAAGACGAACCTGTTGACAGTAATACTTCCTAAAAAATCATGCGTACTCCATTAAGGCAGAGGAATTCCCAACAAAAGAGGCACGAAGTCAATCCAAAACTGCAAGAACTTCCAGGTTTTGATGGTGAATTTAATGCTGAAAAAGTTCAAGATTGGGTAAGACATCTAAATCGTTATTTTAAGTTTAAAGAATATGATGATGTTGCTAGTTTTAAAGTTGCAATTATGAAATTAACTAAACATGCATCTAAGTGGTTTGAGGCATTACAACTCAAAAGGAAAAAGAATAACAAACCTAATATTTGTTCATGGGAAAAATTTAGAAAAAAGATTTTGAAAAAATTTGTACCAAAGGAGATTGAACAAGAATTGTACATTAAATTAACTTCTTTTCAACAAGGGAAATTGAATGTACAAGACTATATTAAAGAGTTTGAAAGCTTGGCATTATCATGTCATATAGAAGAAAATGAGCATCAAAGAATTGCTAGGTTTTTACATGGGTTAAATCCTGATTTGCATGCTAAACTACTCACTTCCAATTATGTTGACTATCAAGACTTGTGTAATGTAGCTTTAAGAATTGAAAGGGCTGCTAAGGGTCCTAATCTTAAGGGTAATTTGGCATACTCAAAATCTAGTTATGGCTACAACAAATTTGGTTCGAATTATACTAAACCATGGCAAGCTAGTTCAAGTTTTAACTTCACGATAAGGTTGATAATTCTTCTAAGCAAACTAATATGCCTCGAAAATATGTCAAAAAAGAGGAGTTTGAGGATAGGAGAAAGTGTTTTAATTTCCAAGGAAGAGGACATATTGCTAAGGATTGTCCAAACAAGAGGGCACTCACCATTGAAAAATACAATCAATTCAATTCGAACTTGAAGATGATTCTTATGAAGTTTATTTGTTAGATGAAAATAACCCTATTGTTGAAACTGATCATGAGGATGATAATGTTGTTGAATATGATGCTTATGCCAAGGATGAAGATAATATGTTAGTTCTTAGACGTTCTTTGCATATTGATGAACCTAAAGATGCAATTCAAAGAGATCAATTGTTTAGAACAAGGGCAAAGGCAAATGGTAAAAGTTGCAATATCATTGTTGATTCGGGTTCATGCACTAATGTAGCATCTTAAGACGTGGTTAATAAGCTTAAATTGAATACAAGGAGCCATCCTAGTCCTTATAAACTCAATCGGTTAGATGATAAATACGGTTTATTGTTAAGAAGCAAGCACTTGTGAATTTTTCAATTGGCATATACAATGATGAAATTTGGTGTGATATTCTTCCTATGAATTCTTGTCATCTTCTACTTGGTCGTCCATGGCAATTTGATAGGAAGGTTCAACATGAGGGAAAATCGAATGTCTATACAGTTCTGAAAGATGGAGAAAAGATCAAATTACAACCACTTGACCCTAGGGCAAAGAAGCAAAAAATCAGCAATTATGACAACTTCTTTACGACTTCTAAGGAGTGTGAAAAGGCCATTGAAGAATGTGGAGGAGGCGCCTATATTCTCTTGTTGATATGGAATTTGACTACCTTATTTTCAGTTTATTTACTACTTTTATTTTGTGATTATTTTGACTATTTTTAGTAGGTTTCTTAGAATAAATTGAAAAGGCTGGATTATTTTATGCCCTTGTTAGCATTATTCCAGTTAGATAATAATAACTACTGTAAACTAATTTTACTTGGTCGTCAAGTATGATTAGTTAGAGTAGCTTAGGATAGATTTTATTCTTTATTTGGCTTGCTGATTATTTCACACGTTTGGCTAGGATTTGTTAGCAATTAATTAGGATTCTTAATTAGTATATTCTAGAAGCTTATATTTCTAAGCCTAATTGCTATACACTTTAAGGGTATTTAAACCCCTTACTATCAATAATAACGTGTGTGTTGAGTATGAAAATAACGCTTCTTTGAGAGAATGAACTAAGTGTTCTTCTTTTTCCTGATTAGTTGTCCATCCTCCACCTTTGATAATCGACCCGTGTTGTGCCATCTAAATCGTTCCATCCATCCCACCATCCACCAACTAGTTGATTGAATCTAATATTCAATCTCCATATCCTTCAAACTATCATTGTTGCTACACAAATCGGTTTTAATCTTCACAAAAAATAATAAGATTCTGAATTTTGGCATATACCCTAACTTGTGGATTTGAACCCCAATCGAACCCATATCAAATTGGTATCAGAGGTGCAAGATCCTTGAGTGAATCGTGCTAAATTTGTGCCACAAAATCGCTTCAAAAGTTCACCCAGAAACTGGTCAGAAAAGGCAGAAATCAGGTCTGAAAGTTTCAATCTGTTTCTCCTATTTAAATTCGACTTTTTTGGCATTTCTTTTCATGAATTATTAGCTTTATATGTCTAGTTTTAGACTGGAAAGTTTGAGAATTTTTTGAAGAGTTTTTCTATTTGTTTCGTATTTTTCTTTGCACATTGGTCAGAAATCGTCTGAATTTGCGCAACTATTTTGTTTGGGCTGTTGTGATTTCTTTAATTAGAATTTTTGGGTGATTCTTTTTTCATTTGACTCTAAAAATCTTGAAGTATACTCACCCCAAATTTTGTGCATTCAGTCTTTGTAAATTGATCACAGTAGCTTTAAACTTTTTCCACTATATGTTGGTTTTTATGGGTAATGATGTGGACACTGTGTTGCATGAAGTGTGGAAGTTGAGGAATAATTACAATTTATGGAAATATAGACGTTCTCACACATCTGAATCAGATTTAAAGACTATACACATTGCACTTTGTAACCTGTATGGCTTTGATCGACTTGCTATAGATGGCCCAAGAGTATAGGAGGAAGTTCAGTTTGCAACTATGAAGCGCGAGGCTATATCTGTGCTAGCACCACACTTATATTTTGGAGATTTTTGGGATTTGTTTGAGAATGAAAAGATATTTTTAAGTCCTTTTTTCAACACCCCAGCAAGAGACATATCAAGAGCACCTTCATGGACTTACAATCCAAAGGTTAACGTTGATGCACCTACCAATAATTGTTCTGATGTTGGCGAGCATGATCCTGTCTTCATGGATGTGAAAGTCGAACAAGATGATGCCCCAAAACCAGAATGCTCTTCCATGGATGATCAAGGGATTCATATGGGTGAAGCTGATAACTCGAACTGTTCTGAATATAACAACACAAAAGCTCTTGATTCGGCATGTATGCTTGCAAAACTCGAGTATGATGCATCTCTCTTCGACTCTTTTGCTTGTCCAGTTCGAAAGGTTTTGATCTTGGCTGATTTTCATGCTCATAAATCTGCCCTCATTGTTGTTAGTGCTGCTGCCATTAATTCGACCTCTTTAAAACGTGTTGCAGCAATATTTGTTTGCGTACAGCTATTAAACTTGCTTCTTTGGCTGTTGTTTTTGCATTGCATACAACAGTAATTAGTGGGCAAAGTTCACATAGCTATCGTGCTTTATCACCGTTCAAGAAGGGTTTGGATGATAGCTTGGTTATTTATTGCAAACTTATGGACAAGTTTTTTTCTTAGAGGGGGAGAATGATGTGGAATTCGAGTACCTTATTTTCAGTTTATTTACTACTTTTATTTTGTGATTATTTTGACTATTTTTAGTAGGTTTCTTGGAATAAATTGAAATGGCTGGATTATTTTAGGCCCTTGTTAGCATTAATCCAGTTAGATAATAATAACTATTGTAAACTAATTTTACATGATCCTCAAGTATGATTAGTTAGAGTAGCTTAGGATAGATTTTTTTCTTTATTTGGCTTGCTGATTATTTCACACGTTTGGCTAGGATTTGTTAGCAATTAGGATTCTTAATTAGTATACTCTAGAAGATTTTCTTTCTAAGCATAATTGTTGTACACTTTAAGGGTATTTAAACCCCTTACTATCAATAAAAACGTGTGTGTTGAGTTGATATGAAAATAACACTTCTTTGAGAGAATGAACTAAGTGTTCTTCTTTTTCCTGATTAGTTGTCCATCCTCCACCTTTGATAATCGACCCGTGTTGTGCCATTTAAATCCTTCCATCCACCCCATCATCCACCAACTAGTTGATTGAATTCAATATTCAATCTCCATATCCTTCAAACTATCATTGTTGCTACAAAAATCGGTTTTAATCTTCACATAAAATCATCAAATCCTAGAAATCGGTTTTCACTTGTTTAGGAAATGTGGTTTTGTTGAAGCTAAGGAAGTTAGTGATGAAAATTTGAAGTTGTTGCTTGAACAGTTTGAAGATGTTTTTCCTAATGAATTACCTAATGGTTTACCACCTCTACGGGGTATTGAGCATGCTATTGATCTTGTTCCTGGTTCTACATTTCCAAATAAACGAGCTTATAGGTGCAATCCACAAGAATAATTAGAGCTTCAAAGGCAAATTCAAGAGTTGATGGACAAAGGTTATGTGAGAGAATAAATGAGTGCTATGGCCGTACCTGCTTTGTTGTGCCTAAGAAAGATGGCACTTGGAGAATGTGCATTGATAGTAGAGCGGTTAACAACATCACCATCAAATATAGATTTCCAATGCCAAGGCTTGAAGACATGCTTGATGAACTTAATGGTTCTCAAATCTTCTCAAAAATTGATCTTAGAAGTGGTTATCATCAAATGAAAATTCGAGAAGGTGATGAGTGGAAAACAACTTTCAAGACTAAGCAAGGGCTCTATGAGTGGTTGGTGATGCCATTTGGGATATGATATGTTCCTAGTTCCTTCATGAGGATCATGAATGAGGTATTAAGACCTTTCCTTAATAATTTTATTGTTGTTTACATGGATGGTATTCTTGTTTATAATAAGTCTAAAGACGAGCATTTATATCATTTGAGATTATTATTTGAGAAGTTAAGGGAGGTTAAATTATATGGAAAACTTGAGAAGTGTAGTTTTATGGTTCCTAGTATTACTTTTCTTGGTTATATAGTTTCCAATGAGGATCCATCAAAGGTGCAAGCTATTTCATCTTGGCTTGTTCCTAAGATAATTCATGAATTAAGGAGTTTCAATGGACTTGCTAGTTTCTATAGGCGTTTCATTAAGGGTTTGGATACATTAATGGCACCTATAACTGAGCTTATGAAGAAGGGGAACGAATTTATTTGGTCTCCTTAATGTCAAGCTGCTTTTGATAACATTTAAAATCAATTGTGCAATGCTCCAATTCTAGCTCTTCCAGATTTTACCAAAGTGTTTGAAGTTGAGTGTGATGCAAGTGGTGTGGGTATAGGGGATGTTTTAGTACAGGAGAAACGACCCATAGCCCATAATAGTGAGAAGCTAAGTGGTGCTAAGCTCAATTATTCAAACTATGATAGAGAATTTTATGCAATTGTGAGAGCATTGGATCATTGGTCACATTACTTGAGGCCTAAACCTTTTGTGCTACACTCGGACCATGAGGCTTTGAAGTTCATTAATGGACAGCAAAAACTCAATTATAGACATGCTAAGTGGGTGGAGTTCCTACAATCATTCACTTTCATTCATTTTCAATTCCAAGTATAAAGAAGGAATCAGGAATGTGGTAGTCAATGTACTTTCTAAAAGAAGTTATTTGCTAGCTTCTATGGAGTTCAAGGTACTTGGGTTTGACATTCTTAAAGAGTATTATGCTAATGATGATGACTTCAAAGGGGCTTATGAGGCGCCAAAAGATGAATACACAAAACAAGATGGATTTCTTTTCAAAGGCAATAGACTTTGCATTCCTAAGTGTGGAGTAAGAGAGCTTTTGATTAGAGAGGCACATGGTGGTGGTATTTCTAGCCACTTTGGTGTACAAAAAACACTTGACATGCTTTAAGAGCAATTCTATTGGCCAAGGATGATGAGAGACATACACACAATTGTTGAACAATGTGCAACTTGTCAAAAGGCCAAAAACACTTTCATTAAGGTATGTATACTCCATTGCCTACCCCAATGTCCCCAAACATGCCTAGCTTGGGAGAGTGTTAGTATGGATTTTGTTGTGGGGTTGCCTAGAACAAAAAAGGGTAATGTGCTATTATGGTGGTTGTTGATAGATTTTCTAAGATGACATATTTTATTCCTTGTCATAAAACTGATGATGCAACTCATGTTGGTGATTTATATTTTCAACATGTTGTTAAGTTACATGGAATTCCTAGAAGTATTGTGAATGATAGGGATTCTAAATTCCTTAGTCACTTTTGGAGGACTTTGTGGAAATTGATTGGAACTAAGTTGTTGTTTTCTACATCACTTCATCCACAAACTGATGGCCAAAATGAGGTCACAAATCAAACTCTAGGATGCTTGTTGAGGGGTTTAGTAAGTAAAACTCAAAAGGTTTGGGACATTAAACTTGCACATGCCGAGTTTTCTTACAATAGAAGCCATTCAAGAACTACAAAGCAATCACCATTTGAGATTACTTGGACAAACCAAAGCACAAGGTTACTTGGACAAACCAGAAACTGAAATCTGCTTTGGTTTGTCCAAGTAATCTTGTGCTTCTATTTCTGGTTTGTCCGAAGCTTTAGCACCCACTATCAAGCCTTTGTGGTTAGTCCCATTACTTGTTAAGAACCTTTCCATATTGGATAGTCCATATTGAGATTTAATTTCTAGTTTATTCAACCTACAAATGTCAAACAATCATCAATCATTCACTAAGTTCGAAACTCTCCAGATTGTTTGTTCTTCATAAAACCTTCAAGAAACCTTTACAAAACCCATCTTTTAATCGAAATCTCTTGTGTTTTCATTGCTTTGCTTTGTCTATGCAGTGTGGACACGCATCATTAGCTCATCAAGCGTTAATAAACGCTGAATCTTGCTCATTAGCGTGTCACATCATATGGGATGGAAATATCTCAAAGATTTTTCCATATCGAACTTAGTAAGAATCTTAACAATATAAGATGCTCGAATATGTTCAATTATCTAGATCAATATCTATAGATCTTGATTCCCAAATGTACTGTGGTAGTCTAAGGTCTTTCATAAAGAAACAATAAGTTAACCATACTTTACTGATTCAAGCATGTGGATAACATTTTCTTATGAGGAGTATGTCATCTACATACAAGCCAAGAATACTATGTTGCTCCCACTAAAATTTTGGTAAATTAACTTCCTTTTCATTTCTGAGAAAATCAAACTATTTGATTGTCTCATAAAATCGAGGATTCAAACTCCAACATGCTTACTCCAGTACATTTCATAAATGAACTTTTAAAGCTTGCATACCTCCTTAGGATCCACTGGTGATCAAAATCTCTTGTTGTGTCACAACCTCTTTCAAGAGCCAATTCAAGAAAGCTATATTGATGATCAACTTCCATATTTCATAAATATTGAAGGTAGTAAGTACAAGAAGTATCCGAATGAACTTATTAAGCACTGAGACTGGTGAAACGGTTTCATCATGGTCAATACTATTAATTTCCTTGGATCGAATCCTGAAACCAGTCTTGCTTTGAAAACGTAGAAGTTTCCATCTATGTCTGTTTCAAACTTGAAACAATATTTGTCATCAATAGGTTTTACCACATAAAACAAATAAACCAAGTCTCGTACTTGATCTTCAGACACAGAATTCATCTCAAAATTAATGACAACATGTCATTTCTCAGAGTTTGACTTGTCAAAACTTTTGTAGATAACGTGTCCTTTGAATTCTAAGATCAATATCTCTGAACCTTCCATCAACATGAAATCTATTGATCTCTGTGATAGTTCTCTTGTTCTACTAAACCTAGCTACATGAGATCATAGCAACCTATGAAATGTTCTTCTCGACAATCTGAGCATTTCAACATGAATCATATTCGAATGGGGCGATAGGAGGTTCGTGTATGGAATGCACTTCCTCCAACACATCGTTAGGCATTAAGAAGAGGCCTGCACATCCTCAACCTAATCATCTAATGTTCTCACCATAAAGATAATATCATGTGTCTTCGCCTCTAATGTGGGATTAACCACATCCATTTGTTGCTCATCTTGAACTTTTCAAGATCTACATTTCTCCAACTTGACATCTTAGAAACAAAAACTTTTCTATAAAGTCATAATCTATAGCAACAAACACTTTGTTCTTAGATCATTTGTGGAAGTTTGATCCCATGTTTCCTTAGGATAACATATGAAAAAACTTTTCATATTCGAGTGAGAATTTGCCTAATAAGTAAACTTTTTACATAAAGAAAATTACCCAAATCTATAGGAAAGACAAATTAGGAACTTATCCGCTCCATATCACATATGGTGTCTTTTCCTGTCAGTTTTGACAAGGTAAAATTTAACATAAAAACAACAGCTTTTGAGAGCATATTCTTAGAAGGACATTGGAAGATCTTTAGCAAGTCTCATCGCGAATCGAACCATATCAAGTAGGGTTTGATTCCTCCGTCCAACCATGCCATTCATAATGACATTCCTTCCGGAGTCAATTGTGAAAAATTTTACAGTCTTTTAATGAGTATCAAGACTTAGACTCAAATATCCGCAACTACAATCATATTGCAATGCCTTTATTTTCTTGTCAAATTAATTCTCTACTTACCATTCTAAAATTTTTGAACATTTCAAACAATTTCAACTAATACTTTATCATATAAATATCACCATATTTACTTGAATCATTAGTAAAAGTTATGAAGTAGCCCAACTCTACCTAGTATTTGAACCCATTGGTCCACATACATCATTTATTGCGTTTAATCACATAATCGGTTAACAACTTTGACTAGTTTTAATTAGGCGCGTTAATTGGATTAACCACCTAAGTTAGTAACTAGTCTTGCGCTCGTTTCGAATTGTTGCTTGAATTATTTGTGAAATGCATGGGCCATTCACGTTAGTGAATGGATGAATGGAATAGATATTCTAATGCAGGTTTTACAAAATGGCAACTAGTAGGGCCCGACTAGGATAGTAAAAACGGATTGCGTTCCGTTTTGTATTTTTGTAAATCTAAATACGGACTGCGTGCCGTTAAGTATTTTTGTACTTCAATTTATTTTTGCTAAGAATGATTTTCACTATTATGTGTCATTTAACATACCAATCTAAATATCTAATATTACATAAATGTTTTGGACATTAATGTGACTAATTAACAACAATGTCATCTGTGTATTAAGGCACAATCAACAAAAGTAATCTACGATAACAATCTCAAAATTTCATCAAAACATGTAATCAGCATACATCTTCCCTGGCAGTCAAAGTTAGCCGATCAATCTCACAAATGTCATCTGGCACTTGCCCTACTAATACATACACGTCTGAATTATGTAAACCAGTCAATTAAAGATGCCTAACATAAAGAATACAAGATTCTGAGAAAAAAAGCAAATCGATGCATCGATGGTACGGAGTCAGCCCATTTAGGAGAAACAGAGGCAGAAAGTAAGTCGAAGAAAATTTAAGGGGAAGCCAAGGTTTGGTAGTAATATTGAGATGTATAGTAGCTTGGCTGACAAGAACTCTAATCTTTCCATTCACCCTAGTGGGAACTCTTTATTCACCATAATCACCTTCTAGGTAAGTGTTATTGGTAGTGTTTAATAAATCACCTTCAATGGTAACTAGAAGAACATGAAGGAGTTCAAACACATAAAGAACTCGTATCCTATATAAAAGCGACTACTTTAGGTATGGCCAACTTGTGAAGGTTCTCAAACAGACATTATTCAAAAATAATTCAAAAACTGAAGATGATTCCAACTTGAGATTTATGTTATCAATTATTCCTTAAACTGTTATATAATATGGTTTGTTAGCTAGGAGGAATAATTGAAAAGGCAGTACCTTTAAAAAGCCCCAATTCAGGTGAAAAATACTACTTCGTGAAATAATTTGAAAAACCAGCCTAATAGCTACCTAGTGATAGGGTAAACAATTGTAACTAAAAGAATATTTACTACCAATATTTGTGACGATAACCCATTTTGTCATTAGAAAGGAACATAAGTTTGAAGATTTGACTATTATTGATATAGAGAAGCCTGAAGGTCTTACTAAAGATTTCCTTCACTTAAAGTGCCATGGTATGGGAAAGGAGAGACCATTATAACAATAGAAATAGGACCAGTCAATAATTAATCTGACTCACGTTTGATAAGCATCTACAACTTCTAGATAAGCATCCATGTCCTGGTACTGACTAACATCCTATGTAACTATTTAGATTTTGGGCTAGCTCAAGTGGGGAGCTTCGACTCACGCACTTGTGTACCTTTCCGTCTAAAAAAAAAAGGGGGAACTTTACAGCGGTCATCCAAAAAATGACCACCAGTAGAATTGAATGTGAGCCACAAAAAATACATTTATTTTATCTTTTTTTTATATTGAAAATATATTAAGCTAATCTTAATTTTCTAATTTTCATAATTTGATGATTTAAAAAATTTAGATTAAATCAAGACCGTTAGATTATGTTGGAAGAATCCTAGCCTTTCATCTTAGTAATTGTATTAATGCTTGTTTGTTTTGGGGAAAAGGAGAGATAATATCTTTATTTTGACTCAAAAAAAAACAAACAAAAAAAAAAAACAAATTAACATACAATTGTTCATATTCCACCAATATAACGTTATATTTTAACTACATGAAAACATTGAAATAGTGGAAAAATTTTATGTCCATCCTCCATTGAAGACTAGAAAACATGTTCTTTAGATTCGGCCTAGTCTAATTACTTGTAAATTATAATCACACAATTCAATTCGCGATCCTTCGTTGATGTATTATCATAGCCATTCTAAATTAGTGTAGCACTTATGTTCGGTATTCGAATTCTCCATTGACAATGGGTTGAAGCATTCAAGGCCTCCATTGTTTTTGTTTGAAGCATTCAAATTATTATTAATAGAAAAACTCAAACCTTCAATTTTACTTTCCAATAACGACCTTGAATTAGTTAATTCATGAAACCAATTCATCAATAGATTTATTAACATATAAAATTGAACCATTTGTTATAAACCAAGCCGAAATTATCATCAAAAAAAAAAAATTACTATTGATAAATAAAAACTAGTTTGATTATTTAACTACAAAAGAAAAGAAGAAAAAACAAAAACGTACGGCATCTCTAATAACGTAAAAAATCTTAGCTTGAAAAAAAATCTTTTTGAAATCCAAAATTTTGGCTAAAAAACCATCTAAATAGGAAACTAAATATCAACCGAAATAATCTTGCCTTATAGATTTAAGCAATCTTTTTTACATGCATAATTGTAGCTAAAAATCCATCTTAAAAGGAATTTAGTTTAAAGCAATATTAGTCTTTTTTTTTTATGAAACTAATGAAAGCTTCTACCAAACATTAATGGAATACCTTCAATGAAACATCAATAATACTTTACTTCAATTAATCTTTAATGTAACTAATAGAACATGCTTTAAATGTAATAGCAATGGAAGTTTGATGATAATAATAACAAAAAAAAGTGTTCTAATATGTTAATAATCTTAAAGCATTTGTATTCGACTATCCATGGTAATTAATTAATTAGTTGGTGGTTTTGCGGATGAAGATGGAAGGTTGATGAATTGAAGGTGACCAAAGGTTGAAGATGTCCAATGTTTGAAGGTGAAATGAGATTGAAAAGGATTAGATTTTGAAGATGATAAATTTTACCCTCTTGTAACTAGGCAAACAACCTCTAAAACATATATTAGTAAAATAATAATTGGGTTTATAAAAATATATAAATAAAAGTCTAATTATTTATTGAAATTACAAAAAAAAACTAAAATTTTTATTTAAATGTATTTTCAATAAAAGAAAAGCTAAACTAAATATATTTTTTGTGGCTCACATTTATTTGTAGTGATGGTCATTTTTTGAATGACCATTGTAAAATTTTCCCAAAAAAAGTCTATGTAACTACTATTATGCAATTTCATTTTAAAGCTTTAAATTTTTCTGCACTATTAATATTTTTATTGTTCATGTACGTATAACCATTATTCCATAGAAATATTGATGTTTATTGCTTTGAATACATTAACATGTTTTGTTAGAAACTCATCATATACTAATGATTTTAAGAACTATTATTGCCTTTGTTTGGATAATTAATATTTGTCTTTTTAACCAGAGTTTTTTATTTTAACAAAATCTGCAAATATTTAACTTAAATTGTCAAACTTAGTAGTATAGGCTAGGGAAAAAAAAAATCAAATTCATGTTTAATATTTTTTGAGAACCATAGCAATATTAGATTACACTATGAACAATTTTTTTTTTTTTTTAATGAATATCTTATATGAAAATGATTTGTTAGTATTACAAAATTATACACAAAACATCTTTATTATTAAACACTCTTCACAATAATCAACTTCATATGATTTTAGTAATATATATATACATATTGATTTATACAAACCCAAGTAACAACAAAGTTGATGCGCCTCCGGAGAAACTATTAGTATCCTCAAGTATCATGCTGCAGCTTTTACAGAACATTTTCTCAGTAAAAATTGAAATATCGTCAGACATGAATAAGAGAAATTATCATGATACAATTTTACAAAGGTAAAAGAGGTAAGATATTTTTCAATGTATAAAGTTCATGAGAAATCTAAGAAGACGTTGATTCTCGTTATTGAATAATAATAAAAGGGAAGTGTCATTATATCCTGACCATGTTCACTTGGTACTTCACTGAAAATATGAGTCATAACTATGCATTTATCACTCAGGATAGGATAAGTTTCTTCCAAAGCCTAACTATATTCAGATATTGAAGGGTAACAACTAAAAAGAGCAATATAATAAGCAATAAAGTTTAAAGATATGTCAAATGGTACATAATAAAAGGATTAATTCCCTCCCTATCTCACATACTTTTTAGCTCCATAGATGCTTATTTGCTCTCAAATTATATTTTCCTCCAAATGAAATCCATTATCTTCATTAGTCCTAGACCTAGTTTATTGGACAAGATAGTCCAATGATAAAAGGATCAAGGTCAATTTTATAGAGTTTTAATTGGATAGGGCTTTATTGGATAGGGTCATTAATAGACAGGGTCATTATTGGGTCAAGAAAGATACCCAATAATTTTGAAAAATAAAATGTACTTTGTTAAAAAAAAAATTACGTGTACTAATTCGTATTCATTTATAATGCCTGATAGTAAGCGATGATATCAAAGGGAATCTGATTCTATTTGTACTCATTGTGTTTTTTATTTTTCTTGTTCGTTTACCGACACGCCAAATATTGTCCTACTATCGGGGCGTCACCCATTTGGCCCGACCCGTTATCGATCTGCTATAAAGCGACTCTCTTATGACCCGACCCGCTTCCAACCCTGACCCGACCCGCCCAATAACCAGGTCTAATTAGTCTTATCTATAACAATCAACAACTTATAATCACATTCTTGTATTTAAACCATATTGATTAATTTATTGTTTTATACTTTTAAATCGCTTTCTTGAAATACGTGCAAGCTAAGATGATTCGCGAAAGAGCAACATTGAAAGTGGGGATGTAGATTTAGCATCTCCTTGATCACTACTTTTAGGTAGTTCATGTTCTTTAAATCCTCCTCGCTTACTCGATCATGTTTTGCTCTCGATACTTCCTCTTATTCGTCTTGTGCTGCCATAACTCGAGGATGACTTAATAGCTCGGCCATTGCCCATTCTAGCAGCATGCTCGTGAGCGCCACATGAGGGCGTTTGCGACTTAGGTGGGGGAGCTTATCACGTGCGGACAGTTTCCCAGGCGCTATGGCACAGCGTGTCCCATATGAGGCAACTCCCATGTCTGGTTGGTCCGATACTCATGCATATGTGTTGGTGCAGGTTAATTTTATTGCGTGTCTTATTCCTTGTTTTCAAGCTTGTTGCGCATATGGGGTAGGCTGGCCTGGATCTAAGCCTCGGAGATTCAGGCGCCGCACGGGCGATCTGCGCTGACGCGTGACAACCCGCTTATATGAATTGAACAAATGTAAAACTATGAAGCAGCTGTAAACTAAAAAGAAATAAAACAAACGTGTGCATTTCAGCTACGTACCTTCAGCAGCTTTAATTATCTGCTTCTTGTTCTGATGCTTGTTCATTAGCAACTCCTTCAACTTCAACAACACCATTTTATATCCCTGCAAAAATACAACAATGTTGATAATTAAATAAAAAAATATTAAAATTGCAGGGTTACAAGAGATAGTTCCCGTAAAATAAGTCCACTCCTTCAGTGTCGGAACTTGGAAAATGTGAAAACTCAGAAGAGTATCCCTGCCAATTAACAAGCAAAACTTATACAACAAATGGAATAATCATTTTTTAGCGGTTTCTTCTTTTGTTTACAGCACTATGAATGGAAACGATGTCTTCCAGAGTTCCATTATCTCCCTTTCTAGCTACTTCATTTCTTTCTTCCCTTTATGCAAGCCCAATCTTCCATTTCAGAGACTGAAATGTCTTCCAAATACTGTGAATATCGGTCTACAACATATAAAACCACCACCAATAACAGTAACTCAGAATATATACCTTTTCAGTTTCTTACCACTGTCTAGTTGTAGTTAATAACAGCGTCACAGGCATATAAAAGTACTAAAAATTAGTGTGTTTTGTATTCTCAATTTCTCTCCATAATATCTTAACTTTCCTGCAAGTCTTTTTAGACTTGATCCACACTGGGTCAACATTATTGTTTTTGTGCAATATAGTTTGGTCACATCAAAAGTGCAAATATATGGAAACTAAATTTATGTTCTTCAGAGTAAGTTTGTGTTCAGAAATCAGGATATAATAAATTTGATGGAAGTCAACTACCTGGCCATGTAATACACCAGAGAGGCCAACTGTTGCTCCTACTTTAGCACATGAAACAATTTCATCCACCAAAGACAAAAGCAGATTTAATAAAATGTTCGCAATGACTGTCGTATTTGACAAGGGAAGGCTTGCCCCCTATACACCCTTGTGGTGGGACCCTTCCCCGGACCCTCACCTAGCGGGGACGCCAATGTGCACCGGGATGCCCCTTAATGACTGTCGTATTTATCTGTCTCTATGACATTTTGATCTGCAGCAAGCTCCATAGCATGCATATTTTCCTGCACTTTTTCTTCCAGACAAGAAGTATTGTCTTTTGAGGGTACTAAATACAGCATCAATTTCTGAGGTTCTATATTGTTCAGTTCAGCAGTCTGATGTGTGGCTGTTATTGCTTGAGGATCAATATCAACCCCAACTGACAAAGTTGCACCCAACTGCATTTGACAAAATTTATGTTTATAAAACAAGAGCCATTATGATTTAACAAGATCACTAGATCAGTATAGTCAATTAGAAAAGGTAGGGCATACATTTCAATCATTTTGAGAAGGTATAAGGGCAGAACATCAAGGTTTCCCAACACTCTCTTCCGAAAAATATATAGTCAAGCTTGTCAATGAAATAAACTTATGAGTACAATTAGCATATGCTAAGAGTCAAATGGAAGGAATCAATCGTTAGTTCCGCTTTCCATTCACTATTAAGTGTTTATACCTAGCCTTGTACTCAATATTCTTTCTTAATTGTGCAGATCCCTTTTTAGAAAAATTACCTAAAAATTGGCTATCCAAAAAAAAAAAAAAAAAAAAAAAAAATTACCTAAAAATTAAGAGCAAACTTTTGGAAATAAGGAGCTACAAAAAGTGGTTCAACTTCAAAAAACAGTTAGCAGTTCTTGTCAGCCAAAGGATTTAGATCCAAACAATCTGTTCTCACGAGAGTTCTAAGAAAAATTAAAAGGTTTTCCTCCACATGCCATGTTGTACCATTAACCCCTCTTATGAGAAACAATAATCAATACGAGTGAACTGGATACACAGTGGAAAGAAACTTTAGTCCATCTTCACTAAAATGAAAAGGCCATATCTTACAGAATGGAGAGTCTAAAACTACACGGAAGATTCCAAATAATATGTTTTAAAAATTAAAAAAAGATATAAAGATTCCAAACAATATGGATTTCCTTTTATGTAGAGTGTACCTTCAAAGCTGCAATTGAGAGATTTCCAGACCCTGTGCCGTACTCCAGGAAATGTTCACCTCCTGTTACAGTTTGATGTAGCAACAGCAAACACATCTTGGTTGTAGCATGCTCTCCAAATCCAAAAGCTAAACCAGGATTTAAAATAATATTTGTCGCCTGTGCATCCTCCAGCAAGGCAGAAGATAATGACATAAAAGAAATGATAAAAACTGAAAAAAAATACAACAATAAGTCAAACAAACTATATCATATTCTTTGAAAGAATCAGAAAACTAAGACACTGATGGTCATACAGGAGCAGTTTTCCACTCTGGCACAATCCAGAGGCCCTTACTTCCACTGGATCAAATGATTCCTGAAGAAAGTGTTAAAGATATACATTAGTAACTAAGACATTATAGGTTTTTATAAGAAGAATGGGGAAAAGGCTACATTAGTCAAATCCAGAGTGCAAATATACAGGCAAGTGAAAAAGTTTGGTGCAGTATGGTATATGCATTGACACCTTACAATCAGAAACACACTTGTTACAAAATAAAAGCATAATGATAGGAACAACATGACTCAAATGCAAAATATAAAAGCAGTAATAGCAAGTAGCGGATATTCAACCTGAGTTTGCTTTATCCAATCATAGGGATCATACTTAGAGTTCAAAAGCTGGAATTTCTATGCCTATGGAATCAGCAGCGCATGATATGCATGAAGTCACATTTCCATGCCCAATAAATATTGAACACGTGTTGACCTGCATATAGAATAGATATCTACCAGGTCTATAATTTTGATATTTGACATTAGTGAGTGACAGCAAAGTGTATCACTCAATTAAAATTGGAATAACAGACAATGAACCAAGTCTATCTTCTAGGGGACAGTAATAGCACTGAATAGCTAACAAATGCATTGCACATCGTTCTAAAGATGGCTACGCACATGTTCATAGACTATCTCATATATGGAAACCTTCCATTGTCTGAATTCACCAACCACAAAGGTTTACGACAGCAAAACGATTCAAGAATGACAAAAGGCATGGGAAAATCATAGTATCATACATTCATACCCATCAGATAAACTGGGAGTTAGGCCCTGTTTCTTTCAACTTTTAAGTCATTCCATTCCGTTCAGTTCAGAACTATTCTGTTCAGTTCAGATCAGTTCAGAACCATTTAGTTCAGTTATGATCCATTCAGTTGAAAGAAACGGGGCCTTAATCTATAGTACCAACCCCTGGTTTTGACAACATTGAAAACATACTGGCATACTGCATCAGCATAATGCTAAATACTTCGGTTCTATCCTTCCAAATTGGTCATCATCACAATGAGACAATATTCCCCTTTTGAAAATTTTCTCTATTGGCAATAGGTATGGTTTATATTATGTTACTGTGCTGACTAAGCTTTTCTTGAGCATTGAATCAGCTACATATGAGCTACATACTTAAGTGGACAGTGCACAAGAACAGGAATTCAAAAGCATCCTCACTCACGACATTCTTTATCTTATCCAATAACTTGTATAGAACATTTGTTTATTTTGTTCCCAACTTTACCTTTTTTTTTTTTTTTTTTTTTTTGAAAGGTCCCATCTTTACCTTAATATTAAGAAAGTTCTCTCTCTTTTTGCCATAAATCTTCACAAGGATCATAATCTTCTACATAAAGAAATTCAGTAAAATACATTAATGTCTCTATTATAATGAAGTCTAATAAGTTATAATCAATATTAATAATAATATAATGACACCATTATAACTTTCCAAGAATAAACGTTAATAACATCATTATAAAGTAGTCTTCTATGGAGTATAGTTCTATAAAATCCAGTGATTGACATAGAGTGAACAATTTAAGAAACAAAAGTAAAAGTGGGAAAGCATTCTGCCGTTTTCCATATTCTGCCATGTCTTTCTCTTGTTGAAACTTTCCTCACCAACAACTCAGTTGTCCCTCTTTCTCCTATATATCCTTATCAAATCAAATCAATATGAGAGCAAGAACTATTCACCAAAGAAGCCCAAATCACCTAATGAATCAATTATTGACCAGTAAGTCTAAACAGTTTATACTAAGTAATTTCCTCCTATTCAAGAAAACAATAAGATAAGACTACCTTCAATTATATATCATATACTTCTATAAAACGCAACAAATCAAACTTTTCCATGTCTTTATACTATTCAATCAAAAAATTGGATATTTCGAATATCCGAAAATCCAAAAAATCTGATCCGAAAATTTTCGGATATCCGATCTGAAATATTCAAAAACTAAAAGATCGGATTGGCCAGATTGGATTCTTTTTAACATCCCTACAAATTTGTATGAGGTAAAAACATTATTTTCCAATGAAGAAGCTACACCACTCAACCTACCACCTCCCTTATAAACTATATGGCTGCTACTTTCTCTTGATATGCTAATAAAAAGCTAATTTGCAATCTCTCAAACAAAATTACATCGCAAACATATAATTATAAATACTAAAAACCTTCAAGGTCTACCGCCACAAGCAAATGATCACATGCAACACTATAAGGGAAACAATCAACGTGTCACAACGAACAGAAAGATAATCAAAGAATTAAACATTATGTGAATCACACGCTCCAAAACTATGTTGACCTTGTCCCATAGGTTCATCAATTTCATAAAGCCTGAATCTGAACAACCTGTAATTTATACACTAAAAATGGAGAAAGGGAATAGGACAAGAAATGGTTAATTAAGGAAAATTTCAGCTGAAAGCATAATAAAATTATATGTTTGTTGAATAATTGGAGAGATACTAGGATTCTTATTACCTGATCATAGGAATGAAGACCAAATGCTGCACTCAATGACTTCAAGAATGTGCAGAACATTAGATCTAACTGCTTCAGATAGCAGCTCCTTGTTAAAAAATTCTAACAAATTCCTTTCTATTCCAAGCACAACATGTATATTGCATCCTTGCTTTCAAAATTGGAATATATTATAAGTATCAACTTCTACACTACACAGGCAAGTGTCCCCACAAAAAGACAAATAACCACAATTTAAGAGAGAGACCAATAAAAGTAACAAAAGAGTTCTAGATAAGAGGATTCTATTCTGATTAAAAAGCAGCATTAAGAAGCTAACAAACTATCATCTTATAGATAGGAGTTTTACTAAAGCCACAGAGAGCATTTTCTCTATTGGCTAATGGCTATGACACAGCAATAAGATGTCACATAGCAACTAAACTAGACTTGTGAGCACATCCAATATGATTGTGTCAGGAGATGTTGTCACATTACCTTAACCCCTTCATATCAAGGGATAGGTACTCTTGTATTACTATATCTGAAATGCAGCTATGTATATTTGTATAATGATCTAAATGCTGCATTACTATTTCCCAATTGTTCTCATGAAACAGAATATCTAATGTAGCAAATACAATTCTGGCATGAAACTCAAGAAAGATACAGATTTTCATCCCCTGCTCCAATTGTTTGCAGTCACACATTCGCTACTGCATACACACTACTCCTCAAGCATGACCTTACCCATATTCCACTATCTTCATTGTTGCTGACACCACTATACAGTATACATAACTGTCATTATCAATGAGGAAGTAACCTGACGTGTATTTTGTACTTTCAGAGCGAAGAAATTAGAAACACCTATTTCTGTGTTGCTACATGACTGGTTGTGTTCCTGCAGCCTAGACTATTGCAGATTGTAAGGATACAGTATGCCATCTTTTTTAATGCACCAACGAACCAACTACGTCAGCTCTGGGTGAAACAAGAAATTAATGTCTTGATATATGCTTGTTTGGCCATTCTTTATGTATGGTTAGAGGTCTTTCGTGCTTTGCTTTGAGAATATCCAGCAAAGGTTTTCTTGCAATATCTTTTAATCAAGTATTGCGTAGCTGCAAGCCTGCAACACACTCTGCTAACTTACAGACTTAAAGAGGACATCAAGTTCTATTCGCAGATTTTGAACGTTGTAGTAAAACAAACCTATCATTATAATGCACGATTCTGACCTACGATTGAGTTGCATCCACATATTTTACAAGTACACAATGCTACTAATTTGGACACAATATAGCAGATATTGACAATCTTGTACCTTACTAGATGTCCTCAACGCCATTACATCATAATAGTTCGTTTCTTTAAGTTGTATATGTTTGGAATCTTGACACTGTTCACAATTTAAGAGAATCTTCTATAATTCGTCTAATATATAAGTAGATATACAGTCATATGAGGTATTGTTTAATACGTCTTGATGAGTACTATAAGAATATATAATTTTTACTAAACTGAAACTAAAGATATTTCGAGTTAAACATGTGCATTGGCATATGTGAAAAGTCAAAGCGGGTAGAACTTAGAGCAACGGAGGGAGTATTAAATTTTCTTTTTCCTTTTTTTTTCTTTTTTTTTTTGGAGGGGATATCATAATATTACCTCTTCTATTATTTCCAAATTCCAACATCTTCGGGCTGGAAAAAAACATATAAAAAAAAATCTCATAGGAAGTCATTCTAGCCAGCATGGATTCAAAAGAGGTACACTAGAAAGGAATAAACATTTCAAATTAAATATTTTAAAAAAAAAAAAAAAAAAAAAAAAAGCTTGAAATGGTGAGAATGTAAGAGATAAAACCACTAACCAAACCAAAAAAGCATTAAATCTTTGCAAGTTATATTAAACCATGAGGCTGTAATCTCAATTATAGTTTATGTTTAAGACTAAGAGAATTATAAGGTGTTCAAGAATTACTCCGTAGATTTTAAGACAAGGGTTTGCACATAGTCCCAAGAAAAAGATAGAAGTAGGGAAATAGAAAAGGCATTCATTGAAAGTTGAAGACAACTAAAAACTTCCATTAAGCTGAGAAAATATAAAGGAGAAAGGAAAGAGTTAAAGATTACATAAGAATATGAAAAGACAGAAGCTGAAAACATGCAGCACAAAATATTTTATATAGAAATCAAAGCATTGTAATTCTATGAAAATAAGCCTCCAGATAGCCTATCAGCACTGCTGTTTGTTACATACTTGATAACCTCACTTACCTGATGATCATTAATATGCATTTCAAGACAACTCCACAGAAGGTTACAAGATGTGAAAAGGACTTGCTTGCTCACAGCGTTCCTTTCATCTGTGAATTATTTTGATGACATGACAGGTACCTTCATCTGACTAAGGTCTCTTATGCAAGTCACGAAATATCCTGCAATGTGAAATTATGAATAGTCCATCAATAATATACTTCCTCTGGTTATTTTAGTTGTGAAACCTCAACAAAATGTGAGGGCCATTTGATAAATGTGACATAACTAAAAAAAACGGAGGAAGTATTATAATTAACATCAAGCTGAGAAAGACAACTTTAGCAACCATATAAGAGAACAAGTGATTTTAATTCAACCAATATATGAGGCTTACACAAGCCCCAAATAGTGACTATCAATTGCGGACAGATTATTAAGATCCCAAACAACTACAAAATAAATTTCTACCTTAAAATCCATCCATTTGACATCTATCATAGTAGTACCATTTAGCAAATGCGCTGATCAAAATTAAAAATCACATCAATTTACAACCATTTTTTACTTGACAAAGCATTAGCAGCGAAAACACTATGATTTAATTGAAGATTTAAAGGAAACCAATTTTGTAAGATCCCTTTTCTATCTATTTAATTTAGAAAGGAAGCTAATGGGTGTAAGACATGACTAATCTAACATTACAAGTAATTATATATGATGATTTCATGGGATAAAGCAACAAGACAAGGAAGCAACATAATCGATCATGCCATGTTATAACAGTGTTGGTAATAGACTAGCTGTGCCGAAATTTTGCGTTTTGTCCGAACAAGTTCAAAATTCTACCTTTTATTCAAGCTAAGTTGTAACACCCCAATAATTCTCTCTTTAAACTTGTGAGGACCCTGAACAACATTCAAGAGAATTACTGGCGTGCTACCGCCACGTGTTCAAACGTTAAGGCTTTATCAGAAAATAGCAACGGAAAAACTAAATCAGTTATAAATAAGTTTCAAAACCAACGAATGAAACCAAATTAAGTCATACAACTTGGAACCATTAAGGCCCTTATTCAAAACCCAATAAAAGTAGTAAGTGATTAATTCCAGTGTTCGAATAAATTCAAACCCAAAAGAATTAGTGTCAAATAAAATCGAATTAAAATAAATTCAAACTTGCAAAAGAAATAAAATGCAAACAACCAACTCTCTACTCAAGATCCCACAACCCTGATGAATGCTGCATGTGTAAGAACCTGTGGTAATTATGCTCCCCAATATTACAAGTGTAAAAATTGGATCGTCACAGGGTCATTGAAAGGCGAAGGCCATGACCAAAGAAAGACACACACAAAAGCACGCAGTCAGCAAAGCTGAGTACATACAAGCTGCGAAAACAAATTAAGAAATCCATAACATGCTACTAATAATCAATCATCATGCATCATTAAATTATAGACTCAACACACGACTCAACTATTTATATTACTAAGACTCCATTAATTAATAATAGGTAAATCATTATTTTTATTCATTGGATTACGCAATAGACAAGGTTGTCCAACCCATGCTCCATTTGGAACATCAATAAAAGAAAAACCCCATGCCTCCTTTCGGAAACATCAATAAACATCCAACGACCACGGACGCGACTCCGTGACCGTAGTTAGTATGAGATCTCACCTAACTCCTAGTTTTGAAAAATATTTGAAATAAGAGACTCGTAGATCAGACGGCCTCGAGAAAAGTACACGGCTAATACCCCATGTACCCCAACCCCTGATTGTCATTACTCCAGAAGTGCACCAATCCAGAGTTTTATTGCTCATCCATCTTGCACTTTACGTGATTTACGGGTTTAGACTTGGTGATGACTCATATGCATAACAATACAATCAATCCAATATCAATTCAATCAAGTAAAACAACTTTTCAATTTCAATTCTTGATTTATTAGTGGCAAGCAACATTTATTATTTATTCCTTTACTACCTCGGTGTATAAACACCTTGAGTGCATAAGGCACCCCAAAACCTTAACCTCGTCTTAGAAGACTTAAATTCTTCCTTTACTCATCCTGCTTGCATAATCATGAATGAGTAATAAATTAATCATTACACCAATAATATACCTTTCCCTCTAAGCGCACCTTGCATAATTAGAGCACAAATAATACTTGCAATATAAAATAGTGCACGTTATACGAAATTCACAATGTATAACCAAACAATTTAACTCAGTCATCCCTATACTAATACTAAGTTCTCGATCCGTCGTCCTTAAACATGCACCTAAAAGAAAGGTTTCGTAACTTGTACGTACCTTAAGCAAACGAATTGGTATGCCACTTTACTAACTAGAAATCACCTTCAATAAACTCCTCTCCTAAGCCAAATAATAACATCTCAATCAATACCCAATCAATCAAATTTACAGCAATACTAACTTACTTTAAAACCTTCAAAATCCAAATCAAACAACACTTTAAAACCTTCCCTTTAGTTAAAATTAAAGGCTTATATATAGTTCTTTAAATTTTCTTCATAAAAACCTTAAAATACACTCTTATACATGAAATTACAGCAAGTTCAAAGTCTAATAAAAATCTGAAAATTATATAAAAACCCCTAAAAATCTCCCTTTTTAATGGGTGATTAAACCCTCTTTATAAAACATTAAAAGTAGTACTTAGAAACTATTTCCAACACTTAAAACTTCAATAAAAACATATATTTATGTTTAATTAACTTTAAACATAATTAATTTTATTAATCAAACTCAAGGATAATATTTTAAGTAAAAAAAAAACTTCGTTAAAATCAAAAACTGCCCGAAAATCATATTTAGAGGCTGAATTTGGCCACGAGAGGGTGGTTCTCACTACCAAAGGTAGTGAGTCTTTCTTAAAACATTGTTTTCACATGGAAAACACTATTTTTTCATCAAAATCGGATGAGTTCAGAATCTGATCGGGATTAAAACGGGATTAATATTAACGAACGAAAATCTAAAAACTAAAACACGAATTTACATGTTCAAAATAATCTGGAATTAAGTTAAACTAATAATTAGTTATAATCACCAAAATTTCAAAACATCATTACTATAAAAGTCCTAAATCAATTGTTCATAAAAACCCTAAAATCATGATTTTCAATAATTAAAAACCCTAGGTTATAAAATTTACAAAATCTGAAAATTATGATACTTATAAAATCTGAAATTATAAAGTTTAGTCATCAAAATACAACTTGATACTAATTAAATTACTTTCAAACAATAAAATCAAAATCCATAAATCAATAATTATAATTATACAAATTAATAAAACAAAGGAGAGAGAAAATAAGACTAACCTTTTGGTGTGGGAAATTTTTGGGGATTAATGGGGTATTTATAGGAGAGAATGTTGTAGGGTAAGTAAGAAGATTGGGCCTCATAAAATTATTGGGCCAATTAGGTAAATGAAATGGACTAGGCTTTGTTTGTATGATCATGAATTGTAGAACATAGGTTCATAAAATAGTTTGTGCTAAAATAATTTTTGACCAATATTAATAATTTGAAACTTTTGTAATTAAATTCCGGAAAAGTACAAATAAATATTATAAATAAAATAAAATTTCATTTATAAAATATTTAAAAATACGGGGGATTACATAAGTGGAGTGTAAAATTTTCCAAATCAGTCATACGTAGTCAAACAGAGCATTGTTTTTAAGTTGTAGTACAGTTAGTATAGTTTATAAGCTCATCCAATGTTTTGTATAAATTCACATCAGCAAGTCAAGGGAAGTTTACGTCATTGAATGTTATTGAGTGTTAAAATATATATATATATATATATATATATATATATATATATATATATATATATATATATATATATATATATATATATATATATATATATATATATATATGGTGAGGATCCCATGAGAACTCTCATTACATGAGAACCATAAGAACTCCTCAAATTTAGAACATATGCAATACTTTTTAGAACATACAGGTACACATTTTAGAGCATAGAAACCTAAACAAATATACATGTTCTAAAATTTCAAGGTGATGTTTTAAATTATCGTGTTTAGAACATCATAACCTTCATAATTCAGAACACAAAAAAATCAGAACATAACCTTAAAAATAAAGAACATAACCTTGATGTTTTAGAACATGACCTTGATATTTAAGAACATCCATATATGTGCAAGTTTTCATGTTCTAAAAAATATAACGCATGTTCTAAATTTGAGGAGTACTCATGGTTCTTATATAAAAAGAGTTCTCATATGAACCTAAAATATATATGCTTTTCCCTGCATTACTCGTAAAGTGACAAAATTTGTATTAAAGTAATCAATAAGATTACAAAGCACCACAAAGATAAAAGAAAAAAGAATAAGAAAGATAATAAAACACTGCCCACTATATAATACCTTATTATACTGGAAGAGAAGAAAAAATTAAAGGTAAACACTGAAGGAACTTAAAAAGTGAGAAATTTAATAGTATATAGATATTAAGTGGAAAGAAAGATAGTTTAAGGGAAGAGATAGTGACATTCATGACAAAATGCATGCATTTTTATTATGTGAAAAGGAGAGACTCTCTACTATCGCAGGTTAATAGTGATGGATTGGATTTCAGAGGGCCATCATCAAACAAATCATCCATGTTTAAATCATAATGAAGCCCAATATGGTGAACCATCTCGTTGTGCAAGCCATCGTACGATGGGAAACCCTCTGGTCCAAATGAGTCTAGAAGATCTTTAGCATATAATGTGATGATATGGCCATCTTTATCAAATGCTGCAAGAATACCACCCACATTTGGATGGGCCTTGAAAATCACTTCTTTCACAAAAATAGTGTGTTGGGGGTCAAAGGGGCACACCAACCATGGCATAGGCATTTGTATTGGCATTATTGGTGTACTAGTAGCTTCTTTGCCATCAAAGTGAACAAATACCACTTCACAATCAGCAGCCTTTGCTGTCTTCTTAGTCCGATCATACCAGTCAAGCAATGTATGATAAGTGTTTGACGGCGTTTCCAGTTGGTCAATGTAAAGAAGAACATTCTTTCCCCCGAGTTCTGCTATAGGCACTTGATCAATATCATTAGTCATATTCATGCGAAGAACATAATCCCGTGACCCATAAACCAGCAAAGACTCTAAGGTGACTGCCCTTATCGCCTCCAGTTCTCTCTGGACAAGGAAGTGCCTGGTGAAGGGATATCCATTGATACCCAACCGATTAATCACATATTTCCCCAAGTAATCCGCGACGTTCATTTTGGGGTCCAAAATGACCACTTGATCTTCATCATTGGAATAGCAAAGATCCACACCAACTTCCCAGAGCTTGCGGCTTACAAAGTCATTGAACGGTGAAACCCACCAACTAGGATTAGGAGGTATCTCGAGCTCACGTAAGACATGATTGACAGCCTCCTGGAACAATAGTGGGTCCACACTGTTTCTGTAAGGTAAATAGACCATGACGATATGAAAGTCCTGGTTTCGAGCCATACATTCTTGAGAAACCAAGTCGAGCGTCCGAATCAAGGTGCCATCAAAGCACAAGTACAACCCCACAAGCTTATCTTTGAGTTCATAAACTGAGACCTTATTCTCATGATCTATAACCACTGTTGCAGAATTATTATTATTATTCTTTATCTTGAAAACAAATTCAGAGTCTAAAATTGAATGGAGGTGGGTGTGAATTTTCCACCAAAGGAATTCATCATAAGGAAGATAAAGGGGGGGATAAGATAATCCATTATCACTCATAGATTCGTGCAAAACAACTGTTTGATGGTGGTCTACAAGGAGAGCCTTTGGGGAATGCATAAGGCCAAGGGACTTGCTTACTCTCTCACGACGTAGCGTGTCAGAGAAAGGGACTGCAAGCCAGGAGGAAGGAAAACCCGAAAAGAAGTGGTTAAAAGTGTCCTCATCATCGGCAAAATTAGGCCTCATTTTAGCCACCACGACCACCTCCAGATTGGGTAGCTTAGAAAAGGCAGTGATTATCCCCCGAATACTGTTGCAAGTAGGTTCTAACCAAAACACAGGCACAAAAAAGCAACAAACCAAGATGTCCTTTCCCCTAAGACTCTCAACTTCAACTTTACATCAAAGGTCGTACCTTTGTTAAAGTAGGGGCGTTTATTTTCATAAATTACAAGGTCAGATGAAAATAAATTGCGTATTTCACTAATGTTGTTCATACACCACAAAAACCCATCCTCATCATGTTCATGTCGTCTTTGTCTCCAATAAGAGGAATCTTTTGGCGCAGGCCACCGACGCTCATGACAAGGATATAATATTTGGTGTTTTGGGCGGTGATCTTGAAATCGCTTTACAAATTCTACCGTCCTACAAACCCAACTCGCTGGAACACAAGGATAACATAATTCTTTTCCAATTTTATTAAACAACTTAGACATCCTTCCTTCCTTCCTTCAATTCCCTAAAAACTAATATTACACAAACAATATTATCAATCAAAAATTATGGCTTCAAATTCTACTTAATATCTGTAACCCTATAAAAGCTAATTAATTAATTAATCAACAATACAAAAATCAACGTGTACCTTCAGATTCAACCGATCTATACTTTGATTTGTTGAAAAAGCAGCAATTGTCTAATGTCTATTGTGTTTTCTCCGTTTGGGAGAAGGTGATAGATTTTGTGGGGATGATAGATAGATAGCTTCTGGGGGAGAAAATTCTTGAGAAACATTTGATGTATATCAGGAGGTAGGGTGTTCAAAATGACCCGACCCGATGACCCGCTGACCCGGCTTAATTTAACCGGGTATTTTTTTATTTTTTAAAAATTGACGGGTACCCGACCCGGATTATTTGGCGGGTATTCGGGTCGGATCATGGGCCGACTTGTGTAAATGGCGGGTAGCCGCTGACCCATATGTGTGTTTTTTTATTAAAAAATTATGAAAAAAAAACCCTTAGTCAGTACTTTTATTGAGTTAGGCTGTTAGGGTTTACTTTTTTCAACTTCTATTCTCTCTCTTCTAATGCACACCCGTCATCCCCCTTGTTTGCTCTCTCCTTTGTTCTTTAGTTCTTCAATTAGGAATTCAAGATAGTCCCTCCATCTCTCTTCCTAGTTCCTCCATATATCTCACAGACTATTTTTCGTATCTTTCTACAATTCTACCTTTACTCTTCTATCATTGAATTCATCTCCATTTCGGTGCGGTGCTTGCTTGCTTTCATTATTTATGCTTAGATCTACAAGAAGGATACAACTTTTCCATATAAATGGAGTAGATTTGTTAGGTTGTGGATGAAATATGTTACACAAAACATTGTGGGTTTGAGTGTTTTACAATTATGGTGAATTTTTATATTGTGTGGGTTATATATATTCATTAATTTGATACTATGATTATTATGTTGAAGTATAATCGTTTTTGTTGGGTTTTTGAATATGATAAAGATGTAATGTTTTTTTTTTAATATAATATAAAAACCTTATAAATCGGGTACCCTGTGACCTGACCCGGGAAATCCGGGTACCTGCTTTTCTCGGGTCAGGTCATGGGCCGCCTCACTAACTACCCGCAATCCTGGGTACCGGCATCTTCGGGTACCCGAAAACCCGGGTACCCGGATTTGAACAGCCCTATCAGGAGGTATAACTGTTTCTTCATACAAATCGTAAGGGTATACTTGTAACTAGGGGTGTACATAAATTAACCGGACCGGATTGGACCGGACCCGGACCGGAACCTTCAGGTCTGCTCCCGGTCCTTAAAAAAGATCTATTCCGATTTTCGGTCCGGTCCGGGTTTAACCCGGAATTTCCCGCTCCAGACCGAAAACCCGGTTTTTTTTTGTAAAATCAAGAAACAAATCAAACAGTTCATTTTCACTCTCTCTCCTAAAAACCCTAAGTTCACTTCTCTTTCACCAGCGATTCTCCCTCACCGGCGATTCTCCCTCACTGGAATCATATCTCTCTCTACGACTCCTCATTCATGGTTAGTGCTTTTTTCTCAATTACATTTACTTGTTGATGTTTGCATGTTGATTTTTTGAATTGTTGCTGATTATTTACATGTTTTGAGTGCATTTGTATGGATTTATGGTTGCTTTGAATTTGTGGGTTTATGATTTTTCAATTACTTTGATTATGGGTTTTTGTTTTTTTAATGCCCATCACCTGTTCGATGATATGCACCCCCTCAGTACTGCTTCTTTCTCTCTCTTTCCTCTTTCAATTTTTTCTGTTTCTTCAAAATTTTCAGGTTTATGTTGTATAATAATTGATGGGTTTTGCTGATTTTTGTGTATTTGTTGAAAATTTTATACTTGTATGCATTTTCTTGGAATAATAATGTATGATGAGTTGTTAAAATTTTGGCTCAATTATTTAGGTGCCTTTGGATTCATTATTGTTATACTAGTATGAAATAAAGAAGAAAAATAAGGACCTTTCAATGACCCTTCAATTGAATGAGTTGGGGCAGGAACAACCATAGCTTGGATTATTCTGCTATTTTTAGCACAAAGTTGGGATTTGTCTGCTAGACTGAATGGCTAATGTCTAATGTTAGTTCTTAACATGAATGGCTAATGTCTAACAAAACTATCTTGGTTTGATTTGTCTGCTAGATTGCTACTGCTTGACCTTTATGCTTGTTCAACTTCTGTCTTGTTCTCAATTTGCATAGTATGGAAGGATATTAATTGTTTCATCTCTTTTAAATGTAGGCGGAGAGCTCCCAATCCAAACGAACACCCACTTATTCTCAAGACACGGCACAATCACTTAGTGAAGTGGATGTAGAAGAATTGTATGCTAGTTTGCCTCCTGGTAAAAAGTTAAAAGTGGGGCGGGAGTATCTACAAAATAGAAAGAGCAAGAGGACAAAAGCTTATTGGGGAGACTTCATTGAGTATGTTGAAGGCGGGAGACTACGAGCCGAATGTAAGTACTGTGACAAAACCTATGTTGCTGATGGAAACCTTAATGGCTCAAAAAATATTAAAAAAACATGCAGAATCATGTCAGAGTAATCCTACCAATGTAAATAAGGGCAAAGATAAACAAACTGAATTGCTTTTTTATAAAGAAAATGATAGTGGCAAATCAAAGTGTGGGAATGTTAACTTAAAAGAGATTAGGGAAGCATTGATTTATATGATAATTGTTGATGAGTTACCTTTTAAACATGTAGAGAAGCCGGGTTTTAAGCACTTAATGCAAGTTGCATGTCCACAATTTACTATTCCCTCTCGTGTGACCATTGCTCGTGATTGTGTAAAGCTCTACTATAGTGAGAAAGAAAGATTGAGAGAAATGTTTAAAGCTTGTCAAAGAATTTCTGTGACCACTGATACTTGGACCTCAATACAACGAATCAATTATATGTGTCTTACGGCTCATTTTATTGATAGTGAGTGGAAATTGCATAAAAAGATAATCAATTTTTGTCTAATATCTAGTCATAAAGGAGAGGCTATTGGAAAAGCCGTCGAGGCATGTTTAGAGCATTGGGGTATTGAGGATAAGCTTTTTACTGTCACTGTTGATAATGCCTCTTCAAATGATCGATGTTGCTTGTATGCACTTAAGTAGAATGGTTAGAAGAACCGGATGTATTAATGATGGAAAAAATCTTCATGTTAGATGCATGGCTCATATCATTAATCTAATTGTGTGGGATGGAATCAAACAACACGGTGTGTGCATTGATAGAGTTAGAAATGCCGTGAAACATGTGAAGAATTCTCCTGCTAGAATATCTAGGTTCAAGGATCTTGTGCAAAAAGCAAATATAGATTCCAAAGCTTCCTTGTCTTCTGATGTCCCCACTCGTTGGAATTCTACATTCACAATGTTGGACACAACTTTGAAATTTCAGCGTGTTTTTAGTAGGTTATCTCTTCCCGATGGAGAGGATTTGAATGATAATGAAAGACCTCCCGAAGAAGAAGATTGGAAAAAAGTACAGAGATTGACTTTGTTTTTGAAGGGGTTCTATGTTTTGACTAAACGTATCTCTGGCTCTCATTATGTGACAAGTAATAAAGGTTTGAGTGAGATTGCTTCCATGTATAATATGTTGAATAAGTGGGAGAAAAGTGGGGATTTGAACTTTCAAGCTATGGCTATTGCAATGAAACAAAAGTTTGATAAGTATTGGGGGGAATGTGAATAAAATGAACAAGCTTATTTATGTTGCTTCTATTCTTGACCCTCATTGCAAGTTCATAATCGTCGAATTGTCACTAATTGATATGCATGGAAAAGAAAAGGGTTTGAAGCTTGCCAATGAGGTAAAGGATTTCACTTACACTTTATTTGATGAATATAGAAACATGTACACTTCTTCTATTTCTCAAAGTATCCAACAAGGAGATTCAATGCCAATAGATGTTGATGTTGATTTTGATGTTGATGATGATAGTGCCTTTGGTATAGAAGGGGGTGATGATTACATGAAAAACCTTAAAGAAGTGGCAAAAAAATTAGAGGGGACAAGTGGATATGTGATGAACGAGTTGGATAGGTTCTTACATGAACGTATAGGGTCGGAGGAAGAAGAACTAGATGCATTAACTTGGTGGGGTATTAATGGTCATCGATATCTAGTTCTCAAGTGCATTGCACGTGATATTTTAGCTGTCCCCCTGTCTATAGTGGATTTTGAATCTGCTTTTAGTACGGGAGGTCGTACTCTAGATCCATTTCGGAGCTCTCTAACGCCTAAGGTAAAATTCTATTTTGTTATCTGTTTTATTATTATTATGAGCATCTGTTTTTATTCTTTTTGATTTTTTTATTCTCTTTAGCAATTATTTATGTCTGCAATGCCCCTTCACTACACTCTCCCACACCCTGCCCTGCCACAATTGCACCCATATCCCCACTATCACAGTCCCAGCATCAATCCACTGACTGTATGGATATAAAATTCTAGAGTTAGGTGCCCTCCCCTTCACTGTCCTACTGCTTTGTTATACAGAACTGTTTTCCAAATGTTAGGTGCCCTGCTGATTGTCTCTTGAATAATATGACAGGTTAGCAGAATTTTGCTATCCTAAGCTGGCAATGTATATGAATTGTGTTCTTGGTTTGATAGATATTTTGTGAATCTTCCATCTCTTTTATTGTAGATTTGATCACAAAGTGGTTCAACTACCATTTATTGTAGATTTGATCACAAAGTGGTTCAACTACCATTTGAAATGTTATCTTGAATTTCAATATTCTTGTAAACATAAAATTCTGGTCAGGTGGTCTTCTGGAGTGCAACTACAAAGCTGTTATGTTACCAAGGTAACACATGTCATGAAACTAGGGTTAAGTAGTGATAGGTCATTTACTGCATTAAGTAGAGCAATGCGAGCATTTGTTAGAAACCTTTTTCTGATTTACTAATTTTTCTGATTTATCAATTTGGTTTAATTTTTCATTTCACATCTTGCCATGGATCATGGGGTTTAATATTATTTGTGTCTACATATTATATCTTGATTTTGACGTTTAGATTGTCAAGGTGCTTATTTCAGTCTGGATTCCCTTGCAAATAGTCTTGTACACAGTTGCAAGTTCGGCCTGTGACCAATTGACAATAACTGCGTGTTTTGTTATGTACTAAATCCTATATTGTATACTGCTATTTGAGTTTGCTGATTTGTATGTTTTCAATAGATATGATCATTTGTATATTTGTTTCCATGATTTTTCCTGGCTTGATATTTCACTTACCGTAATGTTGTCTTTGTATTAAGATGGTTCAAGCTCTTATTTGTTCACAAGATTGGTTAAGAGCAAAAGGATTGCCAATTATTGATGTGGAGGAAACTTTGAAAGAGTTAGAGGAAATCGAGAAAGGTAGTTATGTTATTAAGCACTTTTACTTATTTTTTTTTTATTATTACTTATTAATTATCAATACAATCTATTATAATCTATTTTCGTTTTGATTTAGATGTGCAATGTGGCGATGTAGACAATGAAGTCGTATTTGTAGACTCGTTGGTGTGATTCGTTTGAAGCGTGTGATTGAAGGGAGATAAGGGATCAAGATCAAGCATACAATCTAATATAATCTAGTTTGGACATTAAGTACTTTATTTGAGGAGAGGACTTTATGTAACTTGTTAAAAATGTTTTATATAACTAAGTTTTGGACTTAAAAAAAAGGTCAATAGTTTGTCCAAAAGAAGGTCCATAAACAGGTCATGAAACAGGTCCATAATCAAGTTCAAAACAGGTCCAAATTCATGTTCAAAACAGGTCTAAAAAAAGACCTTTATAAAGGATAAAAGAAAACCGGTCCAAACAGGTCCAGACCTGGACCGGACCCGGACCGGCAGGAACAGGTCTAATATCGGTCCACGCATGCCGGTCCAAATCGGTCCGGGTAAGGTCCGGTCCAGATCTGGACCGGTGTTCACCCCTACTTGTGACTTTCAGCAAATGGCCTGTTGACGCCCGTTAACGACAGTGAACAAACGAAATTCTTATGTCGTTACTCGTTTTCGCAAAACCCTAACTCAGTGAGTATACGAATTTTAGGGTTATTCAAACAATTGATTTCGCGATTATGTCGAATTTCTTCATTTTAATTGCATTTTTACGCATTTACACATGAATTCGGTATAATGATGGGCATTATAAATTTGGACTTAAATGATAGAATTTTAATGTGTTGCCATAGTTGTAATGTACCCGAGTAGGTGGTGGGTATAGTTGAGACTTGAATTTGCTTGTTACTTGTATTGATTATGAAACGAATTAACAGGTACTGTTGAAATGAAATATGTACATCCAACAATGTTCAAGGTATGTGTATTATACTGAAATTTCACAAATTCATTTAGTTGAAGTTGGGTGCAGTAATGTTGTTGATGCTGAAAACCATTGTCTGTGTAGGATGATAAGTTAAGTGTTGGTGGTAATGTTAAAGCTAAAGGGGAAGTTCTGAAGGAGTTTTTTAAGGGTCTGTCAAAGGTAAATGATAAGTTTATTAAGTATTGATTCACCAAGTTGATTTAATACTGAATCACCTACTTGATTTAGTATTTTATTGTTAACGTTGATGTTGTTCGTATTACAGCCATCGAATATGAATTGTCGCGTTGAGAGCTTTGCTAGGATTTCCAAACCTTTGACTCTTGTAGGAGACGTTGGGTAATTGAAATGGGCTTTGGGGGGCTGTTGAATTTGACTGGTGACATGCATCTTCCGAGGCAGCTGGGGTACTATTTAATGACCCGGATTGATCCTTAGGTTGTCTAGAAATCAAGTCCACTGGGTTCTTGGCATTCCTAATGGCCCTAAGGTAGTTCCATCATATAGGATATTAACTACGGTTCAGCGGGAAAAGGTACAAAAAATATTGGTGAAGTATGGTAAATCCCAGAAGAATAAGTCGAAAAAAGGGGATTGTAGGGTGTATGATTCAGTTGAAATTCCAGTTTACCCAGAGTTGATGGAGAGGCTTGAGTGTTATTGGGAGGAGAATGAGGTGGAAGAATTCAAGACTCTGTTCTTGTTGCTTGCTTTAGAAATGTTGTTGTGTCCAACTTTGTCACTACGATTGGCTGCTGATCTTGTTCCTGCGCTGACATGTGCTATGAACGCTCCAAAATATGACTGGTGCACTTTGGTGTTGTCAAAGCTTCTTGGTAGTGTCAGGTATTTTGCTCGTCGATTCTATCCCTATGGACATGCTAGTGGCTATGGAGGGTGCATTTTATTTGGCATGGTAAAATTACTCACCTAGCAGTTTTCATTTTTTGTGGCTACTTCTGGTTGCTTATATATAACAAAGTCGATGTTTGAACAGATTTTTTATTTGGACCGGGTTAATAGAGAGGCTTTAGATTGGGATGTTTTCCCTAGGTTGAAAGTGTGGACCTGTAGGCGTCGTTCAAAGCGCGCCTACGTTAAGCATGTGGTGAATATGCTTGGCACTCATAGGAAGTGGGAATTGACATATACGATTAGGGACAAGGAAAGTAGGGAGCCGCCAACAAGTTTTTAAGGAACTTGTAAACCGTTCACGGATCATTATAAGGCAACCACGAAAAGGGACAACGATAGGCAACAACGATTGACCCGTGAAGGTTACACCCCATTCATAATCCATGAGATTACTAACTCCATATGGTTCGGAACCACGAAAGGAGGATCGAGGATGAAGGTACGAAGTGAGTCATGGAGTCACATTCGCCCGTATTGGCCTCTACTCGATTCTTATTGTGAAAAGTATTCCTGCGATCTCAAAGGCATACAAACAAATATTCAATTTGCTCCAAACTATTATTATGCTAAATTGGTTGAATATTAATGCAACACATTATTCTAAAATATTGGTGATCACTTGATTAAACAACAAGATTAAAGGAACCTAAACCGGTTGTTCAAATTATCTTATTAGGCGTTATTTTCAATTACATATTCCCTTTAAACATGCAATATGGTGATCATAATAACAATAAAATAAACATTAATATTGGAAGCAATCTAACAATAATAGCGTTAGTCAAATCAAATAATAATCCTCATCATGATATTAGCAATAAGAAATAATAATGAGAGTATTTAAGTGATTAATTACTCACTTTCCGCGATTCCTTGAAATTGCTACATCGTGAATAAATTGTTAGTAACTTCAATAAAAATAAATCAAATGGAAATTAAATTAAATAAAAAGTATAGTTGATTTGGTCCAAACCCTCAGTTAATTGTACCTTTCATGCCTTGGTTTAAGTATAGAACTTCGGGTATTGTATGGACTCCTTAGAGTGCTTAAGGGATGTATTATAAGAGAATAGGGTGGCTAGAATTTAGGCTAGAGCAAGAGAATGATTTTTGGTGTAGGGAGAGAGAATGATTTTTGGTGTAGAAGAGAGGAAGAGAGAATGATTTGATGATCAAGCTTGTTGATGATTGAAAAAGGGGTGATATGACCTGTATTTATAAGGAAAAAAGAGGGGTCGAATCAAGAAAAGATAAGAATTCGAATCGGATAAAACTCTTGCGATAGACAGCAGTTTTGCGGTTTTTGTTTTTATCATATCTTTTGATCCAGAAATCGGAATAAGATGAATAGGATATCGTTGGAAAGCTCTTGAAGTCTAATTTCTAATCCAATTAGAATCAAATTAAAATATTTTGTAGAATAAAAGATATGGCCGAAATAGTGGGACGGTGTCAGTTTTGGATAGAGTTTCGTATTTCTTTTATATCTTTTTCGTTATAGCTTGGAATTAATATTATAATATATCATTGGAAAGATAATTTCAAGAGATATCCAACCATCTAAGAATCAGATAAAAACATTGAGGAACGAAAATAATTTCTGACTATCTTTGAACGTCTTTCAATTCGAATAGAATTAGGACTTTTAAAAAGAAAAGTTTTATTCAATTTCAAATGCTTTAATCTTATCTTTTCAAAAAGGATAATTAAGATATTTTAGAAACTTATAGAAGCTTCCAATTAATCCTAATTGGATTAGGAATGAGATTAAATCCTTTGGACCCTCCACATGATCATTGGGTCGTAGGTAAGGTGGGCTTAGGTTCGGTTTAGATCCAGTTTAGTGTTTTAGCCATAACTTATTCGTTATAACTCGGATTTGGGCTTATAATATACCGTTGGAAAGCTCTTTTAAATCCCCATCCAACCATTTAACAATTTGACCCAGATTATGGACCAAAATAAACTGATCTAAACGTTTTTATAAAAAGGACACGAAATGAATGATTTTAAAGGACACGAAATGAATTATTTTGGGTTTAAAGGCACGAAAAGAGGAAAATAAGTTATGATTTGGAAAATTTGGTTAGGAATTGGGTTGGTTTATGAAATGTATTGGGAATATGGATTTAAGCACTCCAAGGATTAAATACTCAACCCGACCAATAATGGCGGTGAAAGGTTGTTCATCATCGGGTTTGGTTTTGGGGAGACATTTTTAGGTGTCTACAGGACCATAAAAGACATTGGGGTTGCAGATCACCAAACGGGGGTGATTATGGAATTAGGGGTAAGTGCATTTGCATTTGAATGGTACAACCGTTATTAAATGTGTTTTTCAGCTGATATGCGTAAAACGTTGATCCAGACATTGGACGTTGCGTATGGGGAGAGTCATCCAAATCAAGCCAGGGATTCTGAAGGTCCTACAGTGAAGGTACCGTTACATATTTGGACCATCAAATGAACTTTGTATTTAAGCTGTCTCTGAATTGGCACTTTGTTTAACTTACTGTTATAGATGTTTTAGGTGAAAGTTGGTGATGATGATGTCTACAGTTCTCCAACAAGAAGGCCTAGGCGTGTAGCATCGTCATCAAAGTTTCCTCACAAAAATTCTGTTAAGTCAGAAGATATGGATTATAGTAATATGTTAGTCAGTATTGAAGGAAACGAACCAAGTCGTACCTTTGAAAAAATAACTCTCAAACCTAGATGCATTCCGGAGCTGTTTAGGTAAATGTATCTTATTTGACACAAGGTGGCTCATTATGTATTGCATATCTCTGACTCCTCCTATTAATTCTCAGGTTTATTTATGAAGTTTCTATATCTCTATTATAAAAAATGACTTCACTAGTACCTATGATAGTTGCTTTCACATTCCATTCTTCTTCAACATTGGTTTTGTATTCAGTATATTGTATTGAATGATAATTGACTCAATCCTATATCTTCACAAATTAGAAGTGGTAGTAATTGCTTGCTGCTGGAAGATTGTCCACTTTTTGATATCTCTTATTTGGTGAGTCATATATTGCTACATGGTTTGTTTTGGAATCTATATGTTACCCTACTGTTAACAACAACCGTTTGTGCACACTGTTGAAATGTAGGGTGAGGTTATATCTTTTGGTGGTGGGTGTGACTTAAATACCCATCTGCTTCAGTCGTTGTCAAATTTTGTTAATAACCCTGTATGTCGTGTGTTTTCCGTTGTATCCGAGGTTTGTTCTCTGCATGTCTTGCGTGTTGATTTACTGGATTGTCATGTTACATCTGTTAATTAAGTTTGTTGCAGCTTTTTGACACGGTAAACAGGGCACCGGTTCCATGTCATCCTTCTTTGTGTAGAATTTGTATTGCTTTCAAAATAAAGTATTCTGCGGAGATTATGTTGGTTTATGCTGATTCGGTTTCATTAAACCTCAATTTTGTAAGGAGACCGGTAATCATACTCCTTATCAATCTCTCTATCTGTAATACCCTGTAAATTTTCTTGCTAAGTGATTTAAAATTCGTTGGTGTTGTTTTGCGTATAGTTGTTGAACTCCGATCAAGTGCATCATGAAATTTTCAGCTACTGTCTGAACGGTCTCCCTAGATGCAAGCAAACAAGGAACTTGTTGGTGGTGAACAAGTGTTATGGATGATGTGCTGATCAATTTCAACGTATATCTGTTATGATGGAAATTTAGAACATTTAATGGTTAGCCCAGCCCAAAAGCAAACATTGTAACTTCTAATTGGGGGCAGTTATTACTCAATAACCTTGTACCATAAATGACTAAAAATATTGGGCCTTTTGACGCTTCAATATTAAGCCTTATTCGTTTTTAAGTTTCGTATGTTATACAGTACTGTGTTGTATGTTATTAAATAATAATAACTTTACTTAGAGATGGGCCTCATTATGGGCTTACATTACTTCTTAAAGATTGTTACAGATCAATATTTTCATACCCAAACACGGTCCATATCAAATGACACTCCAAACTGTTTATAGGCAAACTAGATTAAAGTGGCCTGAGCTCATATTAATGAGTCCTTACATATATAAAAAAAAAAAGAAAAAGAAAAAAAATATTAAAAACAACCAAAAAAATACTTTCTAAGCTTCAAAAACTCAAACATAAACACCAGTTCAATGCCATGTTCATTAACATACTAATAGATTAAGTAATTGTGATCAATTCAAACTACGCCAAGTTTTGTCGTTGCATGTGTAGGAATTATGACTAATAGCAATTAATAATAGAACAAACTTATCTGATTTAATGTCGTGGCATGACATAGCATCACTGCCCTAAAGTCGAATTTGCCCCGTACTTGTACACACGGACTCATAGCAAACGACCTCCAGGGTTACACGACTCTAACTCTTCGGTGTACTACGGAGAGCTAGATTGAGAACACCATGATCAATGCCCAAAACCAGAAACCATTTAATTTCGTGTAACATTTTTGGAGTAAAGAAGAAAAAGTATCTCCTTTTTTTTCCGTCCTCAAATGAAATGCAAAGGCTTGGTTTATATATAGTAGTGATGCTATGATGTGCAAAACGTACTTGGACACATGATTAGTCAAAGGAGAATTTTAATTCCCTAAAATCAAGTCATCACCACTAATCAATCAAGAGAATTCAATTTATCCTTTCAATCAAGATGCAAACGGCTGGGATAAATAAGGAAGTATTAGTGTAATATGGCACAAATAAATAATGGTGATTAATGTCACTCAATTAAGGCAAATTTTGTGATTGATCTTTTGAAGCAAATGTATCTAGACTTGGAGTTTAACTATGGGAAATATCTGAAAACTCCAACAACATGTACTATCGACCAACTGTAATGTGTTTTGTTTTTCAAACACAAGGACAGCATGGCCACTGTCCAGAATGGTGCTCGAGGAACCATACACTGCGTAAGGGTAGAGATTGTGGCAAATAACACGGGCCATGTGAATGGACACCCTTATCTCGGTTAAAATGACCACGTCTGGCATGAGCAACTGTATGAAATTGCTCAATTCTTGAACAAATGATTTCCATAGCAAGTATTTTTTTCTCTCATTATTCAAAAACTCGGGCAATACAATTTTGTTTTCAATATTTAACTCTACCTTAATTGCCCTCCCATCCAATGGGTTGCATGTATGGAAACTACAATGGATTGAAACTTGCTGTACTTTTGCGGGTTTTCTAATGTAAAATAAATGGCAGTAGTCCTCGTAACTATTTATGGTAATTGAATGCTCTCCCTTTGAAAGAACACTTAACTTAAATTTGGGGGTAATTGACTCTTCTAGTATGGATGATATGTAGTACGGGATGGATGATGTGTTGGCTTCCCACACCCCCCGTGCCACCTTGATTTGCGACAATCCATTTAATTGCCACTTTCAAAGCTGCTGGCCAAAGTGCAAGGTCGGACAAGTCAGGCAAATAACTGGGTGTGATCTTATTCTCCTTTTTATATCACAACAAGGTCACCACCCAGGCTGGTTCCCGTAGCTATTGACTTAGCTGCGGTCTTAGCGGATACAACCTCGATCGGCACTTCCCCTCTACCATTCAAGACACACAACTTGACAATAATACTAAGAACATAATAATGATAAAGACAATAAACCAAGTACATAATCCATTAGTTAACGATTTCGTACCATCAAGTTACTACACTTCAGACTACACAAATACTACAGTGATTAACAATACATATTCCACACTAAACTGATTAAATATTCTAATCCATGCCGACTGCAACACAACAAAAGCAGCATCATTCACGATGTCACATAAAATTAGTGTTACACCAATAACAACGTTACACCAACAAGCCAACTTAGCACCACCCCTCGTTGTGGATGGACGGATCAAGGTCTAAACCGGAATTTGAATACCACTAACCAATGTAGTCATAGTCATCACTTGAACTAGGACTTGCCTCAATCATTGACGGACATGGATAAATATCATGGAAAAAAAAGAGCCAGTATTAGTATGCAATTTAAATTCTAGGCGAAATATAATTTGATTACTTGTTTCATTGCCACATTACTTACCAATATTTCAGCACTCAAATTCTGGCCATTCAATGTTGTCGACTTATTTCTCGTATATGGTGTAGCCACCCTGTTTTAAACCAGCAACACTCCACCAATACTACAAACTCAATAAGACTCAAGTTCGTACTCACCACACAGAGCGAACTGTATATCGTACAAAGTCCGGTTCCTTGGTCTAGCTTCAGTAATGACAACCAAGAATGGCCTGTACGTTTCATACAATATTTTGAAATTTTCCTTGAATGATCTCTTGTGGATATCCTTCGCGTTCCAAAGAACCATATTTTCCCTTTCGGGGAACACGGACCCTTTTGGGTAGTCAACCGCCGTGTCACCACACACAGATATGCGGAAGTATCTTACACCTCTTTCTTCATTAAACTTGGAGTACACATTCAATTGAATGGCACACAACCTATTCCAGACCTGCATGACATGAATAGCATTTGTGTGTGCACCAAAGAAAATGTGCCTCTCACTTGTAATTGCATATCTAAACTTAATCTATAGAGTTTTGTCAATATAAAAGACGAACCCTATTTTTTTCAATTCCTTGGCAATGATTGTGCGTTTGTAAGGACTCCAGTGATAGACTCTCCTTGTTACATTCAAGAGAAAAAAATATTTGAGTGACAGATACGTAGTAGAGAGAGTGGGAAATCAATGGAGATGAAAGGATGGCGGGGTGAGAGATCAAATTTGCAAAGTAAAGAAAAATAAAGGTGAATAACAGATAACAATTAGTGATGTGATTTACATAGATCTTTTTTGATGCAACTTTACATATACTTATATGATTACACAATATATCAATACACGTACAATGCACAAATTTAATTTAGTAAAATCTATTTACAAATGAGTACAAAACATTGCTATTGATGACTGGACAAGGAGAGACAGTCCAGGAAAGAGTTAAGACTGAGATACTACATCACTGCTTAGTGCTTACTGTTCTACTCAGCAACATCTTCGGATCGTTGCAGGAACTCTAAAAGACTTGAAGCCTTTCTCTTGGCCCTATTAGTGCCATTCTCTGAAAGTTCTTTTAATATTTGTTCAGCCTGCAGCTCCTTTGCTAGTTGCAAATGGTTTACATCACCCATGCAAAGTGACCAAAGTATTGCAGCAGCATTCTCTCTGTTACGAGGAGATCCAGTTCTTATTAACTCAACTAAGAGAGGAATTGGCTCAGCCTGCCCAATAGCAGATTTCCCCTCCGGATGGTTTGCAAGTATTGCTAGAGCCTCATCAACCATGCCACCATCAACTTCCTTCAGAAATTTTATTAGAGGGTCTACAATCCCTGCCCTCACAGCCCGCACCTTGTTGCCTTGGTAAATTGAAAGGTTGAAAATTGCAGTTTCAGCATCTTTCTTTCCCCTAGGGGTACCCTGAATGAGTAAATCGATTAGAGCTGGGATTGCCCCTGCTGCTCCTATTGCTACTTTGTTCTCATCCACAACTGATAAGCTAAATAGTGTAGCAGCAGCATTTTCTCTCGCTTCCATGCTACTGTTCTTCAGGAATTCTACTATATCTCGTATTGCCCCAGCATTTACAATAATGCCCTTGTTCATGTCATTAATAGAAAGATTAAGAAGTGTTGTCATAGCATGTTCCTGAGTTCGAGAATCAGGAGAAGATAGCAGTTCTACTAGCAGTGGTATGGCTCCTGCCTCTGCTATACATACCCTGTTGTCTGCATTTCTTTTTCCTAGCAGCCGGAGCTCCCCAGCAGCAACCCGTTTCTCTTCTATGTTTCCATGGGCCAACTTCTTTAGCAAGGCAGCAATAGCTGTTTTGTCACAGTTGGAAGCAGAGTTGCTAGTTCTCCTGTTTCTACAAGTTCCGTGTCCTTGGCAACTCCACACCATTATTCTCGCACCACAAAGTAATCAGGCTCTTCAAAACATAATTTGGTGTCAATGCTGTATGCAACAGAGTCTGTTGTGTCTTAGGACATGTCTTGTGACCAGCATCGAGCCATTTCTGAATGCACGATCTCTCATACGTCTGCACAAAAGATTCAAAAAGAGCATTAACAGAGATCAGAGTTTTTTGACCCTGGATTGTTTTCTCAAGATGCTGCTCGTTCTCAGGAAACATAGAGGCCTTCTAGTATAGAGAGAAGATTGTCAACAATAATTATAAGCTACACATGGACCCATTGACAAGTTTTTAAATCAATTAAAAAGAACACAAAAGAACACAAACTCAGAAGAGAATGTTGGTAATATACTGAAACAAAACAGGCCTAACTTGGCCTGTAGATACGATAACAGGATCTTTCATTAGCTCAAGTGAGATAGGGCAGCGGAAGTGATCTGGTATAACAGGAGATCTATGCTTTATCATGTTTTTATCAACATCACACATGTCAACTTCTGGGCTCACAGTCAGTAGATAGTCATTGAGCTTCTTAAATAGGGACGACATCATCTCAAATGAATCACCAAGATCACTACTGCTTGTGATGACCATTTCATGAAAGGCACACGATTCTTTCCTCAAATCATCCATCGTCAAAAGGTGCAGGTTCTGCGATAATCTCTGGAGAACCGCAGCATCAGGCTCTGCTTCATCCTGCACTTCTGTAATGTCCATCTCTATTTGCAGATCGGAGGATTCTGTTCTAGCTTTTGCTCGTAGAAATTGAGCATGAACAAGTCCAATCTAATGAACAAGAAACCAAAGAATGCCACTTGTAAGCATCTTATTTTTGTATTTGTGTGAAGCTCTGTATTGAGAATGCTTAAAATATTAATCATATCACAAGTGCAATCAGAATTACAGATTAATAGTATTACCTGTTCTTGAACTTCTTCTGATAAACCAAGTCTGTTATAAGAAATCTTACTCAGAGCTTCTTCAATTTTTCCTGTTATATGAAGAAACTCAGTTGAGATTTTGTCTCTTTGCACAGCCTGTCACATGTAACAAGTTGATATGTTATGCTCCATCTAAAGAACTTGCTTAGAGCATGATACAGCATACAACGAGCTTGAAAATGAAATAGTTGACATGTGCACAACATGAGCTAGAAACAACTAGACATGCTCCCAGTCATCTATTTAGAACAGTGACATTTTTTATTGGCCCTGCATTATATTTGGGCCAGTTTTACTTCACTTTGGGAACTTTTGAGTTCTGCAACAACTATCCTATCATCCATTTTCTAAGTATCACAATAATAATAGTTATTATTGTATTAATATTATTTGGTGAATTGTGATTTGGACCCATTTTTGGGAGATACTTAGAAAATGGAGCTGGAAGTTGGTATGGGTTTTGAAGAAGAGGAAGAACGATGGTTGATTAAAACATCAAGTTTCATTCCGTTGAAATTTTGAGAAATAGAGGCAAAACTAGCTGTAGCTATTGGCTATTAGCTTTTGAGTAGCCGTGAGCTGTACGTAGAGGTAGCTGTGAGCGGTCAAGTAGTAGTTGTTAGAGGTCAGCTGTCAAGGTAGCGGTTCATACTATCAGTGTTCGGTAAAAGTAGAGATTGAAATTATAAAATACAATTATTATTATTATTATTATTATTATTATTATTATTATTATTATTATTATGTCAAAAAAATTATTATTATTATTATTATCTATAAATATAACTAAAGTAACAACCGCTGACATCATCCCCTATTTAAATTGTACAGAGGTCAAGTTGTGGTAAAAAAATTTCCCGCCTAAATCAATTGCTGACATCATATTTTAATTTTAATTTTTTCTTTTTTTTAAACCTTATTATTTTTTACCTTTAAATTATTAAAATATACACGAAGTATAGTTATTTTGAAGACAAATATTATATTACGAAGGATGTTATTTTCTATATATTTTTTTACATTATTATGGATTTATAAAAAAAAATTATCTGACTTCCAAATATAATTACTCCCGATTTAAGAGCACTATGTATTGCATAATTTGGTGAAATTTTTACTATATTCAAAATTATTTAGATCTAAATACCATTGCAATTAATGGTTTGAAATTTTTTATGTTGTGCATCGCACAGGGCTAATTTAGTTTATAACCTAGTTATTATTATTATTATTATTGTGACGTGTTATGTATCATATGTTTGATAATTTTAAATATTATATAGTATAATATATATTGCTAATAAATAATTAATTTTAAAAATAAGATAGAAAAAAAATACTCCACATATTGAAAGGAAATGTAATAGAAAATTTCGATATTATGGTTGACTGAAACAATTAATATGAGTCAACAAGATAAAAACAATTAAAATAAAATAAAAATTTAAATTAAAAAATTTAAAAATAAAAAAAGGTTGAATGCTACTTTACAATTTCAAAAGCTATCTTTTTTAGCTTTCAACAACAGCTACTTAAAAGCTACCTCTACCTCTAACAGCTACTTAAAACACTACTTCAGATCACCAAACACTGATATTATTTTAAGGTAGTGTTTTGAGTAGGTCTAAAAGCTAACAAGTACTCTAAAAGCTAATGCCGAACAGGCCCTAAAACTTGGAAGTTTTGTTCCGTTGAAATTTTCACGGTAAGAGAAGTAGAGAAAAAGTCAAATAAACCCGTGGTTTTTTTTTTCAACTCGACATAGGACCTTTTTTTTTTTTTTCCTCTCGACATAGGACTTTTTTTTTTTTGGTTGTTGTTGTAGTTGTTTTACCCAATTCATCTTTTGGGCTAATTTGTATTAGAGGACCAGTTTTGGGTAGTTAGATTTCAATCTCCTCCCAATTGTTGTTGCGGGGGATTAAACACCCGGTCCTCCCTACCAAGTGCAATCTCAATCACCAATGCACCAACAACCAATTGGTGGACGTGTGGTTCTTTGAAAGTATAAGAGGATAGGGGGAAATCGCACTCCCATAATGCACGGAAAATAAACGAGATACAATTCATATCACTAGACTAAGGTAAAAGAGATATATAGTGTTTAGGGTAAAAATACCCTAGACACGTGAACCAATCAGGTTGTGACACGTGTTACCCTAGGTTGCGCCCAACATGGGCCAACTAGGATAAGACACATGTCACATCCATCATTAGGGAAATGGCGGCCTTCATGGGCTCAAAACCCGACGTGCCGTAAAAACAGCGCAGCCCAATTAGATAGGTTAAATGACCTAAGGTAAGGGCACGCACTCTCATACCCTATAAATAGGGACATTTATTATCTTGGGAGGGGCACTTACTCACACTTTTTACATCTTACAATTATTACATTATTTTCTTATAACAGAGAAATCTCTTGATCTCGGGATCCGAGAAGATCTACTTTACTTTCCGCATTTTACTCAACTTCGACACTTACTAACTTGATCGTCAAAGGCGGAATTCCGAACAACCGGAGCTTCCATTTGTTGCAGTTATAGGTGCCCGAAGATCCAGTCTTAGAGTTGTAACTCTCCCGCTGGACACATTAGAAGACCTCGGAATATTTGGCGCCGTCGTCTGTGGGGAGAGTACCTCTAGGATGGCATCTCAACAATGTGTACCGCCTCCAGAAAACAAATGTCCGGATGGGTAGAGGTCCATTCGGACCACGATACTGAGTCGGAACCAGAGGTTGAAGTACATACGGTCGAAGATGGTTCCCTCATCACTAAATCCATTTGCTCCAAAGGCATAAAGAAGCGAAATGATAATCAGGCCGGTGCGAGCAAGTTAGCCGGCAAGCCTCAGGGTGAAGGGCCGATTGCTCACATCACTCGCTCCGGATTCCTGAAGTTCATAACCGACTTCAAAGGAAAGATGAAGAGCTTCATCAAAAGTTAGGCGGCTGGTCCGAGCAAGGGTCAGCTGGCCAATAAGCCTTCTCATTCAGAGAGGGCCAGGATAGTCAAGGATAGGGAACCCACTCCTCATCCCAAGCAGAAGGAGGGGGTCAAACCCTTCATTGACTGGACGAAAATACGTCTCCCGGAGACGTCAAAAAGAAAGCCCATCCGGCACCATGAATCGGATGGAAGTTAAAAGACCTATACTGATGCCCGGCAGTTCATCGAGCACAGGAGAAGCCAACAACTGTTTGACACGGCATCAACGCCGACTATGCCAAACAGCTTAAGGAATACCTCGTTGAGGTATTCCCATTCAGAGCATGAGCACCCGTCAGCCGACCCATCCAGTCGAACAGGTCCTCATGTGATAAGCTCGGCACCGTATGTGCCTCATCAATCATACGACCCATTTACACAATCATTCCAGCAGCCTGCTCTCTACGGAGGTCAGGCGACATATCAAGTCCAACCTTTGGAATGGGAGCTCCGTCTGCTCAAACTTAGGGAACAACCTTCTGCGTTCTCCAAGGATATAACTAAGGTGGCACAACCGACAAAGGTTAAGAATGTTCTGGTTGGTGCCTATGACGGCACCACCAACCCTGAGGACCACCTAATGGCATATACCAACCTCATGTATTTACAAGGGTTGGATGATGCTACATGGTGTCGATGCTTCCCAGCCACGCTGAAAGGCATTGCCCAACAGTGGTTCGGCAACCTGCCTCCTGGGTGCATCAACAATTTCAGGACGCTTGCGTTCTTGTTCGCCTCAAACTTCTCAATGAACATACCGGCCAAAAAGACAAGTATTAACTTGGGGGCGGTTGTTCAGGGAGATCGTAAGGGGCTCTGCTCATATGTCAGGCGATTCAATCTGGAGAGAATCCAGATTCAAGGGCTGCCTGAAAAAATTGCTTATACGAACTTCTTCAAGGGTCTGAAGGACGGATCACAGTTCAAATTTGATCTCGTCCGGAAGATAGTTTTCACTCTTCCAGAAGCGATGAGGGAGGCAGAGGCCTACATACAGGCGTCACAACTCTGCTCCTCCAGCAAGCAGATGGATCAAAAGAGATCCGAAAAACAACAAGGCAGTCGGAAAGAGCAGTTAGCTAAGAAAAATGAAGAAAGAAAAAAGAGAAAAGAAGTTTGGGCGGTCGATGATTCTAGTCAGCCGTCCAAAAAGAAGAAAACAAAAGTTAAGGAGTACGTCCGAAAGTACGAGTTTAACAAAGAATGCTACTCCATCCTCATGGAGATAAAGAACCGGGTGACCTATGAGAAGCCTCTGGCAATGAAAGGTCCGCTCAAAAACCGAGACAAGAACAAATACTGTCATTTCCATGAGGACAGAGGCCATGACACCAATGACTGTTACAGCCTAAAGCGGTTGTTGGACAAATTGGCTGAGAAAGGGTTGCTGAAATCCTACATTTTGAAGTCCAAGGTGTGATGAGCGTCATTTATGGCGCTCAAAAGAAAAAGTTTTAGGTCCTTTTTCTATGTTTTCTTTCTTTATTTTCCTCTAACAGGAGCAGGAGGGCACGAGTACGTAATAGTAGCCATCGATTACTTCACCAAGTGGATTGAGGCTGCTTCATACGTTAATATCACTTCTAAACATGTCGTAAAGTTTCTCGAATGAAACAAATTTTATAGATATGGAGTTCCAAATGAACTAATTAGTGATCAGGGATCTCAATTCAAAGCTGAAGTCGAGACCCTCTTAACTCATTATAAAGTAAAACATCATCACTCATCCCCATATAGACCTCAAATGAATGGAGCTGTAGAGTCGGTAAATAAAAATATAACAGTCATCATTAAGAAAATGGCAGAAAATTATAAAGACTGGCCGAATAAACTACACTTCGCATTATGGGGTTATAGAACGTCCATACGAACATCAATAGGAGTAACTCCATACTCCTTAGTTTTCGGAATGGACGCAGTTCAACTAGTCAAACTGGAAATACCATCCCTACGCATCGTACTAGAAAGTAAGCTACCGAAAGCTGAATGGGTAAGAGCGAGGTATGAAGAACTTTTATTCCTCGATGAACGACGATTAAGAGCTTTACATCATGTACAAGTCTACCAAAGGCGCATTGCGCGTCATTTCAATAAAAGAGTAAAACCCAGAAATATAAAAGAGGGTGACTTTGTACTAAAGGAAGTTAGGGGACCACCAACCGATCCAAGAGGGAAATTCAAGCTTAATTGGATAGGTCCCTACCGCGTAATTGAAATCCTATCAGGAGGAGCCGTCAAATTAATGGATATTGGAGGTGATGAAATTCGCCAACTAATAAACATTGATCGACTTAAGAAATATTACATATGAAATCTGGATAAACTCGTTCATTAATTCAACCAATTTTATAAGCATTCAATTGAAAGATTTTAAGTGTTATGCACTTTACCGAATAACACGGTAAAGTACATAACACTTGGGGGGTAGATTAAAATTAATAGACCATTCTAAGTGTTCAGATTTTTTCGAACATCACGAAAAACTCTTCACACTTGGGGGGTAATAATGCAGAATAAAAAAAATTTCAAAACACTCGTAGTACAGGTGTCGCGCGCAACTGGAATAGTTGCGCGCGGATGTCACGCGCAACAAATTTAGTTGCACACGACATGCTCGCGCAACCTCAGATGTATTGAACCCAGTTTTTTACGTTTGAACGAAGTTACGTAGTCGAAAAAAAAATTAAACTTTGATTTAATTCTTTTTAAACAAGGTTTGATTAATTTTTCATTTAATTTATACCTAAGAGATTAAAGAAAATAAAGAAATACATAAAAAAAACATTAGAACTACGCAACGACCTGGTTTCGTAATACGAATACGTAGGCAATCTTTATGATTAGGTCATATCAAAATATAAAGCTCATTTTATTTCATTCAAATTCCAAAAAAAAAAGACATTGTTGAACTAGATTATAAACAAAAAATAAATAAACATAGTTGTGATTACACTTTATTTTAAAAAAAAAAAACTAATAACGAAATTGTGTAACACTCTAAGGTTTTACTATGTCCTCAATTGTCACGGACGATGGAGGAGTAGTTTCCATCACAGTATTCTCAGAAACCTTAGAGCTTTCTCCTATGCTCTTCTTCTTAACCCATACATTGTTCTTCAATTTGGGAATTGAGGTCTTTTCAACCTTTTTTTCCCTTTTACGAAGCTTTCGTTAGAGTCCTTTTTCGAGTTTGTTGCGAAGGTTCCTTTATTATCACACTTTGTAGTGCGGGTTTGGAGGGAGCTTTCCTTTTTGTTTCCTTCGAACGCGACGTAGAAGATGAGAAGTCTAATTTTCTTCTCACTCCTTTGTTTTGGCCACTAGGAGGAGTAGTGGTGGCCGAATGCATCAAAGGCTTAGGTGGATTGTGAGCCGTGGCAGCTTGATATTGAGATCGATCCTTGTTTAATTCGCCCTTATCCGCCGCATTCATCCAAGCTTTGTAAAAGGAAGATAATACAATACTCGCAGCAGGATTTTGTACTACCCATCTAGGAAGACTTAACCAATACTCCATCCAACGAAAAACTCGCTCGGGTTTAATAGTCACATCTTTAGGGGCATCACAATATTGCGAGGGAATAATTTGTTTCATCCTGTATTGTCTCATTACCCTGCAAGGAAAAATATAAGTAGCACTAGATAGGCCTAAAAGCCTAATGTAAGGGCAATTGAGACTAGTCCCAACCATACTATTTATGTTCCACCAAGGAATCACAAAGCATATGTTAGGAACCCCATGACAGAAAAACGACGTCCATTCCTCTTCATTCTTATGCTTGTAAAGGATTTAACGTCCAGGGAATGTCCTTACTCCATTAGCCTCAAGGTTTTGTGGCTGATCAACGATTCGAAAATGCTCCATGAGCCAAATCTAAAAAACAAAAGAAAAAAAAAATAGTTTGCAACTTTTTACACAAGCAGGTGGCGCGCGCATCAAAACTAGTTGCGCACGCCATCCGCGCGCAGCGCAAAAGATTGCGCTGGTCATACCAGCGCAATTTCGTAACTTGCGCTGATAAACGACGATTAAAAACTTACGTGTAATAGGAGTGGACTTCCCGTGAAACCGTTTTCGTTAGGGTCTCCTCTAAGGCCATTCAAGCATTGAACGGTTTCCGCCTAAGCCAAAGGAGCGGGTAAATGACATCCCTCTATTTGCTCTACTATGGACACCATGGAATAATCTCCATATCCTTTCCCTGTCCTAAGTAAACAATTAACAACAAGACAATAACATAAAGCACGAATTTTAAAGCGTTGTTTAGTCATGTTGTCACGAGGGGCGACGAAATGTTCAATAAATTGAATCAAATTCACGCCTTCTTTAATTCCAATATTGGTCATATCATTGTCGGACAAGCCGAAAAATCTTTGGAATATAGGTTTGGGATCCGACAAGGTAGGCGAATAAGTCACAGGGAGAGTATTTGTAGGGAAGCCTAGCAAGGCCTCGAACTCACCGAGTAGTGGGACAATTTCGTCCCATTTAAAGAAGAGATGGTGGTTAGAGTCCCAATGGTTGGCTGTGGCATGAAGAAAATCAAAATTAATCACTAGTTGCATATAATTCAATAGAGGGTCTAGGTGGTAAATTTTGAAAGCTTGTTTGTCCTCGGTTGAAAGGGAAGTGACCCATTGCTTCAAACGTTGTTCAAACGTCTTCACCATTGTTCAATTCAAAAAAAAGAGAGTGAGAATTTAGAGATATTAATTCTTTTTAGTTTCTTATGATATTACTAAGCGAATGAATGCAAGATGATCAAAAGCCTACACTAAACCACGTTTAAATAGACCCAAGAGGGGCAAATTTTCGGCAAATTTGGCTCAAAGGAAAGTTCACCAACAGGTGGCGAGTGCAACTCATGAGTTTCACGCGACATCCGCGCGCATCCAATTCACATGCGCGCGACAGCCGCGCACAACTCATTCAGTTGCGCGCATCTCCCCTGTCGCAGCATGTGAATTAGATTTATTTCCATATTTTGGCTTACATAATGACGGAATCTTAACGAAATCTTAAGACAAATCATACGCTTGGCTTTTAACCCTTTGTGTCCATTTTGTTTCCAACTTTTTTATTTTCTTTTTTATTTTTTATTATTATTTTCTTACTTCCTGTTTTTTTTTCTTTTTTTTCCTTCTTTCTCTTTTTCTTCCTTTTTGCTTTCTTTTCTCCTTCCTTTTTCGAGTCTTGGTTATTTTTTCGAGGGGGGTAAGTCGGGAACCCTTTCCCTACCTCGAAAATTTTTGCTTTATTAACAAAAAAAATAATAATAAAACATACACATGGAAACAAATAAAAATAATAATAATGATGACATATATATACAAATGGGTCATATGTACAACGATGCAAAAAAATATATATATTTACATCTGTTTCCTAAAATAAATGATAATATGTGTACAAAAGGAATCATGGTGCTCGGCGACTACTAGTCGGTTGCTACACATCCTGCAAAATCCAAAACGAAGATTAATACATGAAATGTAATAACTTCATTGAAAAGAAAAGAAATAAACTTATCGCGATCATCCGATAATCACGGCATGACAAAGTCACGAGGGCTCTCCGATAAGCAGCTCGGAAAGCACGTATGGTCCTCACCATGCCGTTCACGGTCTCCTGCGGAACCTGTTCCAAAAAATACAAGGACAGTTAGTAAACAATTGTATATGAAACAAAAAAATAAATAGAAATGTTTCAGTACGTCTCAGGGACAAACGGTATCTCCTCATCTTCCTCCGCTGTTGGAAGGATCTCACGAATTACCGATCCGACAGCATCGGTATACATGATCTCCGCTGAAGGAGGCACCCAACCACCTAGCTCGACCCGCTAAAAAATATAAAAAGGGGTCAAAGTTCCGAAAGAAAATAAATAGTAACAAGAAAAAGAGAGAGTTGAAGTACTAATCGGAACAAAAGTTGGGAAAAGAGTCAGCCTGGATGCAATGAAAGCCGGATAAGAAACATCCGGCAGCACAACTGCTTCGCTGGATAACCAAGGATCGCCTAAGCTCGATCCTCGGTAGAAAGAAAATGCGAACGTAACATCCAGATCGGAGGATCCGCAGGAACTAAAGGCTCCTTAGACGAAAACTGCCAGAAAACACGCTCGCCTAAAAACCAAGCGTATGTCCTTTAGAGCACCGGGAGTCCCGGATAAAGGGCCCGAAAACGGCAACGAATCATCCCAGACCGGATAACCTCAGGGACTCCGACGATCTAACTCCAAGGACGGAGATCGATCTATAAAATACAATCACATGAAAACCATCAAAACCAAATAATAATATATAATGAAAGATACACATGTGTTGTCAAAATACTCGCCTCTTCCTAATCATGGCCAGTCGATGGCCGATAGGAAAGCAAGCAGCCCCGAGCACCCTAGGGGATAAAAAAGGCAGGTACGAGTATCCCCAAGCCTAAACAAAAAACGAAAAATAATAAGCTTTAAAGAAGGAAAAGAAAAAATAATGATTAAAAGAAAGTATGTACCTCAAGAATACGACCATGCCATGTGAGTGAGATCTGAGGCACCTCTGTAGCTGCCGCGGAATCCATCACCCGAGTCGCCTTGCCCATAGCCGTAAGCATACGGGCATACGACACCTCCACCTAATTTAGGTTACCTACCTGCCCCAAGTCACCGAGGCAAACAAGTAACCGATAGCGAAACGCTCTCCCTGATCACTCAGGATAGTGACGGAAAGAACGTGGGCAATGTATATCCGAGCCAGCTACTCAGGTTCAACCTCATCAGTCGACAACTCGTCAGCAAGAACCGAGTACGAACAAGACTGAGCATACTCGTGAAGGACCGCTGCAAGACGGCCCCCCCACGAGGTCACTCAGCCTCGCATCTGACCCCGCAATGACCCCTACAGCTACAGGCTGGCTTACAAAAGGAAGACTCGTAATCATGGAGAAGTTGTAAGGGGTAACCGTCATTTCTCCCCCACGGAAAGTGAAAATTGTTGGTGGAATCCCACCAAAACTCTAGCAATCCGCGGAGGAAAGCTGACGAAGCAGGATGACTCGATAAATCTCGAAGAGCCGCCAGCGAACGGCTGATCCCCGAAAGCTCCACGATCCCCTTCACCACCTTGGGTAAACTCTCAAAACGGGTCCGCAGGGCACCAGAGCCGTATAGACGCATGCTAGACTCACTTAAAGGAAAAAATCAAAGTAATACAAGAAAACGGTTATGGTTTGAAAAACAACTCAAGTGGAGGAAAAAAGAAAAAAAAAAAGAGAGAGAAGGCGCAATAAACTTACAATGTTGCGCCACCCTCTAACTGAGACATGATGGTCTGGATCCCACTTAAGAACCATAGGGTCCCAATTGGAAAGAGCCTCCCAAACCACATCCCCCTGGCGACGTTGATCAGCCGCGACGCGTCGCTCTCAAACCTCCTCACGAGGACGGGTCACCCTCTTTCGAGGGCGAGCTGCCTCGTCAGGTTCTACTGGGATCTCCTCAGCATCGACGAATGGAGGCGAGTCCATTCTATGATAGATAGAGTTTCTTTATTAGTTTATTTTTCCTAAACTAAGCTAATATATGTGTTCTAGACTCATTTAGGCTGCATAACGGCTGCCGATAGGGCAAAAAACTAAAATCGAATGCCACCTATACTTGGGGGCTACGATACCTGCAGTTAAACGCAGTAAATGGAGGCTTTTAACACCCACAAAAGCCATCCTATACCAGTTTCAACTAAGCATTCAAGGGATTGTATTTCAAAATCTCAAAGAATCAACTATTCCCAGGCGAATAATAATAACATTAACACAATTATCGTCTACCAAACAATCTTGAAGTTTGAATATGGCAAAAATAGGCTAAGTATACACTTCGCGCCAATTTTTTCGGATTCAAAATTTTCAAAATATTAGTTATGAAAGTAAAACTAGTTCTAGTACTACAATTACTTCATAATTGACAAGTATAACCAAAATGAGCAAACAAAATAACAGAAATCACACCAAATTCGAGTAGAATTGCAAAAAAACGCACTCAAACGAAGAAACGCTCATACAAGGTTCAATACTTAACCATTTTTCATGAAATTTGTTGCAAAACACTCCTTAAACATAGCATAGCAACATAGAGCAAACAATTTCAAGAATAATGGACTGAATCGAAAACCCCCAAATTCGAAATTTGGGGTTTAACGATTCGAAAATCGTCCAAATTCAGCCGAAAAAGAACAATTTTTTACAAAAAACTTACATTGGATTATGACAAACATGAATTATGGACGAAATTCGCTTCCTTTAGCTTCGAAAATCGCAAGAAACCGAGCTCTTTAGAGAGAGAAAGAGGTGAAAATAGATGAAGGAAGGAGAGAGAAAGCGAAATGAAAAATCGTGTTTTGCGATTTTCTTTTTGCTGAACTGAGTGTCGCGCGCAACTAAATCAGTTGCGCGTGACACACCAGCGCGACTCTGAAAGATGCGCGCGCCTGGCCAGCGCTACCTACTGAGTTGCGCGCGGATACTGGTCACTAAAATGCCGGTATCCGGATTTTGATCCGTTTGGTCATTTTTTAACAGTTTTTGCTCGTCATTAGACGTAATGGAGCGCAAATTATCAAAATCTTATAAATTGTTTTTCATTCTGTAGTTTATTTTCTTCTTTGTTAGTTTTTTGCATCATATTGCATGAACACCGTGCTTAATGCCTTCCCCAAGCATATGTTTTGAACGTTTTTCGCAAGAGTGCCTTAAGATGTTCTGTGGTGGTGCTTTACGTAAAAGCACCCATAAACAGGTTTGTCATTTTACAGTACTGACGTTACAAATGTCCGGGTTTTCTTCTTTTTTCACATCCGAAGCAAAAAGGAAGGCGTTTTCATGCAGCGTGAAAATGCAAATGGTGTATCGTACGGCGTAAAATTGATGGCGTAGGTGTTGCGTAAAACTTCACTTCAGCCCAAGCTTTGCGAGATCTACCTCTCGGAACTAAAAGGTAGAGAATTACTGTAAGCGTTAGCTCACGAGTCGACAGGCGCGCTGAACCATCAGGAACATGCACTTCTTGAATGGAAGCAAATTCGGTAGTTAGTGAGCTTACTAACTTACCAGACAGTTAGGGTGTCGAATCATCCCCTGTATAAAGAAGCGACGAGAAAATGTCGCGCTTATGTAGTCACGTGCCCCCAGTCCTAAGACACGTGTACTCATCTTGTGGACAAAACTGCTGAGAGAGTTGCTGACTTTCTTCCCTCTCACTGGATTTGGATATATGCCTCCAGTCCTGAGACATGTAATTCTATCTTGTGGACATCCGGCTCGAATACCGGACCTTTAAGGCTCAAATACTGAAAACCCCTTTTCATCTGTTTTACTTTGTTAAAGTCAGGCTAAAATTTCAATGACATATCGAGGGACTTTAGACCAACGATGACATGATTGAGAGGAAATCATCCCCTTTTATCCTTTTAAAATCGATCTCTTCTCATGACTTGACATCATCCAGAACACCTTTACTTGTAAAAGCGTTCTACAATTGCAAATGATCAATCTAGACTCTTTAGTGTGTTAAGACTAAGGAAAAAGTTTTTCTAGCCTTAATAGCTACTTGTTTCAAACACTTAGCGAACCAAGGATTGTTTCGACATCCTTAAAAATTACTGAAAGATTCTCTATCCTTAGAGAACTTCGCAGAATGAGTCTCGGATTTATTTCCTTGACTACTTTGATCATCGTCTATTCTAGACTCGATCAAAGTGGGGGCTAACTGTAGACATCTACTTTTGGCCTCCTGTCCCGACTGGAAGTGCAATGACGATAAATAAAACCATCTTCGTGTTGGATTGAAGTGAAGAATACTTATGGATAACTGGTTAAGCCACAAAACACAAAACGACTAGCCCGAATTAAAGAATAAAGCCAAACAAGGTCCGATTCACTAAACCCCATCATAATTAGCTAGGATTAAGCCCATGCATAAAACCCAATAATGACGGATTTAGGAGCGCCTAGGTTAAACTCTAGTGCTGCCGTAGAAAAAGCCGAGCGCATCTCAAACAGTCGCGCTGGGCTGCCACGCGCAACTAATTCAGTTGCGCGCGACACCCAACGCAACCTCCAGAGTTACGCTGCGGAAGATTCAGAATTATACAAAAAATATAAAATAGAATCTTACCATAAAGCCGCGCGCAAGACAATTAGTTGCGCTGCCCGTAGCAGCGCAACCTAATCACTTGCACTAGGATGCCGCACACAACTCATCCTGTTGCGCGCAACACCTGCTACGGCAGAATGCTCGTAATCCTAAACCTAATCATTCCCTATAAATAAGAGCTTAAACTGAGGCTTAACATACAGAAAATAACCTAAAAACTCTGGCAGAATACTTGTGAACTTGTGCAACCTAGCCCCTCTTGTCCTAAACACTCACCCTTTCGATATATTGTTACTACGGTGGAGGTTCCCCAACAAGAAGGAGTCCATAAGTGTTCTAAACGGAGATCTAGCAAAGAGAAGTGGTAAATTCCCAAGCACTTAGTTAAATCACATTTATTTTCTTATTTAAAAGAACCCTAATTAATTAATTAGTGTTGTTTGATCACCTTTAAAATAATTAATTAATCAATTCCACATAGTATCTTGTGTTAAATAAAGATTAGAATTGAATTAAATAATTGTTGGTTGATCACTTAAGCCAAGGCGAATATTGTTTATTTTCTTGTCCTTTTCATGAATTTGATTAAATAAAGAATAACGACATTACGATGTAATTCCTACGTGAATTGGTATGTGTAAATAAAATCAACTAACATAGTTTTAGGTATCGCGTTGCATATATTGTTTGGTGATGAAATTGTAAAAAAGGGAAGAGCTAGTAGAGGCCGCACTAGGGCTAGGATAGCGATTCCCCTCTAAAGGGAACGTTATTTTAGTACCCTCGCTCCCGAACTCATTTCTGGTTTATAGACCAATTTGGGAATGGGTAAACTTATGATTTGTTCTAATTATTCCATGAACTCCACATGAAAGAAAGGCATGCATGAACGAGGTTTATGAGTTTTCCTAAAACTCATTGGCGACTCCCTACTTGTTTCTTACAAAAAAGCGTAATGATAAAATCAATTCTAATTCAAGGTCCCCCAAACAGTCAGGAATTCAAATCCTACTACACCCTAACGAGTGTAAAGTCCTAGGCTTTTAAAGGGCCATGGGCATTTAAGGAGAGGAACCCTTATGATGGGAACACCCTCCTTACACTGTACATTGCCTAGACGGGATGGAAATTATAAAAACAATAACACAATTGAAAACAAAAGGCAATCTTTCATTAATAAACTTTTTGTTTACAAAAATTTACAACTCTCGGAACTAGTACTTTTTTAAGTTGTCTACATTCCAAGTTCTAGGTAGGCGTCTGCCGTCTAGGGTTTCCAGGCGGTAGGTTCCATCCCTAACTTCTTCATAGATCCGATAGGGGCCTTCCCAATTAGGAGTTAACTTTCCAAGCTCGTTGGCTCTACCGGTTGCCTCCATTTTTCGTAACACGAAGTCGCCAAATTTCAAAGGGCGCTTGTGCATTTTCTTGTTGTAGGCTCTCGTCATTCTCAGATGGTATATTTCATGACGCAAGACAGCATTGCCCCTGCGTTCAGGGAGGGAGTCCAATGTCAGCCGCATGGCCTCCCAATTTGCCTCTTCATCGTAAAGCATGACTCTGAGAGTTGGCTCGTAATGTTCAGTGGGCAAGACGGCTTCAGCACCATATACCATGAGAAATGGGGTTTCACCGGTTGCCCCTTTGGCAGTTGTCCGGATGGCCCATAGGACATGAATTAATTCTTCTGCCCACAAACCACCGGCTCTTTCAATTTTCTTTTTGATGCCGTCTGAGATGAGTTTGTTGAAGGATTCAACTTGGCCATTTGCTTAGGGTCAGCCGACTGATGAAAAATAGGTTGAGTTCCCTTGATCTCCCAACTAAGTCTCGAGCTAAGGAGTCTCAAACTGAGTGCCATTATCAAACACCATAGACATAGGTACCCCAAACCGGGTGATGATGTTCTTTCAAATGAAAGAGATTACATCCTTTGTCTTGATGTTCTTAACCGCCTCCGTCTCCACCCACTTGGTGAAGTAATCCACAGCCACTTGAATGTAACGCTTTTCGCCTGGTGCAGGCATATAAGGACCTAAAAGGTTCATGCCCCATTTAGCAAACGGAACTAGGCTGTGTATTGCCGACAAATCAGTAGCCGGGCGATGAATAAGCTTGCCAAACCTCTGACATTTGTCACATTTCTTCACCAGCTCTTTGGCGTCTGCCTCAAGGGTAGGCCAAAAATAATGTCGCTTGGCTCTGACGGCTAGGGACCTGCCGCCTATATGGGAGGCGCAGTATCCCACATGCAACTCTTTGAGAACTTCCTTCCCCTTTTTTGGGGTAACATACTTCAATAAATTTAAGGAAACCAGCCTTGAAAAGCTCTTCGTTTCTCATCTCGAAGTTTGCTGCTTGTTTCTTCATGACGGCTGCTTCCTGTGGTGAATCAGGGAGCGTGTCATCTGTTAAATATGCCCGGATGCCATCCATCTAGGTAGAGTTTCGGTCTAGGATTCCAATTCTTTATATATACTGCTTTTTTCCAAAACTTCCCAAAAGACTGATCGAGGCATATCACAACAGGCAAAAGATGCTAGTTTGGACAACGCATCCGCCTAGTTGTTGTCCGACCTGGGCACTTGACTCAGACGAAATTCTTCGAGTGCCCCAGCCTCTTCTTTGATTGCCTGAAGATATTTGATCATAGCCGGATGAGTTTCTTCATATTAACCCTCATACTGACTAGCGACCAACTGTGAATCAGAAAAGGCGTCAATCTTTGTGGCCCCTGCTGCCTTACACATGCAGAATTCCAGCTAGCAGGGCTTCATACTCTACCTCATTGTTTGAGGCCTAAAACTTGAACCGTAGTGCATATTCAAGTTTGTCTCCTTCAGGAGACTCATAAATAATGTCTGCACCACAGCCGTTCTTCATAGAGCTCCCGTCTACATACACCTTCCAAACTTGATCAAGATTATCCGGAGAAACCGGACGAGTCATTTCAACAATGAAGTCGGCAAACGCCTGACCTTTCACTGCCTTTCTTGGTTCGTAGGAGATTTCAAGACTTTGCATTTCAATAACCATTTCAACATTCTGCCGGATGACTCCAAGGTAGACATTGGCCGCTTGAGGGGCTGATCGGTGTAGATTACAACCGGATGTGCCAGAAAGTAAGGCTTCAGCTTCTTGAATGCCATATACAGAGCAAGGCCAAATTTTTCAACCATGGGGTACCGGAATTCAGCATTTTTTAGCACATGGCTAATGAAATAGACCGGGAGCTGGATGTCGTCTCTCTCAGCAAGGAGAACAGCACTGAGGGCATGGTTTGAGACGGCTAGGTACATTTATAACATCTCTTTGGGAAAAGGGCTAACAAGCCTTGGAAAAGAGTGCAAGTGTTCTTTCAAATTCTGAAAGGTCGACTCAGCATCATCCCCCCATTCAAATCTAGTCTTCTTCCTAATTGCTTGGAAGAAGTAAAGGCATTTGTCACTTGCCCGGCAGAGGAACCTCCCCAATGCCGCCAGGCAACCGGTTAGTCTGTATACTTCCTTGACAGTGCATGGTGACTTCATGTCAATCACCGCCTGTATCTTCTCAGGGTTAGCCTCTATCCCCTTTGATCAATCAGGAATTCGAGGAACTTCCCAGACTCAACACCAAAGACGCATTTCTAAGGATTTAACATAACCTTATGCCGCTTGAGTGTGGTGAAGGTTTCTCGGAGGTCAGCAAGGTGATCCGCCTGCTGCTTGGATTTGACTATCATGTCATCAATATACGCCGCTACGTTCCTCCCGATTTGATTAATGAAGACTGTATTAATCATCCGTTGGAACGTAGCCGGCGCATTCTTCAAGCCAAACGACATCACAGTATAACAGAATAGCCCTTGATCAGTGACGAAGGCCGTCTTCTCTTGATCGTTTTTCCACAGGAGTATCTAATGGAAGCCGGAATAGGCATCCATGAAACTCATCAGGGCATGACCGGCTGTAGAATCGAGTAAGTTGTCGATCGTTGGAAGCGGATAATTGTCCTTCGGACATGCCTTGTTAAGGTCTGTGTAATCAACACACATACGCCAGGTACCATTCGGCTTCTTTACAAGCACAACATTCGCCACCAAGTCGGGGAAATTACATGGCCGAATGAACCCAACATCCAACAGCTTTTTTACTTCGGCAGCTGCCGCCTGACTTCTTTCCTCGCCGTGATTTCTTTTCTTTTGCCGGATGGGCTTCTTTTTTGGATCCACGGCGAGTTTGTGGACAGTGAGATCTGGGCTGACGCCTGGCATCTCTTCCACTTTAAAGGAAAAAATCTCTTTGAATTCCTTCAGCAAAAGGTGCAAGTCTGCACCTAAGGTAGCATAAGCAACCGTCCCAACCTTTATAGTGCGCTCTGGACAGCTGTCATCCAGAGCGAGGTCAATGTTTTCACCAGCCAATTGGGGGCGGAGCTCATCTAACCGCTCTCCTGTCAGTAATTGTTATTTTTTCTCTTTCTTCACCTCCACCAGCTGAGCAGCTTTTCTTTTCTTTCCGGCTGCTGGTGGGGCTGGGTTGGCATCCTTGACATTGTCAAGGTCTATTGGCTCCTGCCCTTGGCCGTCTGGGGCCATGGTATCCTTGACGGCTGAGAGATAACACTCCCGGGCCGTCTTTTGATCCCCGTTCAAGGAACCAACAGAGCCATCATCCCTCTCATACTTGATGAGCATGAGAGAAGGGATGGTTACAGCCTTGGCTTCGTTGAGGGTAGGATGGCCTAAGATGATGTTATAGGCGGTCAGTTCCTTAACGACCAAGAATTTGATGACCAGATGTCGTCCTTCTCCTTTCTCTCCCAGCTAGATGAGTAAGTCAATCCTACCGACTGGGTAAACCATCCCACCCCCAAAACCAACCAAGGGGTGGGTTACCGGATGCATGCTGCTGGGCTTGTATTTCACCTTTTGCAAGCACCGGAGGCTGGTGATGTCCGACGAGCTGCCAGTGTCTATAAGGATCCGCCCAACCAGCTGATTGGCGACCTTACATGCAATGACGACCGGGTCGTCATGTGGACGGCGGAGGCTACCCCTGTCCTTCTCAGTGATCAGGATGTCTAGGAAAGAGGAACTAGCAGACGCCTGCTCATCATCATCCTTATCCATCTTTTGAAGATGGCTTTTGGTGCCTCGGATGGTAGGGCCACCACATGAGAACCTGCCTGCTATAGTGTAGACCGGCTCCTTATCGATGTCCAAACTACTAGTAGGCTGGGGAGTCTTAGACGACTACCCTTTGTTCTGAAGAAGTTATGTCTTCGATAAGTGCAATTACTAGATATATCAAGGATCACTATTATAGAGATAATAAGTTCGTTCTTTTGGGGCGTCATCCTCTGTTGCTAGACTATGAGAGATGATCTTTGGACTACTCAAATAGTCCAAAGCCCTCTAGAATGGATCCTATGAGGTCACACACAAGGGTATTGGGTTAAGCAAGTTAGAGGCCCATTAATGGGCCTTATGAGCAATTAACTAATCATGAATTGGATTGGGCTAGCATAGTTAGATTGGAATTAGGTTTTGGGCTTTTGACATGGGCTCTTATTTAGGGATGAGATCTATAAATAAGATCCATGCCTAGGGTTGAATGCAAGCAGTCATAATCAACATATAGTAGATTTTGACATCAAGGCAACCAATCCCAAAAACCCTAATCCTCTCTCTAACTCATGACTCACACTCCTTCCCCCTTTGGACTCACGGCCGGCCACCCTTGGTGGCGCGTGTGGTGGTTCGTGGTGGTTCTTGGTTAGTATGTCGCTCTTCTCCGTAGAAGGTCAATTGAAGGTTTCAATTGCAACTAACTAGCATTAGTGGAGGTCTTAATCTGTGCCCGTAGACCAAGTAGAGGAATCACGCTTGAGGTTCTTTATCTCCCCTTGTTCTTGCTCGATCGCACGTGGAATCACGCTTCAAAGGTACAATTATGTGTTCTTTATGTGTTATGCAATGATCCTTGGTTAAGGTGCTTTATTAATATGATTCATGTTATTTCCGCTACGTAGTACCTGTAAACTCCTACAGTGGTATCAGTTAGCCTATTGCATTTACGCATATTGCCAATAATTCTTTGATAATCCACAATTTTAATTCAATTAGGAGGGAGAATTATTTAATTATGGTTCAATTATTATTTTAAATATGATTTAACTCTTGGAATTGATTAAATGTAGTTTAATAATGCTCAAAATAGCCATGAAGAGATCCAAAAATTGCCCTATGAAATTCGAAAAATTCAAACCCCAAGAACCCTAATTTCGAAAACAATAAACCCTAATTTGTGAAATTTTGTGTTTAATTTTGATTTAATTCGATAGTAAAATATTTAAAGAATTTAATCCATTTGATAACATGTTAAATTATGAATTTTCATGATCAAATTATTTAATTTAAGTGTTAAATTAAATTAGGGATTAATTTCATGAAGAACCCAAATTTCAAGATTGAATATGATTTAATTTTGGAATTAATTGGACCACATTAAGTTTAATTTAATTTAACAAAATTTGTTTTGTTTTATTTAAGTTAAAAAAAAAAAAAAAAAAAAGGAATTTTATGCGCGGCAACCGCGGCTGGGTGGCGCAGCCAAGCCGGCTGCCGCTGCAGGTGGTCCGGAGGGAGGGGTGGGGTGGGGCAGCAGGTTGGGTCAGCCAAGGCAGCAACAGCAGCACCGTGCAAGGGTTGGGCGGCACTGCTGCTGTTGCAGTGCAGCGTACACCTCACGGTGTACGGCCACCATGGCCGGCTTTGGCTGGCCACACCACGGTGGCTGGCGCATATTTCCAAAAAAAAAATGTTTTAAAAAATTATTTCAAGATAATTACAAATTATTTTGGGATAAAATCAGTTTTTGGATAAATATTGTTTATTAAAGGATAAAATCAAATCTTTCAAAAGTTGTTAAGTTTGATATCATCCATATATTAAGTTGTTATTTTGATAATTATCTATAATTAAAATGGTTAATTTTGGATAAAATTGGATAGGATATTCTGAGCATATTCCAAAAGAATAGTAATTGATTTAAATAATATGATTATCCCATAATTATTTTTGGATATAATTGATTTAAAATTTTGTGATTGGCTTGTAATTAGGATAGAATTTCCTGACTTTGTTAGGATAATCTTTGAGGATAAATATGATTTATCTTTTAAGATTAAAATAAGATTTGATTTTATCTCATGCTTAAATTAAAATATACGATATTTTATTGATGATCATGAATAATATATGATATTATCTAATTACACTAATTAAAATATGAGATATTTAGATGCCATGTTTCCTTAATTGTGAACATTCGATGTTGTAGTTTAAGAAAGCATGATGAGTGATTTATTATGTGGCAATTTTATAATATATGATGTTGTTTATTGCTATATAATGACTAGTATGGCCCAGTAGATTGCTAAATACGATCTGCGCATCGTGATGTATTTTTGTAATCTTAGTACGGTCTACGAACCGATAAAGTATTTTGTAATTTTATTTTATTTTATTTAAGTAGTAGATAGAATAGAGTAGAATTACAGGTTGCGGTTAATCCAAGAAGCCCATGAAGTGAAGGCCCAAATGAGCAAGGTGGATGAGATCCATGGTGATTCAAGTGGGAGCATTTACTTTATTAGTTTTCTTAGGATTAGGGGCCATGCTATGTCTTATTTATGCATTCAGTATTTTATGCATGTTAGATTTTATTGATGTTTTGTGATGATGCGCTAGAGTTCAATATTTAATCACAACATAATAAATCTAGGTCCCGGTAATATTGAGGCAACTTTTCCAATTAAAAACCCGATGAAACCTTTGACATTTATGACGGGTCATGCCAAAGCTGGGCATCATATTTTTCATTGGGGAGTGGGGGTAGGACAAATTCTACACTTTTAATTGGTTATACTCAACAAGGTTACCTAAAGATAAAGTTTAGAATCTTGAAGCTAAGGGTAATAATTAAACATGTGATGGGTAATTATTCAACCAAGAATTACAAAGAGTTGTAATTAGTAAAGAGTTTACTCACCTTGAAAATGTAATGGTTGATGGCAGGGCCAAAGTCCGGTCAATTATTGCACGAATAAAGGATCTTGGAATCATTTAATTCAATTGGGATCAATTAACATTGAATAAATGTTTTAAAGTTACCAGTTTAATATTCACTTATGGTACTTTAAATTTTAATAAACATAATTGAATTTTTGCGTTTATTTATAAGTAACATATCGTTCTAATTTTATTATTATATATAATCTCCTCGATTGAAAATAAAGTTGGGAAACGTTCTCAAAAGGTTAAAAGATAATCCATAAACCTATATTCCAATTTTGCTAAGATGGTTCTAAAGGCAAGTATTAGAAAACCATGTCACATGTCTATGGTTGGTTTTATTCAAAATGTTTGAGTGACATACCAACACATCTTCATTTTGAAAAGTGTTTCAAGGGATATAATGAGATGAGAGGTACAAACCCTCTAAAAGACAAGTGTAAAAATCCAATAAAATCTCTTATCTTCAATATAATTGAACATAAGAAAATGATTGGAAATCTCTATGATCAAAAGTTGATCAAATGACACTATTCTTCATCCACTTTATATAAGAGTTAAATACTTGATTAAACTCAAATATGAATAATGATAGAATAGACTTAGCAAAATCATGAAAAATGCTTAAACAAGTTCGCAAAATATCATTTTGAAACTAAGAGAAGTATTCTAAGTGGCTCAAATGGGAAAGGTTTAGGAATATATGAGGATTGCATTAAGATGTTATAGGCTAAGAAATTCAAACAAGTTGCTACTTCTCAAAACTAGAACTACTTACATGCTAAAAGTTGTTATGAACAACAAATGTTTCAAATTAAATGGATCAATTCCAATGGATTAGAAACTACCTCATAACAGTTGGAAGGTAAAAGAATGGAAATGTTCCAATTTAAAAGTATATTATAGAAATTGATTTAGCATATTGCTACTTCTTGGACATATGATGTCTTGTTTAGCTCACTCATTGCACAATATGGTTGATCTAAAGGAAGAAGTTATATTTAAAGGAGGAATAAATCTACAAATTTAGAAGCAAATGTTGCTACTTCACAAGTAGAATATACAAGTCTGGAAGCAAAAGTTGCAACTTTACAAGTAGAACCTATATTTCACCTTACCTTGTTATTGGCTAGAATAAATAAATGTTATTCATTCTTGCAATTATCAAAACACTATTCAATGTTAGTAATGACTAAACATCGAAGATTCAAAAACGTGGAATAAATGTTATTCTATGCTTCATTGAGTCATAATGTGTTTTGAATTGCTAAATAGGTTGAAAGTTCGATATGATAGAAATAATTGAACCGTTTCTATATGTATGTGTATATATATATATATATATATATATATATATATATATATATATATATATAAATTGTCTCTAAAATGTAAATTAATTCAAATGAAAATGAAAATTGCATGCGGAAGATCAAAGGGATGGACTTTCAATATCATTGGATTATGAATCCATTGATATATGTAATTATCATTCTAATTTGAAATTTTGACTAAGTTACCATTTAGAGAAATAATGATGAGAACTCAAGGTCGAATACATATCGATGTAAGAAAACCAAAGGTTCAAAGGTTAGAGACGGACAATGAAACTTCATTTGTGATATGATCACTTGTGCTTAGTTGAAGCATAAGAGTGAAAATTTTGAAAAGTTTAAAATGTTTAGTATGAAGTTCAATATCAACTTGACAAGATAATGATTACATTACAATATGATTGAAATTGTGAAAATTTTAAGTCAAGACATGTACTTGGCAACACATTCAAAATATTGCGATATGATTGTAATAATGAGAATATAAGCCAAGACCTTGATAAACATCCAAGAGTTGTGAAAACGTTTTACAACAAACAAAAACTACATACATCAAATCAAAAGTAGCAAAGGCTTCATATGTGATATGGATAAGAAAAGTTCTTATAAAGTCATTCTACAAAGCAAGGAATAAAAGTTGTATTAAATATTTTGATGCACTTTCGATTCCTATATAGAGCACGGGGTACTACTACACAAACCACACTTAGCACAAAATGTTTGTTGCTCAAGTAGGTGCCCTTATGGAAATTGTTCCAAAAGGTCAAGTGGGAGTAGTGTAAATCTCGAAAGAGTTCGAGAAAAGCAAAAAACAAACGTGGTTCAAACCATGATTGGTTCACCCTATGAAAAATATGCCTCCTCAAAAGGCAAGTGGGAGTATAAGAATCTTGAATAGTTCGAGAGCGTTGAAAGAATTCAAGAAAAGTTAATTCGAAAATCTTGAATAAAAGCAATAATATGAGCATGATTCACCTCATGTTACAAATGACAACGCGTGGTCTCATTAAGTGTAATGGGATTAATAACCATGTGTCGAAGGTAGTACATTCCAAATGCACATCCTCCCCTGTCGTTTCTCATTGAAAACTAAACAAAGTTGTTGTATGAGTTTCAATTGTTGCGTAAAACCCACAATGATGACTAGCATATGTAAAACTTAGCCAAACAAATATGATTTCATATTGACTAAGAGTTCTAAAATGTTCATTTTGGAACATGATGATTATGCAAGTAATAAGGATGATTTGACAAGTTATAACTCCAAGTGGTTTAAAACCAGAAAATCTGAAATAGATTCTAAGTCTGTAAGCAAGTGTATGACACTTGAATAATTTGCCTAAATTGGGTGAAACCCATTGTAAGCAAAACAGACAAGAAAGAAAAATGTTTTCTAACTAAAGCAAAGACTTGTTAAAGTATTCAACAAATTCATAGTATGACTATGACTACGACGAAACCTTTACATTAGTCATGTTGCAAAGATCTATTAAAGATACTTTAGTGATTTCTACCTTATAAGATTTGGTAGATGGATTTCAAAACGCTTTCTTGAAATTGTTCATGAAATAAGATTTGTATATGATACAATTAAAAGTTTAAAGATCCAATAATCCTAGGGATGCATAGCATCATGGAGTTAGTGTTCTTAATTTTGTGAGTTAATCAAATCGTTTGATGTTCTCGTAAAATGAAGAAAAGGTCTTGTGTGTACAAGATGTTTAGTGGGAGCTATGAAGTCTTCTTGGTCTAGTACAGAGAGCAATTATTGAAGGATCAAGTAATGGCTAATGCATTTTGTATGAAAACCTTGAAGAAGAAGATGAGTACATTTGGGATTCAAGATCTATATAGATAGGTCTCGAAGAATGTTTGAGTTTGGTTAAGGAACTTATATTGATAAGATTCTTATAAGGTTCAACATTATATTGAAAGGAGTTTCAATCCCATGTAACATGGCACATTGCTTAATGATTCAATTCTTTGAGAAAGGTTGATGAAATTAAGATTTTGAGTGATGGTCCTTATGCATTTTGCAAAAGATACATCATGGACTATACTCATATATTTGATTCACGTGTTTTAGGAACAAGTGATGATAGATTTCAATCGAAATCCAATGTGATGTTGGAATACAAATTAGAAATTCCTAAGTTCCTTGCGAAAGGGCGAAGAAAAATTCTTAGTGTATGGAGATGAAAATGATTATAAGATTTAGAAATTGCAAAATTCATGTTTATGAGAATGTCTCATGAACTCTACTTACTAAACCCCTTCCATTTCCAAAGCATGAGAAACATGCTAATGAAACTGGATTGAGGCAAATGATGTAATTAGAAGTTGTATTTGTTTTTGGAGAAAAACAAGTTACATGTGTAATACATTCATTTGCAGAATTATGTTTATCAATTGAAACAAAGTTTCAATCTTATTTAATCGTGGTTTCAAGATTAAATAAAATGTCCAAAATAATTGTGAATTTATGGGCTCACTAGGTTAATGACCTTTTGAATGAAACCCCACAGGTGAACTATATTCATATATTATTTAAGTTCCTAGTTCGGAATCATTAAACTGGACATAAATGATTTCTTAAATTGGACTAGCATGTTAAGATTGATTGGATAGCGCAGTTTCATGGGCTATAGGAGCGTAGTGATGCTCGGTCAATCACATGGATATGCATGAATGATGCATGATCGAACTATAGACCTACTTTGAAGTTCAAGTATAGAGCTTCCGGATATATTAGTGGATTCCTTTGACATGAGTGGAACATTGATCTCATTCAATGGATGTTATAACTGTGGTACATTCAAACGTCTTCCTGTAACTGGAGATTATAAAGGGTGTTTCCTGGTTATTTCAGAAGTTGAGTGGGATCTTTGGTTGCCACAAGATTGGATAGAGTCTACCTATTTAATTAGAAATGTGTCTTATTTTTGCCTCTTGAAGAGGGAGAATTCAGAAAATGCATGGCCGTGCTCAAATGCGTTACATAGTAACCATTTGTTTTGTAATTCAAACTCAGTTTTCAAGAAAAGATTTGTAGATTAATAATGATTACATAAGATGCAATCATATTATCAAATCGACACAAAATGACTTAAGGAATTTGAATATTGCGCACTTGTCTCAAACAAGTGGGAGATTGAAGGAGTTATGTCTTCGATAAGTGCAATTACTAGATATATCAAGGATCACTATTTTGGAGATAATAAGTTCGTTCTTTTGGGGCGTCATCCTCTGTTGCTAGACTATGAGAGATGATCTTTGGACTACTCAAATAGTCCAAAGCCCTCTAGAATGGATCCTATGAGGTCACACACAAGGGTATTGGGTTAAGCAAGTTAGAGGCCCATTAATGGGCCTCATGAGCAATTAACTAATCATGAATTGGATTGGGCTAGCATAGTTAGATTGGAATTAGGTTTTGGGCTTTTGACATGGGCTCTTATTTAGAGATGAGATCTATAAATAAGATCCATGCCTAGGGTTGAATGCAAGCAGTCATAATCCACATACAGTAGATTTTGACATTAAGGCAACCAATCCCAAAAACCCTAATCCTCTCTCTAACTCACAGCTCACACTCCTTCCCCCTTTGGACTCACGGCCGGCCACCCTTGGTGGCGCGTGTGGTGGTTCGTGGTGGTTTTTGGTTAGTATGTCGCTCTTCTCCGTAGAAGGTCAATTGAAGGTTTCAATTGCAACTAACTAGCATTAGTGGAGGTCTTAATATGTGCTCGTGGACCAAGTAGAGGAATCACGCTTGAGGTTCTTTATCTCCCCTTGTTCTTGCTCGATCGCATGTGGAATCACACTTCAAAGGTACAATTATGTGTTCTTTATGTGTTATGCAATGATCCTTGGTTTAGGTGCTTTATGAATATGATTCATGTTATTTCCGCTGCGTAGTACCTATAAACTCCTACATGTTCTTCTTTTTAGTTTCTCCTGGGGACTTAGAAATGTAGGACTTCAACATCCCCTTGTCAGACAGACGGTTCAACGCCCGTTGAAGGCTGAAGCAGTCGTTGGTGTCATGGCCAACTTCCTCATGGTATTGGCAAAATTTGTTCCTGTTCCGTGACTAGACGGAACTCTTCATTGGATTCGGCTTCTCAAGAGACAGCTGGTCCTTTATCTCCATGAGGTTGGAGTTGCAGTCCTTGTTAAACTCGTACCTAGGGACGTACGGTTTAAATTCTTTCTTTTTCTTCTGGGACGGATGGTCAGAATCACTAACCGCCCAGACTTCTTTTCTCTTCTTGCTCTCTTCTTTCTTCTTCGCCGGCTAAGCAGACTGGCTTTCTTTTTGTTTGTCAGACTTCTTGGAGTCCGACTGGCTACCAGGCGTACAGAGGTCAGCTGCTTGAATATAGCTTTCCGCCTCCCTTAGGGCTGCCTATAGCGTAAATGCCCCTTTTCTGACGAGGTCAAACTTAAAGTTCGACCCGTCTCTCAGACCCTTAAAGAAGTCTATGAATACTACCTCGTCAGACAGTCCCTGGATCTGGATTCTGTCCAGGTTGAGCTGCCTGACATAAGAGCATAGCCCTTCTCTCTCACCCTGCTTAATGGTGCTTAAGTCAAGACTTGTTTTCTTAGCAGGGATTCTCATTGAGAAGTTGGTGGCAAACAAGCAAACTATCTTCTTGAAGCAATCAATAGAGACGGCTGGCAAGTTGTCAAACCATGGTTGGGCAATGCCTTTCAATGTAGTTGGGAAACATCAACACCAAGTGGCATCGTCCCAACCCTTTAAACACATGAGGTTGGTGTATGCCATTAAGTGGTCTTCTGGGTTGGAGGTACCATCATAGGTTCCCACCAACACATTCTTAACCTTGGCCGGCTAGGCCACCTCGGTTATATTCTTGGTGAACGCAGAAGGTTGTTCGCCAAGTTTAAGCAGACGGAGCTGCCAGCCCTATGGCTGGACGCTGTTATATGCCACCTGACCTCTGAAAGGAGGCGGCTGCATAAATTGAAGGCCATACTGCCCATATTGCGCCTGGGGTGCATACGGGGCATACCCAATCATCATCTAAGGGTCGGTGTGGACGGACTTGCCGCTTGTCTGACTCTCATGTGAGGACTGTGAGTTCCTTACAGAAGTTTCTTTGAAACTGTCTGGAAAGGTCGAGGTCGAGGCTGATTCAGACAGCTGCTGGTGTCTCCTCCGCTCAATGATGTGCCGAGCGTCGGAGATAGATTTCTTGCTGGCTTCCGGCTGATCATGCCGGGTGTGCCGCAGAAGAACCTTTGGTAAAAGGATCTTAGACCAATCAAGTCTTGCGGCTGCCTTCTCCTTCTCCTTGGGGTGAGGAGTTGGCCGCCTGTCCTTGACCGGCTTCTTCCTCTCAGCTAGAGGAGTCTTTTTAGCCGGCTGACCCTTGTTAGAGCCAGCCTTGTTTTTGTTGATCATATCCTTAATTTCACCCTTGAAGGAGTTCATGAATTTCATGAGCTCGTCCCGGGTGACTGGAGATGATCCTCTGGCCGTTTGGGTTTCCCCTTCTAGCCTCCCAGAGGACCTGCTTGGACCCGCCTGGTTAGTGTGTCGTTCCAATTGGTCTCTGGAACGGGTGTACATGGAAATGAATGAGCCATCCTTGGCCACATACGTCTCCACATTGTCATCATCATCATCTTGGTCAGTAAAGACCTTCGGCTGATGTACCGGTTGAGAAACAGTTGTGTTTTTCGGCTGAATAACCGGTTGTAGATTGTTTGGATCAGGAAGTGGTACAGACTCTTGAACCATCTTTGAGGTACTCTCCCCATAGACGGCGCCAAATGTTTTGGGTGTTTTTGTCCCTTGGGAGAGTTACGTCACGAAGTCTGGTCCGGCTCGAGTTGCACCTGCAAAACACGGAGACTCCGGTTGTTGGAGCTCCGCCTCCGACGGTCAAGTTAGTAACTTGAGAAGGAATAAAGAGTGCGGAAATTTAGGTGGGTATCTGCTTGGATTCCAAGCTCAGGTGTTTTCTGATCAGAGAATATGTGTTTAGTAAATGATTGTAGATGTCCCCAAAATGGGGGAATATCTCCCTTTATAGGGTCATTGGGAAATGTGCCCCTCCCTATGTCACTCTGACCTAGAACTGATGGGTCGTGCCGTAAAGTGCAGATTCTTGGGAATTGGGCCCTTGAAAGCCGCAATTCTGATGAAGATCTGAGATTTTCATGTGTCAGCTGGTGAGTGGTCTTCGATGACCTGCCAGCCCTTGACACGTGGAGCTCTCTCATTAGTCCATGTGTCTAGGATATTTTTACCCTAAACATGGCTCGTTACACGTCTTTCAAAAAAAAAAAAAAAAAAAAAAAGTAGCTCGTTACACCTTATGGTTGACCATCACGGGAGTTACTTTGTTAGTGTTATAGGAATTACTTGGTCAATATTGTAGAGGTTATCAATCAGTGTTATAGGGGTTAATTTGTCTTTTACAAGCTATTTTACATACCATTCTAAAAAAAAAAATTAAAATTAAAAGTACATACCAAATGTCCAAATCACAATTTGGCTCTTTGATTCTATAGTGGGTTATCCAAAAAGTATTACTTAATTAGCTGCTTTTATTTGATTGTGGACGATTTAATTTGTATATAAGTGATAAAGTAGTAGGTTGAACTGTTGAAGCATGTACAAATTCTTGAAACTTGTCTAGGTTCATTCCCATCTCTATCCTCCTATCAAGCTTTTTCCTAATTCCTACTCCGTAAGAGAAATACCCAAAATGAATCCAGGTTCATTTGACTCGTATTATAAAAAGAAGCCAAACACACTTGGAAAACTTTCTTTCCCGAAACGTTCCTTTAAATTAAAAGGTATCCAAAATTATATATCCAAAAAATTATGTTTCATAGTGTTAGATGACTAGTCAATTATTCCTTGCGCGGTTGCGCCTATACCCTTGGACCTTGGTCACGAATTACCTTAAGGCATTTCTTAGATTCGTCGCATAATATAGTTTTTGTTTTTCATTCTATGTGAGAAACTGAGGATTAACTGATTAAGCAAAGTATAAAGGATTATTGTTAGGAAAATGATATACATAGCCCTAAGGGCTACATATAAGCATTTAATTTACTTTTGAAAATTGTTTAAATTTAGAAAATCATGACAAAAACACGCGCAAATCGGTGTAATTAGTGTGTTTTTGTCATGAATTCCTAACTTTATACATTTTCCAAAAGTAAATAGCATTACCCTTTTTGTTACGTACATAGTATAAAGAAAGTACATGATTAAATTTGAATCACAATTGCACCGGTGATCATGGGTAACTGAGATAATTATTACTTGTAGGATTATTTCCAAATTTATCAAATATTATTATTCTATAAAATACTACGTATTATTGTATCAAAAAAATAATACTCGTACTACGTATTACAAAGTATTCGCTATAGGTAAAATAATCATGATTCACACAATTTTGACAATTAATCCCAAACATATCAAATTCCAATTTTTGTCTTTTTGACAAATATAATCTCATGATTCACACATTTTATGAAATTAAAATCAATCCCCAATCTCTATGTTATAAAATTGTTCCCGTTCAAAAAAAAAATGTTACTCGTATAAAATTGTAAGAAGGAATATATGATATTGACCAATTTTACCATTATTACCAAAGATAACTCAATAGTCAATATTGAATATTCCAAGTTCATCTCTGTCTTTTATGCCCCATTATTAAATTAGAAAAACCAAACAAAAGCACTTACGCAAAACTGATTCAACCTCCATAACACAATTTCACAAATATTTTATTTCCAATAATTTCCCATAATGTTTCATTTCATTTTAATTTATTTTAGAATCATAGAACACATAAATTACGAGTAGTAGTTGTATATATAAACCCACAAATCTTTGTCATTTGAGCAACAACACCTTAGGCTTGGGCAAAAAGACAGGCCTAATTCTAAAAACAAACAACCAAAGATGGCTTCAATGGCAGCTATTTTCACCAAAACCCCAACAAATCAAACCATCTCATTTCCAAAGCTGTCGAAAACCAAATTTGTTTCACCAAATAATTTACCATTTTCAACTAGAAACTCGAATCCTCGGGTTCGAACCCAGCTGCGATTGCGAGTCGCATCGCAGCTGATTTCGCCCGATGGAGGTAATCTTGTTGAACTGGTAGTTGATGAATCCCTCAAGATAGAGAAAAAGAGGGAGGCAATTGAACTTCCAAGAATCAAGCTTACTAAGATCGATCTACAATGGGTTCATATTCTTAGTGAAGGGTGGGCTAGCCCACTTTCTGGGTTCATGAAAGAAAATGAGTTCCTCCAAACGCTTCATTTCAATTCGCTCCGACTTGATGATGGTTCATTTGTCAACATGTCGGTTCCGATTGTTCTCGCCATTGATGATTTGGTCAAGGATCAGATTGGTGAGTCTCGTAGGGTTGCCCTGTTTGACCCTGCTCTTGATGAGCCGGTTGCGATCCTCAACGAGTAAGTTTTTATATATTTCGGGATCATTTGGAATCGCTGTGGTTTTCTAGTTTTGGTTTTTAAATTAAACGAATTTTATGTGTTTAGAAAAAACATTGTTGTGGGATTTTGTTTAAATCGTCTCAATATAGATATTGACAGGATTTTGTTTTTCATCTTAAAACACGTTCAACTAAATATTGTTAAATGATCTTAATAAACGTTCATTGTCTAAAATAAATGATTTGTAAACTGTAATGCAATTGTTTATCGATTAATGTCTTCAATTATTACCGGTTAATGAGTACATAATGGAGCGGGGAGCGGGATTTGAACCCGCAACCTCAGAGTAAATATATTTTGATGATTTATTTACGATTTTGCCACTTGATGGGGATATACTATGACTTCCTCTATTCGGTAAAGTTATGTTTAGATTTTGCTGCTTTGGATATTTGGAATTTAGGCTTTAGGGAGGAAATATCTTTCTTAGCATACATTTCAAAAAGTTTTTATTTATATATATGTATATATTTTTATTTTTTTGAATTTAAAGTTGACACTAATATAATGAATATAAGACTTTTTGGAATACAAAGAAAGAGACTATTACCATTCTTCAAACAAAAAAAAAGCATGATTATTTTTATAATTGTTATTGTTATTGTTATTATGTTGCCTGATTATATTTTATTGTTATTGTTTGATCACACCTTTTATGCATGAAGGAAATTGGAGCTTGTAATCACGCTTAATAAGATAATTAATAATCTTGTTTAGGGTTAGTTTGATTATAATTCAAGTTATCGCCAATAATAGATTTATTTGTGCATTAATATTCAACCAACATAGATAAACAGGTTTAGGGTAAACCTATTGATTGCATGTTAGTCGGAAAGCGCACATGAATATGATCAGAATAAAGTAAAGGTCTATTATTAGAGCAGGTTCAATCTCTTTTAGGTTGGATTTGTACCTTCATCCCCGAACTACCAGTCATGGTTCCAGACCTATTGGAGTTGACGATCTCCTGGATCGTTAAGGGGTGTAACCTTCACTTCATGAACGGTTTACAAGTTCCTAAAACTTGTTGGCGACTCTTTTGCTCTATCTTCTTTCCCTTTGGACGCCACCGTACTTTAGTGTATGATCACAGTGGGGTTCAAGTTTGGGGTAATGCTTGAAATATTCCCTACACTAACGATTTTACATGATGTAGCAATTTAAAGAAGCACGAGCAATGTAAGTAATTGCATAACTTATTTATTTTGCTTGTATCACGTTTAGGTTTATTATTATGATTTGGATGTTCTAATTAATATTATGATGTTGCTTCTAATATTTTTTTTCGTATTAGTTTATTTATCTAGATCACCACTTCACATGGTTAATCAAACATATGTAATTGAAAATCACTCCTAATAAATTAATTTGGACAACCGGATTAGGTTCTCTTTTAATTTTGAAGAATTAAATAAGTGATCACGATACTTAGAATTTTATGTGCATTTGTAGACACCTAAAAATGTCTCCTCAAAACCAAACCCGTTGATGAACACCTTTCACCGCCATTATTGGTCGAGTTGAGTATTTAATCTTTGGAGTGCTTAACTTCATGTTTTATCCAATATATTTCATGAACCAATCCAATTTCTAGCCCATTTCCCTAAACCATAACCTATTTTCCACTTTTCGTGTCCACATCGCAAAACTGAGAGAAACTGATTTTATGACTATACAATTTTGATCCAATTATTATTTTGTTGGATAGGCCTTTAAATAATATTTCCAACCATATATCATAAGCCCAATTCCGAGCTATAACGAAAAAGATATGAGCAAAACACTAAACTCGGCCTAAAACCGACACCCTTCCACTAAAACGACCATATCTTAAAATCTATATATCATTTTGACTTGATTCTACTTGGGTTAGAAAGTAGACTTGATAATCTTTCCAATGATATATTATATGCCTTATTCCAAGTTACGGATCAAAAGTTATGATTATTTTAAAAACGGGTAAAAAACTGAAATTACCGCGCAGCGGCAAAAATGTCGCGACGCGGCAAAAGCTAACTTGTCACGGGGCTGATTCCCGTGACACGGTGCCCATTTTTGTATTTCTGCACAATTTTCTCCCGTGTTACGGGATTTTACACCGTGTCATGGTGCAATTTCCCATGTCACGGTGCCCATTCCGTGACACGGGGATATTCCGTGTAATTTCCGCGTACTTTTTACACCGTGACACAGCATACTGCACTGCGTCACGGTGGACAATGTCGTGTCACGGCATTTCTTCCCGTGTCACGGTGCACATCCCGTGCCACGGGATTGCTTCGTGTTTTCTCCGCGTAATCCCTAAACGCGTTTTCACTTCCCGTAACCTAATTATTTCCCGCGTCACTCAGTTTTTCCCCGTGTCACGGGATCTTCCCCCGTCTGACGGTGCCTGTCATCGTGTCACGGTGCTCTTTGCCGTGACACGATATTTTTTTTTAGGGTTTTTATCTTTTTAGGGTTCCGCGTGTTCCCTCTGCTCATTTTCCCTATAAATAGGACCCCCCTTTCTGCAGTTCGTGGCACCAATAATCGTTCTCTCTCACCTTACACCAAAAATCATTTTCTTCTCCCTCTTTAACCTAATTTCTAGCCTCCTTATTCTTCCATAACAATTCTCCTAAGCACTCCAAGGAGTCTATACTTAACCCGAGGTTCCGTCCTTAAACCAAGGCGTGAAAGGTACAAATAACTGAGGGTTTGGACCAAATCAACTCTACTTTTAATTTAATTTAATTTCCATTTACTTTATATTTTTATTGAAGTTACTAACAGTTTATTCATGATGTAGCAATTTAAAGGAACGCGCGGAATGTGAGTAATTAATTAATTTAATTACTCTTGTTTTATTTTCTTATTGCTAGTATCATGATTAGGTTATTTTATATTTAATTTGACTAACGCTATTATTGTTGAATTGCTTCCAATATTGATGTTATTCTATTATTATTTTTTATGATCACCATGTTGCATGTTAAAGGGAATATGTAATTGAAAATCACGCCTAATAAGATAATTTGGACAATCGGTTTAGGATCCTTTTTAATCTTGTTGTATAATCAAGTGATCACAATATTTTAGAATTATATGTTGCATTAATATTAAACCAATTTAGCCTAATAATAGTTTGGAGCAAATTGAATCTTTGTTTGTATGCCTTTGAGATCGCAGGAATTATTTTTCACTATAAGAATCGAGTAGAGACCAATACGGGCGAATGTGACTCCATGACTCACTTCGTACCATCATCCCCGATCCTCCTTTAGTGGTTCCGAACCATATGGAATTAGTAATCTCATGGATTATGAATGGCGTGTAACCTTCACGGGTCAATCATTGTTGCCTATCGTTGTCCCTTATTCGTGGTTGTCTTTTATGATCCGTGAACGGTTTACAAGTTCCTTAAAAACTTGTTGGCGGCTCCCTACTTTCCTTGTCCCTAATCGTTGTCCCTAATCGTATATGTCAATTCTCACTTCCTAAGAGTGTCAAGCATATTCACCACATGCTTTTTACATTGGCGCACTTCGAACGACGCCTACAGCATTATATTTAATTAACTTAGTAATATTACTTTGGAGCAAATTGAATCCTTATTTGTATGTATTCGAAATCACAAGAAACATTTATTCACTACAAGAATCGCGTAGAAGGAAAAACGGGCAAAGTTGACTTCCATGACTCAACTTCGTACCGTCATCCCCGATCCTTCATTCGTGGTTCGTGACAATATGGAGTTAGTAATCTTATGGATTATGAATAGGGTATAACCTTCATGGATCAAATCGTTGTTGCCTTTTTGTTTGTCCTTTACGTGGTTGAGTTTAATGATCCATGAACGGTTTACAAGTTCCTAATAAACTTGTTAGCAGCTCCCTATTTTTTGTCACTAATCATAAATGTCAAGTCTCACTTACTATAATTGTCAAACATATGAACCACATGCTTAAGTACGCATGCTTCAATTGACGCCTACAGTTAGTGCGTAGTAAGTATGCTTAAAGAGAATTAATTTTTTCCCATAACTCGTAGAATGGGTCCCATATTTATAGGATAGAATTAATTTGAATTAGGAATTTTAGTATCAGACATTTAGACGTGTTTCTATAAGATTGATTGATTTTTTTCCTCTTTTCCTTTTTATTTCTTTTTGTTATCACTTTATTGTCAAATTGACTCATAGTACTAAAAAAAAGTACAAATACTCCGTGTAAAATATGGTACTCGTTGTCACTAAATATTGCTCCAAGGTGATCATTTAACAAAAATACAAGTTGTCAGAAAAGAAATGACATTTATTGATGAAAAAGTACTAATTCACAATATTTGATAATAATAATCATGGTATTAAGTGAGATTTATGTGTCTCTACTTGTGAATAAGCATAAAAATCATGAAACATATATTTGAAACTAGGGATGACAATTCAATCCGAGTTCGATTCGAATCCGATAAAATTAGTTCGAATCCAATAAAATAGATCCAAATCCGAATAGGAGGCGGATCGCACTTGGACCCTATGCAAAGTCCGACCGAGTCTTACCCGAGTCCGAGTCTGATAGTATGAGCATATGATTTATAACTTGGGACAATTGCTTGCTTGTTTTGTAGCAAAATTTTGTTAACTACGTTATGATATACTTCACTCGGTATGAAAATACAAGAATTTATAGTATATGCACATTACAAAACAAAAAATAACAAAACAAAAAAAAAGGGATCATTTCGGAGGTCCGAATAAACGGACCGGATTTGGAACTGAAAATTACAAGTCGGATTCGGACTCGAATTCGGATCCGAGTCTAGGGTCCGTTTACCAAACGGAGGTCCGAATAAACGATATGTTGTCATTCTTGTTTGAAACATTAATATAAGGAACAATGGTAAACTACATTACTCTTCATGTAAAAATTTAATTTATTCAACCCTCTCATTGTAAAACGGAAACAAAAGAACACTTAAACAAGTTCTTAACTCTAATTAATCCTAGTCACTTTTCCTAACAAATGAGAATGCCAAATCTAAGTACTTCAATTTAAGGCTTGCATACTCTTTCACCTTTATAGGCTTAAATTGAGGACCCTCACAATTTGGATAGTCCAAAAAGAGAGAGACTTCAAAGTCTAATGGAAGGCCATAAAAGTATGCAATGGATAACCTTTGTTTTTGTTTATTGTTGATAAGTGCCCTATGAATTGCACTTGGAAATCTTGCATTTGAAATTATGTGTAAGAGATCTGCGACATTCACCACCAGGGCACATGGATGTGGGTTAACCGAGACCCACCCAAATTCGTCTTTGTATACTTGGAGTCCACTTGCATTTCCACTCTTGTGGAGGATTGTAAAGAGGAGATTATCTGTGTGGGGCCCTATGCCCATTGTTTGGGTTGAATCGGGGCATGGCGGGTACGAGTTGAGATTAAGTGCAAAAATATGATCTTTAGGTGTAGCTTCTTCAGGTTCGGGTATGTTTAGTGATTTGATAATCAAACTCTTGAGTTTGTCACCAAGGTCCTTCATCCTTGTTTGGTACTCAAATATCACTTCACTATATAAAGAAAAACAACAAATCGATATGGTTTTACAAGAAATAATGATATATTTAGTTTTTAAAGACACCTTGACTATCCAATATACCTGAAGTCGTTTATTATAACCAAATACATCTTAAACTAACATATTTAGGGTAATAAAATTGTGTGCAAGAAAATAGTATGAATATATGGGACAATTAGTGTAAATAGCATATAGGGAGACCCGTATGTACAATATTTAGGTGAAGTTACTTCCCTAGCACTCTAGGAGGGACCTTTCCCATGATATCATTTTTAAGGTTGTTCAATAATCGCTCTAAATTGGACTGAACTAAAGAGGTCCGGTCATCTAGTTTGGTCTAGTCCAAAACCCCTAAAACAAGTATTAAATTTGACCTTATTTTATTAAAATTATAAATTAAATTTATATATTGTTTAATCATCACCTTAAATTTTCTACGAATATATTACATTATGAGATACTTATTACACATTCGGTAAAATGGGTATCAAATAATAATATTTCATTTTTTATTTTCCCTTTTTTCTGAATTTATTATAAAGAAAAATAGTTCTTAAACTGGTGTTGTCCGAACTGATTTTATATAAGTCCATTCATGGTTCGACCTAATCATTTGGATTTAAATTTTTGAATTTTTAATATTGTCTATGTTCAATATTATATTGGATTCATAAACAACTCTAGTTATTTCCACATTAAAATGGAATATGTAACAATGTTCCACAAAATTATGCAACACTTGGCTAACAACTTAGATATATATCTAAAATTTTATAAATATAATAATAAATGATTGCATACATGTGCTATGCATTAGAGATAAACAATGCACGCAGTGTGACCTTAACCATTTGTGGGGTCAATAACCTCCTTTTTAGTTTATATATTTTTTTAATTTCCCTTGTTAAAATTGATTTCTTTTTCTTAATTAGATAAAATAATGTGTTATATGAATCCGCATAAAAATAATCAACTTTATTTTGACCCTAATAAATATTATTTCTAGATCTGTTAATAAAATGTATGGTCTTATCATTTTTATTTTTCATAAATTTAACGAAAAACAAAATATAAGAAACAAGAAAAATTGGTTCATAATTTTCTATTGTTAATTTCATAAATTATGATTATTTTAATTAGTTTCACAAATTTTTATTTAATCTTTTTAATGGAATGTATCATATGACTTTCAAACAAATGAGCTTACCAAAAACCTTCAAAATCATTAGGCCAAAGTTTCTTAGCGTCATGATGATAAGAGTTACCCGTGATAGTGAACCCCTCATTCCACATTTGCTTGCTGAAAAATAAAGCAAGTGTCGGATAACCATATCCAGTATCTTCATCAGGGGCTCGTAAAACCTTCATCTTTTGCTCAAATGGAAGATTGAATAAATTTTTAGCTTGAAACTCGACTTGATCTAATAACTCCTTAGAAACACCGTGATTTGTGACTTGAAACATCCCCCAAGTCTCACATGCATTAAAAATGAGGCCTAAAGCCTTAGGATCTTCAAGATCAATTATTGGAATAGAGATTAAAGCTCCAGATTTCTCATTATCGGGGTTGATTTTTGAATCCTCAAAACATTGTGCCCACATATGAGATATAGGAACATTTTTTATTGAGCTAAAATCTATGGGAACAATAAGGTGTTGTTGCATGGGATGATCCTTGTCGGCATTTGAAAGAAGAGACATTTTGTTAAATGGAAAAGGAAAAAAAAAAAAAAACCTTAATAATATAGAAAATTTGAGGTTTTAATTTTTATTCTACTTTGTGAGAAAGATTTACGATTTATTCAAAATATGGGAAAATTTTCAATGGAAGCTTTGACAGACATATAATGTGTCTGCCTTTTGACTGATGTGAACTTGTGAAAATATGTATTTATAGGGTTATAAATATTATATAAATAATCTGAGATTAATGACATGTGTCATATATCAAGTAAATAATGGAAATTATCATGATATCAGTGCAATATCAAATACCAAATCAAATATTTCTATCTTTATAAATTAATATTAAATGTTAAAAACTTTAAATGTTATAACATATTAATAAAATAAAAAATAATAAAAAAAAAAGGGTAAGAAATCAACATGTTTGATTTTGTACATACAATAAGGCATCTAAATTATATCTTGTATATAATTTATACAAATTGAATGACTAATGCATCTAAAATGATCTTGTGGTACTCCCTCCGTATTTTATTACTTACTCTACTTTCCTTTTGCAACTGTATTTTATTAATTGCTCCATTTCATTTTTTGGAAACTTTATACAATCTTTTTACCATATTCCTCCCAACTAGTGGTCCCCTTATATCATATTTTAATATATATCATATTCTCTCTCCTCCCCACTTATACATGCTTTTACTTTTTTATTTTATTTTTTTTATTATTCAACCAACTCCACTTTTATTATATTTTAATAATTATCTGGCACTCGGTGGAATAATTGGGTTTTACATGCATTGGATTAGAATTCCGAAAATATTAAATAAAACTTTATTTGGAAAAGGGAAGTTTATTTTGAAAATTGGGTTTGACTGAAATGTTTGACCATAGTTGTTGACTAAGCTTAACTTACAAATTCAATTATATTTTGACCCAAAAGCTTGACTCTAGTTAGACTCAAGAATTTGACTTTGGTTTAAATCATAACAAGTAAAATTAGACTTAAATGTTTGACTTTAAATTTGACCAAAGTTTGATTTGATTGCTTTGACTAGTGTTAACTAGGAAGGTTTACGGAGGTTTAACTTGCATCAGAGAGGATAGATTTACAATAGATAGAAAATAAGGAGAGTAGAATTAAGATAAATGGGAAACAAAAGAACTAGAAGATGGATAAAAAAAAAGTACAATATGAGATAGAAGGCTGTTAGTATATGACAATTAAAATATGATTAGAATTCTAAACGTTTGACATGAACTTGAATTCTAGAAAAGTCGGAACTTATGAGATAAGGAAAATAAAATAAGATTAAAAAAAAGGATTTCTCACCAAATGCCCATGAAGTATTTTTTATTCACCATATACCCGTGAAAATTTTCAACTTCACCATAAACTCATGACTTTCACAAACATGTCATCAAATACCCAAATGACTAACAAACGTCAACTCCGTTAGTCATTAAGGCTAATTATGCCACATGGCATATTCTAATTGGTTCATTTTATTATTATTTTATTTAACAAAAAATTTAAAAAAAAAAAACCCAAACCCCGAGCCACTTTCCCCACCACACCACCACCCCCATGGTAGCCCAACCCTTTACCCCCACCCTCATCGGCGACCAACGTCCTCTTGGAGCCGGCGGCCACCCTCCTCTCCCCTTATCGCATGTCGTCTCTGCCCCTCTTCTTCCTAGTTTTACCTTCCCCTACCCTAAAACCCTTCCCTCCACTCGAAAAACATCTCTCTCCCCTCCCGTCGCCGCCCAGCCAGCGCCCAAACGACATCCCCGACGTCGGCGAAACTATTTCGTCCTTGTTCCTACTATCTCCACACAATTTCCTCCCTTAAACCCTCATCCCAAAACCCTAAAACCACATAATCGAAAATTCTAGGGTTCGAACCTTTCGATTTTGAGGTTTCGGGATGGCAGTTTAAGGGGAAGAGGGACAGGGAGAGGGCAACTGTAGTGGGGGAGGACGTGCAACACCAACTTTGGGGGGGGAGCAAGAATGGACAACGTCCGACGTCGGCACTGGAGTAGAAGAAGCAGAAGTGCTCGTGCCGAAGGAGTGAGAAAGTATGTACAGGCTTTAGTAGTGTCGGTGATGGTTAGGGACGCTAGGTTGGGGTCACTGGTGGGGGGGAGGGCTGACGCTGGTGACGGGAGAGCGCTCACCGGTCGCTGGTATAAAAAGGAGAGAAAGGGGTACTCCATTTGTTCAATTTGTGTATGCGTAGTATTATGCTAGGAATGTCATGTATGTTACAAGTGATGGATTTGTAGCATGTTTGTTTGCTTATATGCTTGGAATCGATGTTGGTTGATCATGAATTAATTTGCAAGCATGTGAAAATGTTATTTGCGGCATGTTACAAGTTGAATATGCATGAATCATAGAAGTATGTTTAATATTCAAGTATCAAGGAAGCATGAAATTAATAAGCTTTGCTTATAAGATTAAAAGAGCTAAAGTTAGAATTATTAAGCATGATTGATGAATTTGTTTCTCACCCATACATTACTAGGGTTGAGTCAAGAAGTTAGTTTATTAATTTATTCCCTCATATAAGTTGAGATTGAGTTAAATAAGTTTATTAGTGCTTTTATGCACCAAGGTACATAGTAACAATGCAAATTTGTGCACAAAACTAGGCAAGAAACCTTTGCTTAATGAAAATAAATAGTATGTGCTCACTAATTAATTCAAAAATGAACTGGAAGTATGTGTTGGTTATTGTTATGTTTGTTCTTGATTGATTAGTTGGAGTCATTTCAAGTTAAATTAGTAAATCACATAAAGTGTATATAAGAGGATACACACCTAAACTCTTGGAACGTATATACCTTGAGTATAAACATATGAGGGAGTTATGGGGTTTTATATTAACCATAGTTTCTACAGGGGTACTGGACGATGTACTTTCTTTTATCATTAATGTGCTAGAATTCTGTCACAAGATGACATAGTAGGTACCAATTGGGGTAGCTCCCTATATGATTGGAAGCTCAATACTTAAATGGGCTATTTTTAAAGAAGGAAACTCATTTAATGCGTAATCCAAAGCTATTATTTAATAATAAACATTGTTAGTTATGAGTCAAAGGTAAGTTGTTTTGTGATTTGTATGGCGAGCATGTTTCATTATTTATTGACGCTAGGATTTTCATGTTAGTGTGGTGCACATGTACTCAACTTTTGCTGATTTGTAATCTTGTGCTTGTATTTTGCTTTCCTTTGAATTGACCCTATGATGACCAATTTATATGGTGAGTAGAGAGGTTGAAATAAAGAGAAAGTGACAAGTACTTGAAATATAAAGAGCATAAAGGAAATGAGTGCAGAGAGTTACTAGTTATGCTTTCCTAGTATTATATTTATTTTGAATTGGTGATTTATCATTCATGGACTAATTAACATTGTTACGCTTTATTTTAAGTTGGTTGTAAAAGGACCATGTTTTTATTCATTCCAACTTGTGAACGTTTTATTTTACTTATGTTCAGAGGTTGTGAATTCAAGTTTTTTTTTTTTTAAAAAAAAAAGTTTGTTTTTAGTTTTATCTTCCGCTGTGTGACTTTGAAAATAGCCTTAGCAGTTATCACGGTGGCAAGGTATATTTTGGTTATTTCCTAAAATGAGTTTTATTTAGAGTAGAAAGAGTATTTTAAAAGGAGGAAATCTCCAGGGTATTACAAAGTGGTATCTGGGAGCTTTAGTTGGTTTTAGTTACCACTAAAGCCAAGAATGTTTTTTTAGGTACCTATGTTTTACAACTTGGCCAAATGTTTATTTAACTAGTTTTGAAAATATTTTTAAGAGGTCTGAATTTTTTTAAGGACCGAAACTTTTTTTAATTTTTTATCTTATTTTCAAAAATAAGGGCCGATTTATTTTAAATTTAATTTATATTATTTCAAACAATTAATTTTCGAAAATAAATTTTGATTTAAAAAAATTATGTGTGTAGATATGCGAAGGAATTAAGGTATGTAATTAGGTGTTAATTGTTTTTGGAAGCATGTGGTAAGATTGGGTATGAAAGAAAGGGCATATAGGCTAGAATTGTATGTTTTCCTATGAGCATATCTGTAGACACCCAAATGTGTCTCCCCAAAACCAAACCCAGTGATGAGTACCTTTCACGTCGAATCATAATCGAATGAAACGAAAGTGTGGAAAGGTCTAGTGTTGCAGAAAGTTTTATTTCTTTTTTTTTCTCTTCTCCCTGTTTTTGAAAACTTTATTTTAAGAAAACAGCCAATCCAGTTTGGTTGGTCCATAATATGGGTCCAATAGTGGTGTAGTTGGATGGGGTTTGCAAAGACCTTTCCAACGATATATTATAAGCCCAATTCCGATGAATATTGAGGAAGTTATGGCCAATTTACTAAACTGGGCCTGGTTTGAGTTTTAAGTACGGCCCAATGATCTAGGGGAGGGCCTAATATGATTTATCATTCCTAATGTAATTAGGAATGGTTTTGGTCTTCTAGAAGGTCTTATCATTCTTAATTCAATTAGGATTCTTCAGAGTTTTAATTAGATCAAATAGCATTTTCGACTGAAATTATATTATTTTATCTTCCAGTACGGGAAATTTATCAGATTTTCGAAAACGCGTTGAAAGCCGGTTTGGCGTCCAACCCCAGGCCTTGGCGCCTGGAATCAGGATTGGCGCCAGACGCCAGCATTGGCGCCTGGCGCTAGCCACTGGTCCTGGCGCCAATGAGCCAGGGCTAGCGCCAAGTTAGTTTTGTGGTCTTCAGACTCTGTTTTGATAAATTATCTTTTTTGGATGATTTTCTCTATAAATATCGTATCAAAAACTCCGTTTTCAATCATCAAGGGTCACCAATTCTCTTTATTCTTAAGTTTTTATCAACTATCTTCGTCATCGATCATCAACTCTCTTCAATTCTTTTCAGTAACATTCATGCATGCTTTCTTCTTTGCTTTTTAATACAAAATTCCGCATTCGCAAGATCTTGATACGCCTAGCCATATTCGAAGTTGCCTTCGCCCTAGACGTGAAAGGTTTTAATTTCTGAGGGTTTGGTCCCAAATCTCTCTTTCAATTATTTAATTTAATTGTTTGTTTATTATTTTCCTTGAAGTTACTAACGTGTGTATTTTGTAATTAGAAAGAGGTACGAGGCATCCAAGTAAGTACTTTATTGGTTTTTATTGATATTATGATGTAGATATCATGTTTACATTGTTATTTTGATTCCTAGTATCATGTCTAGGGTAATTTTAATATTAAATATGATTTCTATGGTGCCTTTTATTCTCTTCCTAATATTTATTTATGTTAGTATCATGTTAGGGCTAAAGCTTTGATTTTTATTGCTTAGTGACATGCTAGGGCTTGTTATTAATCTTGTTAGTATCATGCCTAGGATTTTGCTATTTTTATTATGCTTTAATATTAACATGAACATGATAATTATTGTAATTGTTATTTATTATAATTATTATTCATGATATTGATTATTTATTTATTATGTTGCTTGATATGTATCATATTTTATATTGTTATTGCTTGATCACCTTTATTGCATGTTAAAGGGAATTGGTATTTGCAATCACGCTTAATAAGATAATTAATAATCTTGTTAGGGTTAATTGTGATTATAATTCAAGTGATCGCCAATAATAGTTTATTTGTGCATTAAATTCAACCAACATAGATTAAACAGGTTTAGGGTTAACCTATTGATTGCATGTTGATCAAAAAGCGCACATGAATACGAGCAGAATAAAGTAGAGGCCTATTGTTAGGGCAGGTTCAATCTCTTTTAGGTTGGATTTGTACCATCATCCCCGAACCCTTATTTGGTTCATGACCTTATGGAGTTGACGATCTCTTGGATCGTTAAGGGGTGTAACCTTCACCTCGTGAACGGTTTACAAGTTCCTTAAAAACTTGTTGGCGACTCTTTTGCTCTATCTTCTTCCCTTTTGGGCGCCACCGTACTTTAGTGTATGATCACAGTGGGGTTCAAGCTAGTGGGATTTTAAAGGCTTGAAACCATTCCCTACAGTTTTTGGCGACTCCGCTGGGGAGGATTTCTATTTTAATTCCTGAATTTGTTTCGGCAATGATTTAGAATGAGTGGATGAGACTCGAAAAGTTCTAAGTATTTCATGTGCGTAATTTTGATTAACATTATTGTCATATGCATAAAAAGGTTCTCATTGGAAAGACCATCCGTAATGAGTCAAAAACATAGGATTTTTACACGTAGGAAATTTGAGAAATGTCTTTCACAACTAGGACTGAAATAACACCACGCGAAACTGGATGATTTTATTGAGCACAGAAAGCTGCTGAGGCATGTGGGAAGTAGCGTCAGGGGCCAAAGCTTGGCGCCAAACTTTTAGCCGTAGCGCCAGACGCCAGAATTGGCGCCAGGCGCTACAGTTAAAAGTTGGCGCCAGTCTCTGTTTGCTGGCGCCAATTTCCCCCAATACCGAGCCAGAAATATGCGTTCTAATTTCGACCGGTTTTTCGTATTGTTTGCTCGATCCTACTTCCTGATTGAATTTTTTCTCATTTTTCTGAAACCCATATGTGTTCTACATATGGACATAACCCTCTGGGAATTCATGCTCTATCTACCTGATTGAACGCTCCTGGCAACAAAGGGTACATCTGAGAGGTTGAATTCACCAAACCATGGAAGCGAGTTTTTTCTAAAAAACTCGCGGTGTTCTATCCACACGCGTTAACCCTTCACGGTTAGGCTTCTACGCGGTGCATCTGGACAATTAACCATGGACCCTATTTGACTAAACCATATCCCGAACTTTAGAGAACTAGAGTCATGGTTAGGTTGCGAACTCATTGCATCATATTGTGCCTACTTGACTAATTGTGCATTATTTTGTTGTGCATATATATTCTATGTTTCTCTTAACCGTTTGTTGATATGTGTTGAGACTGAAATTAATGACTTAAAGAACTTTGCCTAATTAATTAATTAATTAATTAATTCGAGTCAATAAAGTTTTTTCTTCTTTTAATCGGAATTGACCTAGTACGGCTTTAGGCATACCCCAGTTGACTAATAATATCGAAAACAGTCCCAGACCGAGGCTCCAATATTGGTGCCAAAATCTGGGCTGTAGCGCCACTGTATGGTGTGTAGCGCCAGACATTTACTAAAAAGTCTGGCGCCAACCACCATATTGTGACGCCAGTCCTGTCTCTTGGCCGACAGTTCGGATTATTTGTCGAGTCATCACCTAGGGTCTAATTAACCAGTTTGCTAATTAATTCGGTTAATTTTCGCTGTCAATAACACCTTGTCAAGTCATTAATTGAGTCTTGGTCACATAGTCTAGCCACATGGTCATGACACGAGTCTTAACGCACCATCTACACTCACTAGTCTTAGCACACACTTTGAGTACACATCACCATGGCCATGTCTTAGGTTCATGCATGAGTCGGTCTTTCCGTCATTTGAGTTGGGGTACATTCTATTCCTAAATCTTCATATCTCTCCACCTCCATCTTTTCTTCTTCATATTCTATTCCAATCTTTCTTCACTTCCTCCATCCATTGCATGTTGAATAAAGTTTGAGTCAAATAATTAACAATAAGTATCCCCAAATTCCTTTCCCACAGTACTTGGTCGAGGAGAGAAGGGCGATTAATCAAGGACAACCTCTCTATTCAAGTCTCGCTTTTTGATAAACCGATTCGTCAAAAGAGGAAGGCTAAGAAGATAATGGCAACTCAAGAAGAAGTCAATGAGCTTAGGAATCAATTGGTTACCATGACTGAAACACTGAAGCTACTCACCCTCAAGGTTGATGATCCCATGAAGCAACAACAGATGAACCTCATGCAAGAGAGCCTAAGCAAGTTGTCTAGCGATTACAAGTTTCAAGAGCTTACATCACAAGGGGTCTTGGTGGACAAAGATCTTCTTCCGCATAAGTTCAATGCCAACGACATCCCAAAATTCAAGGCAACAGATAATCCTTACTTCCATCTAAAAGCTTTCGAAACTATAATGAGCATTAAGGGTATCGATAAGAAGGTTTTCCCCTCTCTGTTCCCATTATCTCTTGAAACCGTTTGCCAACAATGGTTCTTCTCCCTTGACAAGGAGAAAACCTCTACCTGGGAATTGATAGTGAACGCTTTCGTCGGTAGGTACAAGTGCAATACCCAAGTTGAAACCGACCATAGACAACTTGAGATGCTAAGACAAAAAGAGAATGAAGGCTTTACTTCTTTCTTTAATAAGTGGAGGGAAACTTCCGCCAAGATGATTGAGGTCCCCACTGAAAAAGAATCCGTGAGGATGTTTATCAAGAATCTCCAAGAAAAGTATTCAAAGCACTTAAAATATCAACACAACTTGAATACTTTCAAGGCCGTCTATGACGTAGGTATCGAGATCGAAGATGACCTCGCAAAGCAAAAAGCTACTAATAATAGCAACCACGGTGGCTGGAAAGGAAAGAAGAGCGACAATCCTTCTTCTTCCGAAAACGCCCACTCTAGTAATAATGTTAGTACCTTTGACCATAATGATGTCTTAGCCATGGACAATCAAGGATCTAAAAGGAAACCCAGGCGAGAGTTCACACCCATTGGAATGACCTACGATGCTGCTTTCGATCGTCTCTATGATCGAGGATTAATCAAACCTATTGGCCCTACCGAGGATCCAACACCAGAAAATCGATCTTCGAGATGGAATCCAAATTCCTATTGCAAGTACCATCGAGGAAACGGTCATACCACTGATGAATGCTACAGGTTTCAAAATCTCATTCAAGACCTCATAGAAGCAAACAAGGTCCCATTGCCTCTAGCTAGCGAGAAGACTGGGTGATGATGAAGCGAATGACACAAAACAAGAGGCGAGCTGCAACGACAAGATTTCATGGCCTCTCTTTTCTATTTCTGTTTCATTTTTTTCTTTTCCCCAATAAGTCTAGCATAGGCACCTTTCTCTTCCTCTAGATTTATTTTGTAGGATCATTATATTTTTTCTTTTTTAATAAAATGAGCATCTATTTCCTTGCACATGATCATCACATTGCATTGCATCAAAAAAAAAAAATAAATAAATAATCAAAACAAATCAAAAAAAAAAAAAAAAAAAAAAAAAAAAAAAAAAAAAAACCATGTCGAACTAAGCACAAGGTATACTAATGATTTGAGGCACCCCTTTGTAGCCACATCATATCTCCTTTCGCCCTTCAATTATACAATCCTTTCTTCATAAACCACTTTGAGCCTCGTCTAACGATAGACCCTTCTTTTTTCAACCTACATCTACCTAACCTTGGGATAGGATGGTGTGCAGCTTATGCAATTCTAAAGAAAGCTTGAGCAAATTCAAAAGATCAAAATAAATAGCAAAAATAAGCAAGCAAAAAAATAATAAAAGTGTACAAAAGGGCAAGTGTTCCAATGTCTTTGATATGAAAGTATCTACGATAAGAACACGTCTCAGATTGCGTCTCTTATCGAGTGCTCGGTACCGTGCCTGAGAAACATGAATGCCAAGTGAGTGATAGACCGCATGATCGGGATTGCCCACACTTATTAAAATAAAATAAATGCTAAAGCAAAAGAAAGAGCTAAAAAAAAAGTAGAAAACTCAAGTATAAAAATACAAAGATTCAAAATCAAGGTTGCACACCTTGGGGGCTTATCTAGGGTCTTGAGCCTTTATCCCCTTCTTCTTTAAACCTTTAGCCTAACCACGTTACAACCCTTAAAAAGACTTTTTTGAGGTATACACACTTGTGCGAGGTTCGGCTAGATCTACGTTCGGCCTGATTCCTAACGGATACGTAGGCAACCTCACATCGAGGTGCGGCCGTAATAAATATGCATTCATATTCACATTCACACACTTACACCATGATCATATCAAGGGATCTCCAATGCTCATCCCTATTCACTTAGAGCTAGACTTGGGGGCTTGATCCCTACATCATTAGCTTACCTAGCCTAAGAGTCACCATTATTTGGCTCTTCTAACAATATATTTTTCCACACACTTAGCTCTTGCGGCCTAACTTTAGTGTCACTATCACACACTGCACATATACATGACCAAATATACTTCCCTTAGGAACCCTTTGTCATGAAATCTTAATACAACGCTGAAGCATGCCTTGTCATATCAAAATTGCTCATCAATCGTAATCATCATTGCATCACGAAGTATGAAGTGCTTAGCCTCCGTGCCTAAGTTACCTAAATACTTTCATCATGGAGTCAACAGTTGAGATAGCCTAGGATGATTTAATCCTTGAACCTTGAGAGATAGTATCAAACAACATTTCACTAAGCTCATTCAACATGCATCTTCAAACTTTTGATTTTCTTTTTCACGTCTTTCTTTTTCGGGAGAAAGTCGGTACCCTCCACAATTGACGGAAAATTTTTGCTTTTTTTTTTGCATTTTTCGAGTCGCACGATCACATTACAATGCACACACGAGTCATGTACACATTGAGTCATGTTGTGTCATATAACTTTGATTTGAGTCTAACACATGTCATTTCACCTCGAGTCAGTCAACATATCGAGTCAAGTTTATGCCTTGAGTCGTGTCAAGTCGATGAGACAAGCAACATTAAAGCCTTAGGTCAACCCTAAGATGATTAAAAAGATTGGCAAAGTTCTATAGTCAAAAATAAACACAGGTGCAGCAGAACAGGGAAGACCCTACTCCAGCGCCTGGCACTAGAGATATTTCAGCAACGACAGAGCTCGAAGCCTCTCAAAAAGGTGATTTCGACTTCATACAGCAATTTCGGGTTCCTTGGTACGCCAGTTAGCCCCTATAAGCAATTTGACATGATTAGTAGTCGGCTTGATTACAATTGCAATAAGTGATTGACCTGACAAAAAAATCGTCTCACTTAGCTTAAGCGCCTAAAAAACTGGCTCATTACAATCGGTTCAAAAGCAAGCACTTAAACGACAATATTTCCAAATATGGATTGTCGTGCATTCTTATTAAACGACAAAGTTTTCCAAAAATTGGATTGTCATCCCCAACTGACAATATTTCCAAAAATGGATTGTCGTGCATCTTCTTCAACGACAATTTTTCCAGGATTGGATTGTCATCTCTGGCAAAGTTTCCAAGTGTGGATTGTCGTGCTCCTTCTTTGTTTGGCAATTTTTTCCAAGTTCGGATTGTTATACATTCATAGATCGCTGGCAAGTTTTCCGAGATTGGATTGTCATACACCCAGTTCCCTATGGCAAAATTTCCCAAAGGATTGTTGTAGGTTTCTATTCATCATAATTATCGGCAAAAGTTCCTCAACGTGGATTGTCATTCATTTCAGTAAGTGGCAAATTTTCCCGAAGTGGATTGTCGGTCGACTCTTTTTTGCAAATGTTCCAAGACGCGGATTGTCAATAGTGGCAATATTTTCCCAAAAGGATTGTCGCATAGCGTTGGCAAATTTCCAAGGTGGATTGCTTTCAAGAGTTATATTCCAAGATGTGGATTGTCGATCGTAGCAAGTTCTTATGAAAGATTGTTACGAAGCATTGGCAACTTTTCCAAAAATTGGATTTTGGCAAATTTTCTAAGGTACGGATTGTCGCTTCATCGTGACAACATTTCCAAGGATGGATTGTTACGTGGCATTGACAAATTTCCCTAAATCGGATTGTCATACATCATACAAGAGTTGTGTTGGCAACTATTCCCAAAGAAAAGAGGATTGTCATCACAGCAAAAGCACCGGCATACTGGTTCACAAGCAGCAAAGCGCCGACGTACTGGCATAGCAAATATTAAAAAGCAGTGATCTTTTCGAAGACTATCACAGCAGGAAAAAGAAGCTCTTTGTTCATAGACAAGTGAACATCGAAACAGCAAGGTGGCGTTCTCTAGATTGTGGAGAGTTGTCACAAACAACTGAGGATTGTTTCAAGTGAAGCAATCTTCGATGGTATTCCCTTGGACGTGGAATATTATCAAAGCGGAGGAGGATAGTTTCAGGCGAAGCAATTTTCCAAATTGGAAGCAGTTACGGGCGTAGCGGTTTTCAAGCGGGATGGCATTCTCTAGCTTGCAGGAGGTCATCAAAACAACAGCAACAGCAGCAATTGGTTACTTTCAGAGACATGTGCTCGACGGTGCAAGATACGCGTTTCTTAACTCTTTTATCTGTTTAACTAACGCTAGTTTTGCAGGTATCGGCGTTATAAGATTGATTTAGGATCGCAGAACGTTCTGAATCATTCTCCGTCCCTATCGCTACTTTGACTTTCGTTTTCGAAACTTGCGTTTCTCCAAACTCAGTCAAAGTGGGGGCTTCTGTAGACACCCAAATGTGTCTCCCCAAAACCAAACCCAGTGATGAGTACCTTTCACGTCGAATCATAATCGAATGAAACGAAAGTGTGGAAAGGTCTAGTGTTGCAGAAAGTTTTATTTCTTTTCTTTTCTCTTCTCCCTGTTTTTGAAAACTTTATTTTAAGAAAATAGTCAATCCAGTTTGGTTGTTCCATAATATGGGTCCAATAGTGGTGTATTTGGATGGGGTTTGCAAAGACCTTTCCAACGATATATTATAAGCCCAATTCCGATGAATATTGAGGAAGTTATGGCCAATTTACTAAACTGGGCCTGGTTTGAGTTTTAAGTACGGCCCAATGATCTAGGGGAGGGCCTAATATGATTTATCATTCCTAATGTAATTAGGAATGGTTTTGGTCTTCTAGAAGGTCTTATCATTCTTAATTCAATTAGGATTCTTCAGAGTTTTAATTAGATCAAATAGCATTTTCGACTGAAATTATATTATTTTATCTTCCAGTACGGGAAATTTATCAGATTTTCGAAAACGCGTTGAAAGCCGGTTTGGCGTCCAACCCCAGGCCTTGGCGCCTGGAATCAGGATTGGCGCCAGACGCCAGCATTGGCGCCTGGCGCTAGCCACTGGTCCTGGCGCCAATGAGCCAGGGCTGGCGCCAAGTTAGTTTTGTGGTCTTCAGACTCTGTTTTGATAAATTATCTTTTTTGATAAATTATCTTTTTTGGATGATTTTCTATATAAATATCGTATCAAAAACTCCGTTTTCAATCATCAAGGGTCACCAATTCTCTTTATTCTTAAGTTTTTATCAACTATCTTCGTCATCGATCATCAACTCTCTTCAATTCTTTTCAATAACATTCATGCATGCTTTCTTCTTTGCTTTTTAATACAAAATTCCGCATTCGCAAGATCTTGATACGCCTAGCCATATTCGAAGTTGCCTTCGCCCTAGACGTGAAAGGTTTTAATTTCTGAGGGTTTGGTCCCAAATCTCTCTTTCAATTATTTAATTTAATTGTTTGTTTATTATTTTCCTTGAAGTTACTAACGTGTGTATTTTGTAATTAGAAAGAGGTACGAGGCATCCAAGTAAGTACTTTATTGGTTTTTATTGATATTATGATGTAGATATCATGTTTACATTGTTATTTTGATTCCTAGTATCATGTCTAGGGTAATTTTAATATTAAATATGATTGCTATGGTGCCTTTTATTCTCTTCCTAATATTTATTCATGTTAGTATCATGTTAGGGCTAAAGCTTTGATTTTTATTGCTTAGTGACATGCTAGGGCTTGTTATTAATCTTGTTAGTATCATGCCTAGGATCTTGCTATTTTTATTATGCTTTAATATTAACATGAACATGATAATTATTGTAATTGTTATTTATTATAATTATTATTCATGATATTGATTATTTATTTATTATGTTGCTTGATATGTATCATATTTTATATTGTTATTGCTTGATCACCTTTATTGCATGTTAAAGGGAATTGGTATTTGCAATCACGCTTAATAAGATAATTAATAATCTTGTTAGGGTTAATTGTGATTATAATTCAAGTGATCGCCAATAATAGTTTATTTGTGCATTAAATTCAACCAACATAGATTAAACAGGTTTAGGGTTAACCTATTGATTGCATGTTGATCAAAAAGCGCACATGAATACGAGCAGAATAAAGTAGAGGCCTATTGTTAGGGCAGGTTCAATCTCTTTTAGGTTGGATTTGTATCATCATCCCCGAACCCTTATTTGGTTCATGACCTTATGGAGTTGACGATCTCTTGGATCGTTAAGGGGTGTAACCTTCACCTCGTGAATGGTTTACAAGTTCCTTAAAAACTTGTTGGCGACTCTTTTGCTCTATCTTCTTCCCTTTTGGACGCCACCGTACTTTAGTGTATGATCACAGTGGGGTTCAAGCTAGTGGGATTTTAAAGGCTTGAAACCATTCCCTACAATATCTTATTTATGCAAGGTGTTCAAGCATGTTGTATGATAATATGTATTTAAGTGAAAGCATGTTTATGTGAATTGATACAAAATTGTATGATTGAACACCAAACTTAAATGTTTGCAAGGAATTGTATACTTGAGTTTGAAAAAGAATTTTCTTTATTCAGTCATGACCCAAAATACCTTGCAGGATGTTTGAATTACCTAGTAGATTCACTAACATGGGCACGTTAGCAAAGAAAGACTATGGGCATGTTTGGGATTATATTTTCAAAACTAGTTAAATAAACATTTGGCCAAGTTGTAAAACATAGGTACTTAAAAAAGTTCTTGGCTTTAGTGGTAATTAAAATCCAACTAAAGCTCCCAAATACCACTTTGTAATACCCTAGAAATTTTTTCCTTTTAAAATACTTTTTCTACTCTAAATAAAACTCATTTTAGGAAATAACCAAAATATACCGCCACCATGATAACTGCTAAGGCTATTTTCAAAGTCACACAGCGGAAGATAAAACTAAAAACCAACTTTTTAAAGAAAAAAAAAACTTGAATTCACAACCTCAAAACATAAGTAAAATAAAACGTTCACAAGTTGGAATGAATAACACCATGGCCCTTTTAAAACCAACTTAAAATAAAGCATAACAATGTTAGTCCATGAATGATAAATCACCAATTCAAATAAATATTATACTAAGAAAGAATAACAAGTAACTCTCTGCACTCATTCCCTTTATGCTCTTTATGTTTCAAGTACCTGCCACTTTCTCTTTATTTCAACCTCTCTACTCACCATATAAATAAGTCATCATAGGGCCAATTCAAAGGAAAGCAAAATACAAACACAAGATTACGAATTAGCAACAGCTGAGTACATATGCACCACACTAACATAAAAATCCTAGCATCAATAAATGAAACATGCTCGCCATACTAATCACAAGTCAACTTACCTTTGACTCATACTAACAATGTTTATTATTAAATAATAGCTTTGGATTACGCATTAAACGAGTTTCCTTCCTTAAAAATAGCCCATTTAAGTATTGATGAGCTTCCAATTATATAGGGAGCTACCCCAATTGGTACCTACTATGTCACCTTGTGACAGAATTCCAACGCATTAATGATAAAAGAAAGTACATCGTCCAGTACCCCTGTAGAAGCTATGGTTAATATAAAATCCCATAACTCCTCATATGTTTATACTCAAGGTATATACATTCCAAGAGTTTAGATGTGTATCCTCTTATATACACTTTATATGATTTACTAATTTAACTTGAAATGACTCCAACTAATCAATCAAGAACAAACATAACAATAACCAACACATACTTCCAGTTCATTTTTTGAATTAATTAGTGAGCACATACTATTTATTTTCATTAAGGTTTTTTGGCTAATTTTGTGCACAAATCTGCGTTGTTACTATGTACCTTGGTGCATAAATGCACTAATAAACTTCCTTAACTCAACTTAACTTATATGAGTGAATAAAATAATAAACTAACTTCTTGACTCATCTCTAATAATGTATGGGGGAGAAACAAATTCATGAATCATGCTCAATAATTTTAACTTTAGGTCTTTTAATCTTATAAGCAAGGCTTATTAAATTCATGCTTCCTTGATACTTGAATATTAAACATACTTCCATGATTCATACATATTCAACTTGTAGCATGCCGCAAATAACATGTTCACATGCTTGCAAATTAATTCATGATCAACCAACATCAATTCCAAGCATATAATCAAACAAACATGCTACTAATCCATCACTTGTAACATACTTGATATTCCTAGCATGATACTACGCATACACAAATATTCTTATGTGCATAAGTACTCCATAAGTATTTGTTCAATTTGTAGATCGGAAATGAGTAAAAAGAAGCGTGTGGTATAAAAAGGAGAGGAAGGGGTACTCAACAAAAAGAAGAGGTTGGGTAGATTTGTTCATTTTATGTAAATGTGGGGTCATTTTGTATAAATGAGAAAAAAAATGTTCATTTCGTACTATTGAACAAATTGTGAATGCAAATGCGCAGATTTTATGTGAATGAACAAATATTACAAATCTGTCATTGGTTGTACCTTTCAAGTTATAACTGGTTATATAATTAAAATTACCTTCCGAGTCCACTGTTAGATGACCTTCCTATGACCTCCCTCCTAGGCACCAGAAGCCCTCTACCCAATAACCAGTCAGCAAAATAAACATTAAATAAATATCACTACAATAAAAAATTGTCCATATAGAAACAAAATTTTATTGACGGAATTCAATCCATTTCTAAATTATAGACGGAATTACAAAATCCGTCTCTAAATTTGAGATAGAATAAAAAAAAAATCCGTCTATAAGTTAGAAACGGAATTGAAAATCTGTCTCTAATTAGAAACAAATTTCTTTCTTCCGTCGCTAAATTAGAATCGAATTTTTTTCCGTTGCTAAATTTAGAGATAGATTTTTTTTCCATTGCTTAATTAGAGACAGATTTTTTTTTTCCCGTTGCTTTCGTCTCTAAATTATTTTTGAAACGATTTATGTAAAATATTACTTTAGAGACAATTAGAAATGGAAGACATATTTGAAAATATGTTTCTAAACTAGAGACGAAATTTCTTTCACTTATAATCAATTATGTGCGTAGAAGTAAACAAATAATATTTGGTATAGTTGGTAAGAGTTCCACTATGTGAATTAGAGGTCACGAGTTCGACTCTTACCAAGATTCTTGAGATTGGGAATTCAAGGAGTCTTACATGCAAAGCCGAGTCCAGTTGACCTGGGTGAGGTCCTACCGAATAGTAGCTACTTTTAGAGACAAAATATTTTTCCGGATTTTTTTTTTCCGCTACTAAATTTAGAGATGGATTTTTTTTTTCTCGTTGCTAAATCTAGCGACGATTTTTTTTCTGTCTCTAAATCTATTTAATGACAAGGTTTTTATTAACGGAGTGATTCTATCGATATATCCGTAGCTAGCTATGTCCAGCGACGGATTTTAGATAAAGTCAAATTTTACCTATCGCTAAAAGGCCAAATTATTGTAGTGTATTAGAAAAATTGAGTCGTGGGGATTGAAATTTGATTTGCATGCAAAGTAAAAAGCCTATAATCAATTTGAACTTTTTATGATCAATAAATCTTTCTCTATGTAAAATTGTTGTTAAAAAAAACTTTCCAATGTTGGCTTTGTAATGGTAATATGAAGTATAACTTTTTAGCTGAAAATTTTGGTCATTAATTCAAAAAATTGACCATTACTTAATGAAATTGAAATCTGAATTTCAAAGAACATACTTGCAAAATTAGAAATTAGAATTCAACTCCAATGGTTTATTTAATACACCATAAATAAAAAAATAAATAAAAAAAAGAAGTAAAATTCAGAATATGTTTGCATTCAATTACGCGGAAGAGACATTATATTGGTGAGGAAGAAGAAAAGAAATATTACTAGAAAACAAATGCTTGTTGACAAAAAAAAGCTTAGAAAAATTTAAAAAAAAAGATTTTATTATTATTATTATTATTATTATTATTATTATTATTATTATTATTTAGTTTTTTTTATTGAAGAGATGAAACGCATACTAGGAATGTTGTTAAATTAAGATGAATACCATTATTAGGATTGTTGGTAAAAACTGAAGGAGATGAAACCTAATATATAATTTAAGAGTTTTTTTTTTTCAACTTTCACTCACAATAGTCCAATCCTTGAATGGAGTAATTCTATGCATTTTTTTTAAATTTTTTTTTTTAATTTCCTCTTTAACTTCCATTGCAATAACTTCCACTTCTCTCCATTTTTCAAACCATTCAAAAAAAAAAAAAAAAAAAAAAAAAAAAAATTCTACAACTACCACTTAATTTTTTTTCTTTTAAATATACATAAATGCTCCAAACTCCCAATCTTGAGTTCTCACGCATTTTTTTATATTATTATTTTTTTAAATTAAAAAAAAAAAAAAAAAAAAAAAAAAAACAACAACAACTACTACCCGTTCCACTCCTTTTAAAAAAAAAAATATATAAATAAATCAATAACTACCAATATTACACTTTTTTTTAAGAACACAAATAACATTTCACTTTGTGTTATTTTTTTTACGTAGTATAATATATGACATGCAGTAACACGAGCATATAGTTCATTTATCAACAAATCACCATAACACTCAAAATCCCCAACCCTTCGATTATATGTATTTTTTAGGAACTACCCTCCAAACAACTTCGACTTCTCTAATAACCAAAACAAAAAAAAAAATATACAACACGTTTTTTGCGAAACTGGTCTCACCAAAAAACTGTTTGCAAAAGAACAGAGTAACTCCTACATCACTGAACCAAGTTACCCGTATAACACTAAACCGATAACCTCTATAGCTTTGACAAAGTACACCCCATAATTACTTGCCACATTGCGTGGCCACCGACTAGAGGTGATCAAGGTTAGCCTGAACCAATTTTGGGCTAGTTTTGGGCATATTTTTCCGGCCCGAAAAATTATTTTTTTGGGCGGGTTTGGGAATACACTTTTACGCATATTTAGTTGCTATTTTAGGCCCGGCCCGAAAAGCCGGCACATCCCGACCATTTTGGGCGGGATTGGGCATAAACAATTTGGCATGAAGGTTGACCCGGCCCGGCCCGAGAAGTGGGCATAATTTTTTAACTTTGGTCCGGCCCAGCACGCCCAATAATCACCTCTACCACCGGCATATAAGAGTAGACCCTGTTCTTTTAAGCTTCTGAGCAGGGCAGAGAACATAAGATTCCAGCATAGTAGTCATCAGGGAAAACCAAGTGTCAACAAACTAATAATATTCAGTATAGCAGAGCTAAGCAGAGTTTAGCAGAGCAGACCAGAACACAAGTCCACAACAGCTCAAAAGAACATGATCTAAGTTACAACATCAAAATCAACTTCCCGTATTCTAAGTATATTTTTTCTTATAGTATATATTTAATATCTTTCGAATATAATATATATCCTGTGCATTTTGCACGGGTACACTCTAGTCTTTTATATAATTTAAGAGATGTTTTCCCAACTTCTCACCAAATTCCTCCAAAATTCTAAACCTGTAATTTTGTGCCCTTTTTTTTATAATAACCTCCAAATAACTTCCTTTCTCCAAATAAAATAAATAAAAAAAACTTTTCACTTCTACTATTTTTTTTCTTTCTAACTATATATACATATTACGTATATTCTGTGCGTTAGCACGAAAGGCACTCGCCTTTCATTCACAGCACTCTAAATTCCCATTCTTGCAATTCTAGCCCTTCTATTTATTTATTTATAATTAAAAAATAACCAATAACCACCCTTTTTACTCATAACTACCCATATCATTCAATTAAAATCTAGCCCTTCTATTTAAAAAAAAAAAAAAAAAAAAAACCAATAACCACCCTTTTTTACTCATAACTACCCATATTACCATATCACTCAATTTTTTTTAAAAGAGACCCAATAACCCCCTTTACAAAGTTCACTTCTATTTTTAAAAATCTCTGTGTTCCGAAAGCTAGAGGTGGGATGGGATTTTTAATCAAGCACTTTTGGCAAAGCAAGTTTGGAGACTACAATCGGATGAGTCCACTTTGTTGCATAAAATTCTGAAAGCAAGGGATTATAAGCAATTAAGCATACTTCTGTTATAGAGGCTTTATGAGGACACGACCCAAGCTACTCTTGGAGGAGTATATGGGGAGCTAAAGTTTTCTTGCGCGACGGACTATGCTGGAGGGTTGGTAATGGCTCAAGTATACGAGCTTGGAGAGATCCTTGGTTAATTAAAGATGGGCGTCCGTTCTGCCCACCTATCCCCCTGATTGTGATGAAAATATGCTAGTCCGTGACTTGAAGGGTGGGATACAGTAAAGGTGAGGGGTGCTTTTGATTTAGAGGTTGGTAATTTAATACTTGCTACCCCTTTCTCTCATATTGACAGTTCAGATTGGATGTTCGATACTGATTTGGTAATAAGGATGGGATTTTCTCCGTTAAATTAGGCTATTGGCGAGCCAGAAATGGGCATGAAAGCAATTATGTATCGAATTGGGATGATGAGATCTGGAAACTGGCTTGGTGTGGAAAGCTCAAGGTCCACCAAAACTTCAACATTTTTTGTGGAATGCTGTTAAGGGCAACTTGGCTGTGAAGGACAAGTTACAACACCTAGGGCTGTACAGAGTGCGGTTTAGACCGCACCAAACCGCAAACCAAACCACTATTATTTTGCGGTTTGGTGCTGTTTAATTTGTGGTTTGAAAATTGCGGTGCGGTTTTTGAAAATGACCAAACCACAGTTTGCGGTTTGGTGCGGTTTTCAAAATTATTGAAACCAAACCGCACCGCAAACCGCACTTTAATGCGGTTTGTAATTTTTATACTATATTTTCATTGAAATTATACAAAAGAACTAAAGCATATGAGCTAATATTTGACTAATAGTTAATTAAAGGTTAATAAAAAGAGTTTAATATTTGAATTATAAACTAATAATTATAAAATAAAATAAAATTTTTGTTTTAAAAAGAATACGGTTAAACCGCAAACCGCACCGCACCGCACCAAACCGCATTGAAAAAATAAAATTTTGAAAAAAAATTTGCGGTTTGGTGCGGCGTTTTGAAAAAATTACAAGCCGCACTTTTGCGGTTTATGATTCAAACGGCATCGCGATCACCCCTAACAACACTGCCACATTACTACTGGTGCGTCCTGCCAAACGCGTGGTCTAGCGAGGGAAACTATTATTCACTCTATACTAGAGTGTGAGGCAGCCAAAGCAATACGGAGTTGCAGTGATCAGCGCTAATTCCTTGAGGGGACTTCGTTAGACACTTTTGCAGCTTTGTAGGAATGGTTAAATAGGAAGTATAATGCTGGTATTGTTTGCTCTATGGTAACTCTATTGTGGGCCTCATGGCGATGTCAAAACATGCTCATTTTTGGGGATGATAAACATGATTTTGTGATGTTGGCAGCTAGTTTCAATCGATTGGTGCAAGACTATAATTCCTATGTTGTGAAGGTGTTCTAACCTGCTGTTGCTGCTACTACGAGTTCTGTGTTGAGCTCTAATTAGTGGCAGTGTTCGTCTATGGGTTGCTTCAAGATCAATGTTGATGCCCACGTTCCTAAGGTTGGCTTGGCGGGGTTAGGTGTAGTATGCAAGGATGCAAATGGCACTATAATATGGGCTGCTGCGAAGAGAGTAGACACGTCTTCCCCTATGTGTATAGGCGAGGGTGTCAGATATGGAATGCAATTGGCAAGGAGGCTTGGGTATGTCAATATTTGGGTGGAGTCGGATGCTATAAACGTGGTCAATGCAGTGACAAGAGAGGCTAAAGGTTTCTCTCCAATCTTATCCATTTTTGATGATATTGTTAAAGATAGAGTTTCCTTTGATTTTTGTACTTTTTCACATGTTAAAAGAAATTGTATCACCGTAGCTCATCTAGTGGCTCGGATGGAAATTGGTGAAAATGTGGAACTTGTACGATTTTCTCCATTCCCTCAAAGTATTACTACTTTGGCGGAGTTGGACATTATTTAAATAAAATGCTCTATCTTTGTCTTTCAAAAAAAAAACTTCACTTCTATTTTTTTCTTAAACATACAAACTATATATATACATATATCCCGTGCATGAACACAGATACACTTTAGTGAACAATAAAAGGAAAGAAATGGATGACAAAAATAAAAAGGCTAAAGAAACACTTCAGTTAAATCAAAAGGGTATTTTCTAATAAAAAAAAAAGGACAGAATTAGAGCATGTGACATGTTAATTTTCCTGTCATCAAATACTAAAGTGTACCCGTGCTAATGTACGGGATATATTATTCGCGAAAGAAAAGCTATCTAGAGCCCTATAGAATGAAGAAAGGTCCACCTGACCTCACAGAGAGAATAGAATGAGTCGCCAACATGATTTAAAGAGAAAGGTTGGTAGTTATTAGTCCCTTGAAATAAATTTTATTTTTTTTTAAAAAAAAAAAAAGAAAAATAGTGGAATATGTAGTTATTGATTTTTTTTAAAAAATTTAGAATTTGTGTATCTATAGTACTCCGTAATATATAAAGAGAAAGTGCATTTTGAGTGATAAATTTCACTATCCAGAAATTGCTCTTCTAAATTTACAAAATTACCTCTCCTATTCCCAATTAAAAATCAAAAAGTTAAATTTTTTTAATAAAAAACTGCTCTATCATTGGTTTAAAAAAAAAGAAAAAAAAACTGGTATATTCCACGTTAAACAAAAAAATTGCTCTATTCTTTTCCAAAAAAAAAAAAAAAAATGCTATACTTCGTACAAGTGTAATACTAGTAAACTACTCGTAGTAGTCCGTACTTCCTCCGTTTTTTAATAGTTGCAAAACATCCTTTTTCACGTTGTTTAAGAAATGTGGGTTCACACGTTAAAATACACTTTAAAAAGGGTTGAGTGGTTGTTAGAAGTGTAATTTAGTGGGTCATGTCACTCATGTGCTTTAAAATAAAACTTTTGCCCAAAATAACTTTCGCCATTTATAGTGTGTTGCAAGTATTGTGACAATTTTATTTTAGGAAAGTGTTGCAAATATTAAAAAACGGAATAAGTATACATTACTCCCTCCGTTTTTAAATACTTGCTCCATTTCCTTATTTGAAAAGTATTTATAATATTAATGGAAAAATTGATTCTAATAATCCCACCTTTGGTCGGTTCGCTGATAATAATCCCACCTATTGATTATTAATTAATAATCCCATCTTTGGGGGTCATATTCTTCTAATGGTCCCTAACCTGTTGCCTGTTGGTAACCGGTTAGATAGGTTAACATGACACGTGTCCTTTTTATGATTCGTCCAAATATATAATTTTTATTTATAAAAAAAAATTAAATTTTAAAACTTAATTCCCCTTTCCTTTCTTTCCCATGTATTATCCTCCATTAATCCCGGTGAAACCTTCAAAAAAAACCCAAACTGGCAAACTCAACCACCTCCTCCACTAAAATCGGGCACCTACGCGTAAAACCCGACCCACGAACCCCCCCCCCCCCTCATTGACCCACCCACAAAAGCCCCACCAACTCTAACGTCCGACCACCCCCACCCACATAAATGACCGGCCACCTCCACCCACAAACCAGGGAACCTACGAAAAACATTACCTAAGATCGACCAGCTACCCACGAAAGACGAAACTCCTACCCAAGATTGACCAGCCACCCAGCCCACGAAACCCTCACCCCCCCCCCCCCCGAAATCCCTTCCCCCGCAAAATTGACTTTACTACTTGACACCTGACGACCGACACCTACTAGTAATGAATTTCCTTGAGAAATAAGTACACTGCTACCATTCTTGTAGGAAGAGAGAGATATTAATCTGGGATGGGAAAGGGAGGGGAGGAGAGAGATTTGGGGCTAATTGACTATGGAGATGAGGGAGAATATAGAGGAAAAAAAATTACCTATTCTTCAGGTTAAAGGTCACTAAGGACCATTAAAAGAAGATAACCCCTAAATGTGGGATTATTAGATAATACTTCAATTCCTTTGTTTTCTTTTAGATGCAACACACACTTTTTCACGATATTTAAGAAATGTGGGGTTCACATGATATAATACACTTTAAAATGGGATGAGTGGTTGTTAGGAGTGTAATTTAGTGGGTCGTGTGCTTTAAATAAGGGAAATAATATAGTTTTTCCCTAAATTTACTTTTCTTTTATAGTGTATTGCAAGTATTGTGACATTTCCTTTTTGGGGAAGTGTTGCAAGTAAAAGAAAACGGAGGAAGTAATTAATAGGTGGGATTATTATTTGTAAACCGGTTAAAGGTGGGATTATTAGAATTAATTTTTCCATAATTATTTTATTTCTCTCAACTAGTGGACCCAACATAGATCATACTCCCTCCGTAGATCATACTCCCTCCGTTTTTTTTATTTGCATCACTTTCCTTTTAAGGGTGTTTTTTTTTTACTTGCATCACTTTTATATAGAGTAACTTTATACTATATATTATTATTTCTCTCTCTTACTTTAAACCCCACTCAAATTAATTTATCATTTTTTTCTCTCATGGTCCCCACTACTCTCTTACATAATTTCAGTTTCATGATCCCCACATTACTTTTACCATAATAAATTATTCATCCACTCATATTATCAATTCATTCTCCTAAAACTCTGTGTATTTGCAAGTGATGCAAATAAAAAAAACGGAGGGAGTAATGTATTAATTTCATATTCTCTCCACTACTTTTGCTTTTTACAATTTTTTATGGGAAATTCTCAATGGTAGCCACGTATTGTTGCTTATTTCCAATGGTAGCCAATTTTTTTTCGATTCTCAATGGTAGCCTTCAACTTTTTTAAAGTTTCAACTGTAACCTCATTTACTAAATAACGTTAAGTAACTGTTAAGTTAACTAGAGTTAAGCAAAATAATTGTTAAATTTAACTATAGTTAAACATTTTTTTGTTCCTTCCCTTCATCTTCATGGTTTCCACCCATCCCTATTTTCTTCATCTTCTTCCTCCCTTCATGGCTGCCATCCCTAACTCTTTCCTCCGTTCTAGCCCACCGGCACCGGCCAACCCCCACCCAATGCCACTTCCCCCCGACATCCCATGTCCTCCTTTCAAACACATCCCCCTTACCCACACCCCCAAATGCACTCGCGATGGTTCCGTTCAAACTTTGGGACATTAATGGCGAAAACTCGCACGCCACCACAATCATCATTGTTTTGGGTGTTTTTAGTCCCTTAGGAGAGTTACAGCTCGAAGATTGGTCCGGTACGGCCTATACCTGCAAAACAACGGAGACTCCTGTTGGTTGGAGTTCCGCCTCCGACGATCAAGTTAGAACGTGTAGGAGTGAGTAAAAAGTGCGGAAAAAGATAAAGATGAGATCTTTACAGATCCCGAGATCAGGTGCTTTCTCTGATGTTAGAGAAATGCAGGTGATGTAATAAAATGATTCAAATCCCCCCCCATAATGGGGAATCTCTCCCTATTTATAGGGTCATGGAAAAATGTGCCCTTATTCTAGGTCATGTGACCTAAATTTGGTGGGCTATTCTAGGTCATGTGACCTAAATTTGGTGGGTTATGACAAGTTATGGGGAATTGGGCCTGAAAGCCGCCATTCCATGACATGACAGTGGGGTCCACGTGTCAGTATTTGGTTGGTATTGTTTAGACCAATGCTGGGCGGACAATTGTCCTAATGCCGGGCAGACACGTGTCTTATTCTCAGGCCGCCACGTGGCAGGGTAATTTTACCCAAAACATTTTCCTCTGTCACAGAGGTGACGTGGCGCGCCACGGGGCGTCTGTGACACATGTCAGCATCTCATTTGGTGAAGTAAAAATTTTATTGTTCTCCCTCTGGGGGATTACCGAGGTGCCCCGGAATTACCCCTCTATAAAAGTAATTTTTTGACCCTCATTTCACACATCTTTGAGTGAAATTTGAGAGAGTTTCTAGAGAATTTTTACAAAAAATTGTGTACTCTGCCGCTTGTTATTGTCCGTCTGCACCAACCGGCTCATTTCAAGTCAACTGTACCTTTCTCAAGGTAACCGCCTGGCTCTCTTCTGTTTAAACTTTTAAAATTTTCGCCTGTGTTTGTTTTTCCTTTGCTTTCATAAAATGGTTTCACAAACACATTCGGCACGGCCTAGGATAGCTGTCAGTCGGTCACCTGGGACGGCTGAATCTACGACTAGGGGTGCCGTTTTCCCCACTCTTCATCCGTCCCCCAATCTAACCGTCTCTGTGTCTGTGCAGGACACCATGGCTAGAACCAAACGAACAGCTAGAACTGAAGAGGGGGATGGCTCCATTAGGGTGCCTCGGAGCGAGGTGTATTATGACAAACCAGGCACCCCAAGTACTCCGGAAGACTCAATTATGGACATGTCGGTTAGTCAGCAAGAAACTGAATCTGACCAAGGGTCTTCCCACTCTTTCTCCCTCACAACCTCAACCTCTAACTCAGGCGGCTCCAAAACTGAACAGGAGTCGTCTGAAAAACCTGATGAGGAGCCCGCTTCCCCTGCAAGGGGTCAAGGTGAGACGTCCTCTTCCCTTCAAGACGAATACACCCCTTACTTCTCACACATTTCCCTTTCCACCCAGAAATTAATGCTGAAGGGGTTGAATGACTTTAGGGACTCTTATGTCATGGGGGTCGGATATGAAGTCGAAGTGCCAGCTTTGACGGATGCTGTAGTCTGGCCCCTTAACCAAATCAATAGGAACACTGCATTCGGCTGCTATGCCACAGTGATACCGGCGGGTCTGAGGTTTCCCTTGGATCCGGCCATTGAGGCGATCCTAGACGGGTACCGCCTGGGGGTGTGGCAACTCACCCCAAATTCATGGGTGAACATCCTGGGGTATGTAGCCGCTTGCAGGATGCAGAACATTGAACCTGGCTTTGAGGCGTTTGCTTTTATGCACTACTTGAGCAAAGCCCCTCAGTCAGCTGGCCCCGGCTGGTACACCCTTACTAGTAATAAGGGGTACATGATGACACTTGGGAAGGAGTCCAAGTGGAAGGACTGGAGGAACAAATTCTATATAACCACCTCCCCACACACCAGCCGGAATGCCAAGTTCAATTCTTGGAACCATAACCCTTATCTCTTAGGCCAAAAAGCTCTTCTACCGCCTGTTTCTGAAGAAGGTTGGGATCAAATCCTTGACCCTGGGTTGTTTAAGGTGGAAGTGCAGGCGGTAGAGGGGGGTTCTGAGAAGGAAATCAGATTCAACAGCTACATCCCCCAATATGAATGGCTCAAGGACCCGACCTATTTGGCCGCCTGTGGCCTGAGCTTAGAAAAAGGAAGAGGTGGGTAGACGGATGGGGGTTATATCATGCATGCTTTACTTATAGCAAAAGAATTTTATTGTTGTTTTCTAACCACCCATCCGGCCTTTTTGCAGAAGAAGCAATGTCTCAGCTTACCCCAAACAAGAAGCCAAGCGGCACTGCCTCCGCCTACCGCTAGATGATGAACAAGAAAAATCAGATCTTCAAGCGGGAGCAGCTTGAACATGTGAGTCCTTCTTTCATCCGGCCTTTTCTCATTACCTTAGCCTTAATTTTACTAACTTGTGAATCATTGTACAGGAGGGCTCAGTGAAGCCTCCAGTCGTCCCTGGGGTGAACCTCAAGCCCCCCAAGCGGACTGCGGAAGAGGCGGCTCCGACTCCCCCTAAGCGCTCCCGGAAGACTGTGGCTCACAAACCATGTGCCAGCAACTCCGAGTCTCACCCCTCCACCGGTGGTAAATCGTCGGCTGCTCTCTCTGCTCTAAAGTAGGAATGGCAACGGATCGGATTCGGGTCGGATGTGGCTAAATCCGAATCCGATCCGTTTAGTAAACGGACCCTGGACTCGGATCCAAATCCGAGTCCGAATCCGATCCGTTTAGTAAACGGACCCTGGACTCGGATCCGAATCCGAAAAATCCGAGTCCGAATCCGATCCGACTCGTAATTTTCGGATCCGAATCCGGTCCGTTTATTCGGACCTCTGAAATGGTCCGAATATTTTATTTTTATTTTTATTTTTTGTAATGTCATATACTTATAATTGCTTGTATTGTCATACCAATTAAAGTATAAACATAACATATTTAAATTATAAACTAAGTTACATAACAAAATTTTGCTACAAAACAAGCAAATAATTGTCCCAAGTTATAGAGTATATGCTTATACTCTCGGATTCGGACTCGGATCGGACTCCGTCGGACTTTGCGTAGGGTCCAAGTCCGATCCACCTCCTATTCGGATTCGGATCTATTTTATCGGATTCGGATTCGGACTAATTTTAAACGGATTCGAATCGGATTTTTTCCTTCGGATCGGATCGGATTCGAATCGAACTCGGATTAAATTGCCATCCCTACTCTAAAGCAAGCGTCCGAATCCAAAGCTTCCAAGGATTCGCCGTCTGCTGGAGCAGGCTCTCCTGACAAGCGCCGCAGCAAACAGGTCCAGGACCTGGTTGTCATTTCAGGTACTTGAGTTTTCGTCATTTTTTTTTGCTAAGTATAGCTTATCATGCGGCCTTTTGTCTATGCCGGATGTATGTGTAGTAACACCCAAATTTATTCTATCTTTTGTCGGATGTGTGCATACAATCACCCAGTCTTGTTTTATCTTTTCATGTCGGATGTATATGCTCTTAACACCCAACTTGATTCTTGTTATGCAGAAGCCCCCTCCCAAGATCCAGACCTTAGAGAAATTGCTAAGGAAATGCTCCAAAAAGGAGTCACTACTGAGCAGCGAGACTCCATCCGGGGAGTTGGCAGCATGAACCTGGAGGCTATCCTCGCTCTTCTCGCTGAGGTGAGAACTTAACATATTTCAACTTAAAATCTCATTCGGACCGCTTGTTTTGCTAACGGCCCTTTTCTCTTTTCCGGATGCAGGCTATGCTGCGAGTGAATGGGCTCAAAAAGCCATTCAACGAGAAGACCAAGGAGGTAAGAGCTTCCAACCTTAGGGCCGCCTCTAATCTTAACAGAGCACAATATGATGTAAACAAGAATGAGTTTCTAACTCGGGATATCCTGTATTCTCAGGCGGCTGCCAACTTGTAGGTTAAGAAGGATTTGGAGGCGGCTCAGCAAAAGGTGGCGGAGCTCAAGGGGGAGCTGAAGACAACCAAGGTGGAGCTTGACAAGTTACAAGACATCGACAGAGACACAACCAGTCTCCGTCGTCAGGTCGAGAACTTAAAGAAAAAACTTGCCAACCAGGAGGAGAAGCTCATATCCAAGTTTGAGAAGCGCGCTGAAGAGGAGAAGTGCAAGCTCATAGAGGAGAATGAGGCCGACTGTGCCACTCTAATGGAGATGGCATGGAAGGCTCTCTTTCCTAATGACGATTACTCCATCTGGGAGTATCGTTATGAGCAGGCGACTGACGCCTTGGATCAAGAGCAGCAGGAGCAGGCGGAGGCTCTGGCGAAGGAGCAGGCGGAGGATGGAGCCTTGGATGGGGAGCACCGGGATCAAGTTGAGGATCAAACTGTCTATCATCCCGCCAATGAGCAGGAAGGGGCGGATGATAATGAAGAGCAGTCGGGTCCCGGGGCTAATTAAGCTATTTCTGAGTTTTTTTTTTCTGCGGCCGTATGGCCATAATGAATGCATTTCCGGCCTGCGTGCCGAGTATCTCCTTGTTTCTTTACCGACCATGGGGTCGGGTCACTTAACAATTTTTTTTTATGTCTCCGGCTGTTTAGCCGTTTAACAATATTTTGGCTGACCATGGGGTCAGCTTTTTAATTAAGGATGAATCATCCGGTCGTTAGGTCGGTTGCTTTTTATACTTTGCGTTTAAATTTTGCATTTGAATTTGGGTTTGATGGGTATGGCATACCGGATGCTTATGACGTACCGGATGCTTTGCCCCAGGACGGCTGTGCGCTTGGGTTTACAAGTTGGTTGATTGACTGGAAATTGGTGATACCAAAGAAGGGTATGACTGATTTCTAGGTCAATCAATCACTAAGGTGATTTCCCCAAGCCAAGCACACAGCCGGCCATCTGATCAGACGGTGCTGAATGCAAGCGATCTTTCGACCTTGATGTCATGTTTGGATGACTAGTCATGCTACAAATATTACAGGTGCATAAATTAGAATATAAAATTTGCTTACTCCGCCTACTATTCTTTTATTACGATAGCAGACGGACTTGTATTTTCCAGGCAGCCTCAGGTGCCTTCAACAGGTTTAAGCTATCCTACGAGGGCCTAATTTTAGAATCGGTCCGCCTGTGTAGGTTGATAATCACAAAATTTTTTCTAATTATACTTAGCCTGTTTGCCCCATTTAGGGAGACTGTATAATTTTTGGGGGTAACCTGAGTTAAAACTTGGGTCAATAGTCGGGTGAGATAATGACCATCCGGTTTCATAAGACCAATTCGTTCTTCAAGTTACTAAGGGCAGGCGGCTATGAGTTGGTCGATCAGACCGTTCAATCTTTGCCGTCTGTATGTGTTGGTAGAGCAAACAGTAGAATGCTCTCTGCAACGATAACACCCGGAGGGGCGTCGCCGGACGCCATGTTTCGCATTGGAGCAGACGAATTTATAAAATGTCCAACCATCCGGCTTAGAGCCTCATGCCCCGTTTGAAGGGCGGTTGTATAGCCACTAAGCCTTTTTGTGCTTAGTTTGATCTCTGGCCATCGGCCTCTTATTCAGATTTGTACTAATCAAACGGTTCTATCTGCTTCTCAAGCAGATAGCTAACATAGTAGGGCGCATGTATGTTAAGTAAAAAACATGATAAATAACTTAAAAACATAATTTGAAAACAGGAAGCAAATTTTTCATTCATAGGCTTACTATTTACAAAAAATTTACAATGCTTAGAAGTAGTACTTTTTAAGATTGTCTACATTCCAAGTTCTGGGCAGTCGCCTACCGTCTGGTGCCTCCAGGCGGTAGGTGTCGTCTCTTACTTTTTCATAGATCCGGTAGGGACCTTCCCAATTGGGAGTTAACTTTCCAAGTTCATTCGCCCTACCAGTTGCCTCCATTTTTCGCAACACAAGATCGTTCACTTTCAAGGGACGCTTGTGCACTTTCTTGTTGTAGGTTCTGGTCATTCTCAGACGGTATATCTCATGGCGCAGGGCAGCATTGCCCCTGCGTTCCGGGAGGGAATCCAATGCAAGCCGCATGGCCTCCCAATTTGCCTCTTCATCATATAGCATGACTCTTAGAGTAGGCTCATAGCGCTCAATGGGAAAGACGGCCTCAGCACCATAAACCATGAGGAATGGGGTTTCGCCGGTTGCCCCCTTTGCAGTAGTCCGGATGGCCCATAAGACATGGATTAATTCTTCTGCCCATAGACCACCGGGTGATGATGTTCTTCCAAATGAAAGAGATGATATCCTTTGTCTTGATGTTCTTGATCGCCTCTGCCTCCACCCACTTGGTGAAGTAATCCACAGACACCAGAATGTAGCGTTTTCCGCCTGGAGCAGGCGTATAAGGACCAAGGATGTCCATGCCCCATTTAGCAAACGGGACCGGGCTGTGGTTTGCCGTCAGATTAGTGGTCGGACGGTGGATCATTTTGCCAAACCTTTGACACTTGTCACATTTTCTAACCATTTCCATGGCATCTGATTCAAGAGTTGGCTAGAAGTAATGTCGTCTAGCTTTGACAACCAAAGACCTGCCGCCTATATGGGAGGCACAGAACCCCGCATGTAGGTCTTCGAGAATCTCCTTCCCCTTCTCTGGGGTAACACACTTCAATAGAGGCTTAAGGAAACCAGCCTTGAAGAGTTCTCCGTTTCTCATCTCGAAGGTTGCAGCTCGCTTTTTCAGGATGGCCGCCTCCTAGGTTGAATCCGGAAGCGTTCCATCAGTGAGGTAAGCCCGGATGCCATCCATCCAGGTGGAACTTCGGTCAAGAATTCCAATGGGCTCTTCATTTATACTTCTTTTTTCTAGAACTTCCCAAAAGACTGACTGAGGTGTGTCACAGCAGGCGGAGGAGGCTAACTTGGACAATGCATCCGCCTGATTGTTGTCTGACCTAGGAACTTGACTCAAGTGGAATTCTTCAAGTGTCCCGGCCTCTTCTTTGACGACCTGAAGATATTTGATCATAGCCGGATGAGTTGCCTCAAAGATGCCCTCATACTGGCTAACAACCAATTGCAAATCATAGTAGGCGTCAATTTTTGTTGCCCCAGCCGCCTTACACATACGGATGCCGGCTAGTAGGGCCTCATACTCTGCCTCATTGTTTGAGGCCTGAAACTTAAATCGTAGTGCATACTCAAATTTATCTCCTTCAGGAGACTCATAGATGACGCCTGCACCACAACCATTTTTTGTAGAGCTCCCGTCTACATACACTTTCCAAACCTGACTAGGATTATCCGGGGGAACCGGACGTGTCATTTCAACAATGAAGTCAGCGAACGCCTGACCCTTCACCGCCTTCTGTGTTCGTAAGTGATTTCAAGACTTTGCATTTCAATAGCCCATTTTAACATTCTACCAGATGACTCCAAGGTAGACATTGGCCGCTTGAGAGGTTGGTCTGTATATATAACAACCGGATGTGCCAAGAAGTAGGGTTTCAACTTCTTGGATGCCATATAAAGAGCAAGGCCAAAATTTTCAACCATGGGGTACCGGAGCTCAGCATTCCTAAGAACATGGCTAACGAAATAGACAGGGAGCTGGATGCCGTCTCTTTCAGCAAGGAGAACGGCGCTGAGGGCATGATCAGAGACAGCTAGATACATGAATAACATCTATTTGGGCAGAGGGCTGACTAGCCTTGGCAAAGAGTGCAAGTGTTCTTTCAATTTCTGGAAGGCCGCCTCAACATCATCCCCCCATTCAAACCTAGTCTTCTTCCTGATTGCTTGAAAGAAGTAAAGGCATTTGTCACCTGACCGGTTGAGAAATCTTCCCAAGGCCGCCAGGCAACCAGTTAACTTCTGAACCTCTTTAACAGTGCGGGGTGACTGGATGTCGATTACCGCCTGTATCTTCTCGGGGTTAGCTTCTATTCCCCTTTGATCAATTAAAAATCCGAGAAACTTCCCAGACTCAACACCAAAAACACATTTCTTGGGATTTAACATAACCCTATGCCGCCTGAGTGTGGTGAAGGTTTCTCGGAGATCAGCAAGGTGATCCGCCTGGAGCTTTGATTTGACTATCATATCATCAATGTACGCCTCTACATTCCTTCCAATTTGATTTATGAAAACCGTGTTAATCATTTGTTGGAAAGTAGCAGGCGCATTTTTCAAACCAAACGGCATCACCGTATAACAGAACAATCCCTGATCAGTGACGAAAGCCTTCTTCTCTTGATCTTTCTTCTACAGGGGGATTTGGTGGAAACCTGAGTAGGCATCCATGAAACTCATCAAGGCATGGCCGACTGTGGAGTCAACAAGGCTGTCGATCTTTGGAAGAGGGTAGCTATCCTTTAGACATGCCTTGTTGAGATCCGTATAGTCAACACACATGCGCCAGGTACCATTCGGCTTCTTCACAAGCACAACATTCGCAACCCAATCAGGGAAGTTACATGGCCGAATGAACCCAGCGTCTAACAATTTCTTGACTTCGGCGCTTGCCGCCTGACTTCTTTCTTCGCCGTGGTTTCTTTTCTTCTGCCGGATGGGCTTTCTCTTTGGATCCACGGCGAGCTTGTGGACAGCGAGATCCGGGCTGACGCCTGACATCTCTTCCACTTCAAAGGCAAAGATGTCTTTGAATTTTTTCAACATAAGGTGTAAGTCTACACCTAGCTTAACATAAGCAGCCGTCCCAACCTTTACAGTTCGATCCGGACGACTGTCGTCCAGAGAGAGATCAATATGCTCACCAGCCGGCTGTGGACGGAGCTCATCTGACCGCTCTCCGGTCAGTGATTGCTATTTCTTTTCTTTCTTCACCTCCACCAGCTGAGCAACTTTTCTTTTCTTTCCGGCTGCTGGTGGGGCTTGGCTGGTATCCTTGACATCGTCAAGGTCTATTGCTTCTTGCCCCTGACCATCTGGGGCCACTGTATCCTTGACAGCCGAGAGATAGCACTCCCGTGCCGTCTTCTGATCTCCGTTCAAAGAACCAACAGAGCCATCATCCTTTTCATACTTGATCAGCATGAGTGAAGGGATGATTACCGCCTTGGCTTCGTTGAGGGTGGGCCGACCTAAAATAATGTTATAGGCGGTCAACTCTTCAATGACCAAGAACTTGACGACCAGATGTCGCCCTTCTCCTTTTTCTCCCAGCCGGATGGGTAAGTCAATTCGACCGGCTAGGTACACCATTCCACCCCCAAAACCAACCAGGGGGTGGGATACCGGGTGCATGCTGCTGGGCTTGTACTTCAGCTTTTGCAAGCACTTGTGACTGATGATATCTGAGGAGCTGCCGGTGTCTATAAGTATTCGTCCAACCAGCTGGTGGGCGACTTTACACTCAATGACGACTGGATCGTCGTGCGGACGGCGGACCCTGCCCCTGTCCTTCTCTGTAATCAGGACATCAGGGAAGGTGCTGCTAGCAGACGCCTTCTCCTCATCAACAGCCGAGTCCATCTGCCTCAGATGGCTCTTGGTGCCCCGAATGGTAGGGCCTCCACAGGAGAATCCTCCTGCTATGGTGTAGACCGGATCTTTATCAGTGTCCGTGCTACTAGTAGGCTGAACGGTCTTTGACGACTGTCCTGGATTCTTCCCCTTGGACTTGGATATGTAAGATTTCAACATCCCCTTGTCCGCTAGACGATCCAACGCCCTTTGAAGACAAAAGCAGTCGTTGGTATCGTGGCCAACTTCTTCGTGAAATTGGCAAAATTTGTTCTTGTTCCGCTTCTGTAGGGAACTCTTCATAGGATTCGGCTTCTCAAGGGTTAGCCGATCCTTAATCTCCATAAAAATGGAGTTGCAATCCTTGTTAAACTCGTACTTGGGGACGTACGGCTTAAACTCCTTCTTTTTCTTCCGGGGCGGTTGATCAGAGTCATCCACCGCCCAGACTTCCTTTCTCTTCTTGTTCTCTTCCTTCTTTTTTGTCAGCTGGTTAGGCCGACTGTCTTTTGGTTTGTCGGACTTCTTAGAGTCCGACTGATTTCCAGACGAGCATAGGTCGGTCACCTGTATAAAGCTTTCAACCTCCCTCAATGCTGCCTGTAGGGTGAATGCCCCTTTCCTGACCAGGTCGAACTTAAACGTTGACCCGTCTTTGAGACCTTTGAAAAAGTCTGTGAAAGCTACATCGTCAGACAACCCCTGGATTTGAATCCGGGTTAGGTTGAACCGCCTGACGTACGAGCGAAGGCCCTCCTTCTCACCCTGCTTAATGGTGCTCAAGTCAAGACTTGTTTTCTTTGCAGGGATGTTCATTGAGAAGTTGGAAGAGAACAAGAAGGCTAGCTTCCTGAAACTATCAATGGATCCGGCTGGCAGATTGCCAAACCATTGTTGGGCAATGCCCTTCAATGTGGCTGGGAAACAACGACACCAAGTGGCATCGTCCAACCCCTTTAAATACATGAGGTTGGTGTACGCCATGAGGTGGTCTTCTGGGTTGGCAGTACCATCATAAGTACCCACCAACTCATTCTTAACCTTAGCAGGTGGAACCGCCTCGGTTATCTCCCTGGTGAACGCAGAAGGTTGTTCACCAAGTCTAAGCAGACGGAGCTTCCAGTCCAGAGGTTTGACGTATGCCGCCTGACCTCCAAAGGGGGCCGACTGCATGAACTGAAGGTCATACTGACCATACTGCGCCTGAGACGCATGCGGGGCGCGTCCGATCAGTTGGGGACCAAGATGAGCGGACTTGCCACCGGTTTCACTCTCATGTAAGGACAGAGAGTTCCTTATAGAGGTTTCTTTGAAGCTGTTTGGAAAGCTCAAGGTTGAGGCTGACTCAGACAGCTGCTGATTTCTTCTTCGCTCGATGATGTGCTGAGCGTCGTGAGTTGATTTTTTACTGGTTTCCGGCTGATCATGCCGGACGTTCCTCTGAGGCCCAGTGGGCAGGAGGATCTTAGTCCAGTCAACTCGTGCGGCCGCCTTCTCCCTTGGATGGGGAATTGGCTGCCTATCCTTGACTGACTTCTTCTTCGCAGGGGGAGAAACCTTTCTAGCCGGTTGGCTCTTGCCAGAACTAACCTTGTTCTTGCTGATCATTTCTTTGATTTCACCCTTGAAGGAGTTCATGAACTTCATGAGCTCCTCCCGAGTGACTGGGGTGTCTCCCCTGCTTTTAGGGGCTTTCCCTCCTGACCTTCCAGGGGGCCTTTTGCTTAGACCCGCCTGGTCGGTGTTCCGTTCCAGCTGGTCTCTAGAACGTATGTACTTGGAGATGAAGGAGTCGTCCTTGGCTACATACGTCTCCACATCATCATCATCATCATCAGTTTCATCCTCAGTGACGACCTCTGGTTGAGGCCGGCTGATTGGCTGGGGAATACCAGAGCTTCCCGGTTGGGGATTTTCCTGAGTTACCGGTTGGATAACCGGTGGTAAATTGATGAGATCAGGTTGTAGTACAGACTTTTGAACCATCTTGAGGTACTCTCCCCACAGACGGCGCCAAATGTTTTGGGTGTTTTTAGTCCCTCGGGAGAGTTACAGCTCGAAGATTGGTCCGGTGCGACCTATACCTGCAAAACAACGGAGACTCCTGTTGGTTGGAGTTCCGCCTCTGACGATCAAGTTAGAACGTGTAGGAGTGAGTAAAAAGTGCGGAAAAAGATAAAGATGATATCTTTACAGATCCCGAGATCAGGTGCTTTCTCTGATGTAAGAGAAATGCAGGTGATGTAATAAAATGATTCAAATCCCCCCCCCCATAATGGGGAATCTCTCCCTATTTATAGGGTCATGGGAAAATGTGCCCTTATTCTAGGTCATGTGACCTAGATTTGGTGGGCTATGACAAGTTATGGGGAATTGGGCCTGAAAGCCGCCATTCCATGACATGACAGTGGGGTCCACGTGTTAGTATTTGGTTGGTCTTGTTTAGACCATTGCTGGGCGGACAAGTGTCCTAATGCTGGGCAGACACATGTCTTATTCTCAGGCCGCCACGTGGCAGGGTAATTTTACTCAAAACAATCATCTCGACGAATATTGAGCAAAATTTGATCGTCTAAAAGAAGAAAATTGTTCGATAGCAACCCAAATAAGGTCCTCTTCATCTTTAGCAATTAATTCGGAGTTGGAAATTAGGGCTTGATTGAGTTGAAATTTGATGAAATTAGGGAAATTGATTAAGGAATTCTACAATTTGCAAACGCATTGGAAGCGTACAGGTGATTTAACGGGTTAGCGTGAGACAATTTCGGCGGTTACTTCGCCATGAGTATCGCCATTGTTGCCTTAGCTTGAGCTTAAAAATCAGAGGGGGCTGGGGGAAGAAGATGATTGGGGTCTCGGTTAAGGGCTGGGGTAGAATTGGCGGTGGAGGAGATGGGGGAAAGGGTTGGTGGCTGGTGTGGAGGGTTGTTTTATTTTTTATTTATTTTATTTTTATATTATTTTTACTTGTATTTTATTTATTTTTATTTAAAAATAAGTTAACCTTCATTTGAAATAAGGTTAGATTTAATAGAAATCTAACAAAAGTACATAAATAAGGTTACAATTGAAACTTGTAAAAAGTTGGAGGCTACCATTGAGAATCGAAAAAAAATTTGGCTACCATTGAGAATAAGTAATAATACGTGGCTGCCATTGAGAATTTCCCTTTTTTTATTTATCTACCAACCTCCTTACCTCTATATTTTATTACTCCCTCCGTCCCTAAATTACATTCTTGTTTGGAAATGTACACGGGAATTAAGGAGGAAAGAATAAGACAAATAACAATAATTAGATAATGCAATGGGAAGTACAAAACATTAAATAATGTTTTTGAGTAAAACAAAGATAGATTAGTGATTACTCATGACATGTCATCAATCATTTGCAAAAAAAAAAAGATCAATCACATGCTCCTAATTGAAAATTTTTAACCAATCATATTCATTGTAATTTGGCACAAGGATTCTGAAAAATTAAAGGCTGAAACAATACATTAGCCAACCAAACATTAAAAGTGGAATGTAAATACATTAATTATATATTAAAAGTACAACTGAAAAAGAGAGTATGTTTGGGATATTTAGAAAAAAGAAAATACTAAAACTAGAAAGTTGGAATACCCAAAATAGAAGGAAGGAATGTAATTTAGGGATGGAGGGAGTATTTTTTTTCCAATAACTCCGTGTATTGAAAAATTGAGCAAGTATTAAAAATCGAGGGAGTAGCATAGATAGATTAGTACGGAGTACTCCGCAATGAAAGACCAGCGCTAACACGAAAAATTTGAAAGTAAAACTTCAATCCAACACACAAAACATCATCTTTTCCCAACCATCGATCAAAACCAATCAACGGTCACATTCTCACTACACCAACACACACGGATCCCCATTTTCATCCGTCCGATTAAAACTCAAATCAACCCCACAAATAAACTCCCCCCATTTTCCTCCCTCCCTATAAAAACCCCACCACATTCCCTCATTTAACCACTATCAATTCCCACCATTTTCTCTTTCCTCTCAAACCCTCAATCTTCAACCTTCTCAAACTTCAACAATGTCGGGCCGAGGAAAGGGAGGCAAAGGGCTAGGAAAGGGCGGTGCAAAGCGTCACAGAAAGGTGCTTCGCGACAACATTCAGGGTATCACAAAGCCTGCCATTCGTCGATTGGCTCGAAGAGGTGGTGTGAAGCGTATTAGTGGTCTTATTTATGAGGAAACTCGTGGTGTTCTTAAGATCTTTCTAGAGAATGTGATTCGTGATGCTGTTACTTACACTGAGCATGCCAGAAGGAAGACTGTTACTGCTATGGATGTTGTTTATGCTCTTAAGAGGCAGGGTCGTACTCTCTACGGTTTCGGCGGTTAGGGTTAGGGTTTATGTTTTAGTTTGATTGATAAGAGTATTGAATGTTTATGTAAATTTCTGTTGTGTTTTCATTTTGATGGAGAAATGAATGAAATAGTGATTTCCTCTGAATTTGAAATTGAGTTTTGCAATGTTTATGTTTTTGTTTTGTGTATCTTAGCTATAATTTGGAAATATTTAGTTCTGGTTACTTGTTGATTATATACTGCTAAAATTTGCTAAAGGGGTTACTGATTAATCTGATTATGCTTTTCAAATCTATAATTTGCAATGTTGATTCAAGAGATTAATGAATATACTAAGGTTGAAGTTTTTGTAATCAAGTTAACTAGATATACTCAATTTGGTTCTCCAATGGTACATTTAATTGCGATTGTGGAATATATTGGTTTATTTGGCTATTGCTGTTTTTGACGTTTCTGCGTTGTACTATTTGGATATTGTGATAGAATTTGAATTGAATTTTTTTTGTTGTTACTTCGACCATGATTGCAAGTATTGTTGGCTAAGATCCAAAATAACCCATGTCTCTATGACTTGAAGTTCTGATGATAATTTTGCTGAGGATGAAATGATGTCTTCCTCATACTTGAGGAAGGTTTATTTTGGGCCTATTTTGAGTATTTGCTTGCATTGGTTCAATTAAGATTCTTTGGGAGGGAGATGATAGCCCAAGTGAGAAAGGTTATCCTGTTGAAATTTGATGATGTATAGTGCTTCAACTGCTACTGATGCATGGTACAGGAAAGCCCCTTCTGCTTACAAATTTGGAGAGAAATAGTCACATCTGCAGAAGCTAAAATGTTTTTTAGCAGCCATGTCAATCTGTTGTGGTTTTTGTTATTATGGTGCTTGTTGAAAGGTGAAAAGGGCCTCTGGTTCAGACCAAAATCATGTAGGTAAAGGCTTTTCCATATAAGGGAATGCAAATAGTTGCTGGATTGGTCTGAGAGTGGTTACTAGAAAGAAAAGTTGCTGTGGGTAGAGCATGTGTGCATCTTAAGCGAGCAGGAGCCACAAAACTCTTTGCTATGCTGGCATTGATGCATCCATTTTCTCTGTAACTTGGGTTGCAATTCACAGCTATATTGGTTTACTTGATGCTATGATTAAGTTTCAGGGTATTGTGAGTATAGTAGATTGTTAGCTATCTTTTCCTGGATTGCCGACTTATTTGGCTATGTAATCCTTAAAATTTTGAACTCCATATATCCTTGCAATGTTGACGAGTGATTCACATTACTAGTGTAGTAGTGGGTGCTGCCTCAGGCCCTCAGCTGTGCAATTCTGATACTTGGAAAGGAAATCTTGTTTTTGTTTATTGAAAGTACATGGTCACTATAAATGGTTATTCTTTATACTTGCAAGCTTTGTGTGTTTGGTCTTCTTTTCTTGCCATAAATCGAGGCTTGAGTGGAGTATTGTGGAATAGCATAAAGCTGCTCAAATGCTTGATTATAGCAGCCTCGTAATCTTTTTGGTATGCTTCTATGCTCTCAATCTTTGTTACAAAACATCAGACAGGCGGACAAAGAGCTATGGTTTTGTACCTGTGTTTTTGATCATGCTGCTCAATCCTTTTTTACGTTACATTTTGTCCGGATGTTGAGCAATGGTTTTATACCCTATTCTGCATTCTTGATGGCTACTATGAGGAAAGGCAGCAGCAGCGGAATGTGAAGACCAGTAACATCAGCAGTGCCTGCAGCCCAGGGTCCGAAGCAAGGGTTACTTGCATCCCTATTGAAATTGGTAGTTATTGCATACATGTTCGTGCAACTGACTAACTGAGGTTCTCACCATCTTTTACTACTGAGTCCTAGGTTGAGTCCAATTAAAAAAATTCCGAAACCATTTCAATATGTATGGTGTTTTTTTTTCATTTTTTGTGCTTCTACACTAACCCTACATGGAATAAACCTCTGGTGCGTTTTCAAACCACTCCAATAAGCTTGTGACCCTGTCGTTCAAATAGGGGAGGGGGGGGGGGGGGTGGTTCAAGTGTAAAAACTTGAAACAGAACACATCATTCAATTATTTTTGTGCTTCTACACTAATCATTCAATGTTGAACTCTCGTACCCTACTAAGAGATTGGAATGAAAAGTCCAAGCTTAAGGGTTACGTAGCTTAAAATGAGATAATAAGATGGAAGCACTAAAACGCTGTATATAAGGAACTAAAGAAGATAGTCTATGTTATTAATGTACAGAGTATACTGCTAAATATACTCATCCATATCAGTAGAGTGAATAAGTGCTTTGTATCTGCTAAAAATCATTGCATTTCTTTGGACAATAGATTTACAAACAAATTGTACAAAAACCGTGCTGTATATGTTGTCATTATAACCTTTTTAATAGCTATTTGCAATAACTCATTAACACTTTAAAGCATGCTATATATATATGTATGCCTATGTACTCTGAACCAAACCGTGTTGCAAAACTGAAGTTGAAGAACATATGCTCTACACATTTATCCGTGGCGTGTTAGAAGACAAGCAACATCTAGCATCACACTCGATCCCCGACCTCATTTCCTCAGGCTATTTTCGGTAGTAATCTGTTCAAAATACACATGTAAATAATGCAACTCCTTTGGATTATTACATCATTACAGATTACTCTTCTCCATCCCCACTTTCTCATAATCACCTTTAATGTATTGAAAAAATCCCTTTACTTAGGATTTCATCCCGATTTGTACTCTGAACTAGCATGTCTTTAGTTCCCTACACTTTCTTCACCATCCTTGATGCTTGATTAGGAAAAAGGAACAGTTTAGGCTTAGCTTCTATTCACATAGTTATTGTGAAACCACTTGACCGGCAATTTTTATTTCTTAATTGCGAGATAAAGCCTGTAAAAGCTTAACCAAGCAATTACATTCAAAGCATGAATATCTTTTAACATTCCAACCACCTGCTACTCTAGGTTTACAGGAAGAAAACCGGGCAATTACATTCCAAGCATGTATATCTTTTAACATTCCAACCACCTGCTACTAAAGGTTTACAGGAAGAAAACCAAGCAACAAGGATTTTTCGTCGAAGATGCAGTATATCCTTTCTGCAAATATATCTTGCAAACTCTTTCTATCTACTACCTCCGTTATATATTTTTTGCAACGATTAGACATTTTCTCTCTCTACTTTATGTCAAATCGTTGCAAATAATGTGTAACGGAGGTAGTATGGATAACCTTCTTAGGGATAAAGAAAATCTGGCTCCTATATGTATGCAGGCTGAACAAAGCATTTGTGAGTTTGTGACTAACCAAAGTCTTCTAAAATCTATCAGCCAAAGGTCTACAATGTTTACTGTCAGCTAAAAGCTTGAAAGAGATAATCCCAGATATTTAGAATGGACCCTTTCACAAACCCAAGTGGCTATTTCGAAGCAGTATGCAGTCTCGGCACCTCCCCTGAAACGCCACGAAAATTCACTTTATTCTTTTCCATATACTCTCTTAATCCGACACATTTAAATACTCAAGAGAAGGCTTTAGATAATAGTTTCACAGCAAACATAGGCAGATCAACTACAAATAATTAACAGATATGTCAGCTAAATCTTTCACATCACAAATAGGAAAGGAGATGAAGGATTTCCTTGTCTTAATCCTTTCTTTCTAGCAAAGGGTTGAAGTAATGCAAGTCCCTCAAAAACCTTTATTTTTATTTTTTTTATTTTTATTATTTTTTTATTTTTTATTTTTTTTATTACAAGATTCTATTACCATTCATTACTTTTTGAACAAAACCCCATGTTTGTAATTAAAGTTCCATTAACCATACATAGGATTTTCTTGCAAAATTACATACAACTGATCCAAATCCATTACAACTCCCACAATTTACGACCTCTTACCCAACATACTGTTAGTTTCTGAAAGAATTTTAAAATCTCTTGTTGTACACCTTTAGGACCAGTCAATGTATTTACACTTATATCCTGAAGAGCATGTATATTATGACCTGCATTACCTCTCTTTCAATGCATTGAAGAAAAATTGGTGATTATAGTCCCTAGAGCAAGCTACTAAACTCAACACCTTTTTACTTGAGCAATTTTATCAATTTTTAACCAATTTGACACATTCTTCTGTTGGTGTTGAGTAAATTAATTGGAACAACAAAAAAAAACAATGGATCTAGGTGTGTACGAAGAACAAGGGGAGAAGAATTGGATGATCTTTCAGTCACTTAGCCCCCTTGTCCAAAACACCACTTAGCCCATTTCATAACTCATACCCAAATGTTTACAATATAAACAATACATCACCTTCTTATTCTTTCCATGTGGGATAGCCTCCCACACATAACATAATTATTAGAAATATTCCAACATCTTCTTTCATGCAGTACACTGTCATTTAATTTGTGATTTTGTGTGCTCTATTTTACTTTGAATATCATCCAACTCACTTCTGCAAGCATCAATCTTTTCTTGAAAATGGTTAAAATCCTCAATGTGAAGCTAGTGTTTTAATATTGCTCCCTTTGTTTACGAGTCTTTTATTTACTTGTTTCCAATTAATTGCTAGACATATTTTATCTCTATTCTCAACTATTTTATTATATATATGCATTCGATGTTAACCCCACTAACATTATTGCCCTTTGTTTTAATTTAAGTATCCCACTTTAATTGACACACTTGTCAATACACAACTTTGACTAATGATATCTTATTAAATATAAATTTTTGAAAGTTGATGTTTGGAAACAATGTTTTGAGACTATTCTAACAAGTATTCATTCATTATATTTATCTTACGTATAAATTACAAACACCGGTTAAAGTCTTAAAGCGTTGCATGTGACTAGTGTCAAAGTCAAAATGGAACACTTAAATAAAAATGGAGGGGATATTATTTTATTATTTTTCTTTCCCACCAATTTCACATAAACTACTTTTATTCCAAGTATTTTATTTCCCCTCTAAATAACAATTACGAGTAGCTATATATTATAACTAGGTTAAACCCCGTGCAAATGCACGGTTGTTGAATATTTATGATAATAATATAATTATATAAAAATTAATAGTGCATGAAATATATTAAAACAATTAAAACATGTGAGAGAAAATATTTATAGTTATAATGTGCAAGTTGATATTTTAGGAAGTTTATTTTAGAATTTATGTAAAAAAAAGTCATAATCTAAATGCAATCTTTATTTTTACTACCTCCGTTTTGTGAGATATAAAATATTCCAAAGTTGCAACTAATACGAAACAGAGGTAGTATATAATAATGATTTTTTTAGAAAGTAATTTTAGCGGGAATTTTTTTAATAATATGTTGCCACGTGTTCCTTCAGATTCGCTTTTAGTAGTATGTAATTGATATTTCTTCTTTAATTCTCATCCTATCATTATTCTTAAAATTTGTGTATAATCTACCATCGACTATTTGGATATTTCTGATTTGATTCCTTAAAAAAAAATATAAATCATTTCATAAATTAAGATTATTTTAATAGATTAATTTAAAAGAATCAGCAAGCTAGATGCACGCCACTCTCTGTGGCCAGAATCTTAGGTGGTTAACCAATCACTGTACTAGAAAATCATTTTAATTAGACAAAAGAATAAAATTATGAAAAGATAATGAATACTCCGTAATATAATGCACAACAAAGCAAATAACCAATCTACTAAAAGACAGATTTAATTAGTTTTTTAAAAAATGACAAATTTAATTTGATGATTTAAGCACAAGTTAGAGCTTGAAAAAGGTACAATGTATGGTACGTACAAATTGCCAAATTGGTTACTAATTAAAAATTGTTAGTTTATTGCTAACATAATGTCAATGCAACCAAATTAAAAGTCTATTTAAACGTGATCATCATTGAACCAGGTGTCTTCTCTATAAAGGTACGTTTCTGATTTGTGACGATAATGTCATTTTCATTCCTTTTTAGTTCAATCGAATATTCGATTTATTAAAGAAGATAAATTACAACAAAATTGGACAAGATAAAAGAAATAAGATGAGTTTTTCTTTGGTGAGAATGAGCGATTAGATAATGATAGATATTATATTTAGATAACATGTGCCGGATATAATTGTATATATTTTGTATAATTATCATATTAGATTTCTAGCGTGATTAGGGTTAGGCTTATAGCATTATATAAAGTGATCAATGGTACACACTCCAATTTGAGGAGTTTTCTTGAAATCTAACATGGTATCACAACTTTAGGTTTTTCGATCCTAGTAATTTTTTATCAATTTTTCTTTTCCTCTTGCTTCCGCTTTATTCCACTGCCCGTGCCTCCTTCATCACTGTTTGGTTCCTTCTTCTAGCCTTCTACCATGACCAAAGACGACGACAACAATCCTCCACCACCAGTGAATGAATTTCACCCTGCCCTCACGGTCAATAATATCAAGAATGCGATCTCTATCACCCTCGACTATGTTAATGTTCAATACTCCAGTTGGGTCGAGCTATTCGAGAACCATGCGTGTGCTTATAATGTTCTTGATCATATCGATCCAAATACACCAAAACCAACTGACATCTCTATTGCTCTTTGGACTCGGCTGGATGCGATAGTTAAACAATGGATTTACGGCACAATATCGCTTGATCTCCTTAACACCGTCTTGGCTCCAAAATCCTCTGCTCAGCAAATTTGGGACCGTATCAAAGATATTTTTCAAGATAATAAGAGTACCAGGGTAGTGTACCTTGAAAATCAATTCATTACTCTTCATCTTGACAATTTCTCCAATGTTACTGCCTTCTGTCAGTAATTAAAGAGCATCACCGATCAATTGGCTAATGTTGATCAGCCCCTCTCCGAACAGAAGATGGTCTTGCGCTTGGTTGCCGGTTTGAACAAGACTGATTTTGACACGGTGGCCACCATGATCGCTCAAATCGATCCTCTGCCTTCGTTTAACACAACCCGTTCTCATCTCTTGTTGGAAGAGACGCGTCGAAATTACGACTCCACACCACCGCATCAGTCATTTGTTGCCCAACAACAACTATCACAGCAACAATCGGACTTGTCTTCATAGCAGCAGCCTGCGACAGTCAGTGCTAGGGGGAGCAACACCTCCGGGAAGAGTCGTGGTGGTGGTGGGAAGGGACGCGGCAAGGGTCGCGGCCGCAGTGGTCAACGCCGTGGCACCCAATCCGACCAGCAGCAGCAACCGAATCAGCAACAGCAATGGCAGCAACAACCCAGCCCTATTAGGCAACATTGGGCCCAACAACCAACCTGGCTTACTGCGCAGCAGGCCTTGCAACATCAGTAGGGCTGGGTCGTGCCTCCTGCACCCTTCCCCACTGCAGGACAGTACCAACCACGACCCGTCCCCACTTGTCCTCCTCAGCAGGCCTACTCCATGGGCCCAGCCAACTACGGCCCACCGATGACACCAACAGAATTAGGCAGTGCATATTCGTCAATGGGGCTCTGAACTCCGGAAAACGGATGGTACATGGACTCGGGTGCAACCTCTCATATGACGAACAATGCCGGTACACTTCTTCCCCTTTTAATTTAAGCACTAATAACCATATTTTAGTAGGCAATGGTCATTGCATTCCAATTATTGGTTATGCTCACACATCACTTCCAAAAAATTTCCCTTAGGCTCAATAATGTTCTTTTAGCACCTCAAATTATCAAAAATCTTATTTCTGCGCGTAAATTTACTGCTGATAATTCGGTGTCCATTGAATTTGACCCTAATGGTTTTTCTGTGAAGGATCTTTGTACGGGGAGGGTAATAATGAGATGCAATAGTACCGGGGAGCTTTATCCAGTCACCACAAATAGTCCAAGCACTTGCCTAGCCACATCTCTCATTGCAGTCACCCCGTGGCATGATCATTTAGGACATCCCGGGCCCTCTTCCTTAAATTTTCTTAGGAGCAATAATTTAATTTCTAGTAATAAGGAGCACGACCCCTCCTTTGGCAATTCATGTCAGATAGGAAAACATGTTAGACTTCCTTTTTATGATTCAAATAATAATACTACATCTGTTTTTGACATTATTCATGCCGATTTATGGATATCTCCCATTCGGAGCATTAATGGACATAAATATTATTTGGTTCTACTTGATGATTTTACTCATTATGTTTGGGCGATCCCTCTTGCTTACAAATCTCAAGCCTTCCAAAGCTTTATTCATTTTAAACAATATGTGCAAACTCAACTTGAACGACCTGTATGTTAAATCCTTTCAAAGCGACTATGGTCGCGAATTTGACAACGACCCTTTCAAAAAGTTTTGTATAGAACAAGGGATGGTTTTTAGATTCTCGTGTCCTCACACTTCTTCTCAAAATGGGAAATCCAAGCGCATGATTAAAACCATTAATAATGTCAAACATACTCTTTATTTCATGCCTCTTTGCCTCCTAACTATTGGTCCCATGCTCTTGAGACGACCACATATCTCCTAAATATTTTGCCCACAAAATCTCTAAAGCATATGACTCCGGCATAGGCTTTGTTTCGTAGAAACCCTTCTTATGATCACCTTTGGGTTTTTGGATGTCTTTTTTTCCAAAATCTGTCGGCCACAACTCCTAATAAGCTAGCTCCTAGGTAGGGGTGTTAAAAAAAACCCGACCCGATTGTCCCGACCCGATTTCCCGATGACCCGGTTAATACCCGATGGGAATTTTAAGCGAAAAAACTGTTTTTCCAGGTCGGGTACCCGACCCGGGAAAACTGCCTTCTATCCGGGTCGGGACATGGGCCTCATTTTGCCAGATTCGGGTACCCGATTACCCGAATTAAAAATTAAAAAAAAAGAAAGAAAAAAAGAAAAATTCGCCCTCAAACAGTCAAAACTCCTCAGACCTCAAAGCCTAGCCTCCTTTCACGAAATTAGGTTCTCACTTCTCAATCTCCTCTATCTCTCCGCCGCTCCCTCTCTCTCTCTCTCTCTCTCTCTCTCTCTCTCTCTCTCTTCCTGCCTCTCTCTCTCTTTCTCTCTTAGGGCTCTGTGTAATTGTGTTCATGCCTTCTTCTTCCTTTAAGAATTAGCCACAACAATTTTTTCGGCGAATTTCCTCAAAGTAAAAATTAAATTTATTAAAAATTAAATACATAAATACATAAAATTAAATTAAGTAAAAATTTATTAAAAAAATAAAAATAAAAGAGATTCGGATACCCTATATCCCGACCTGAATAGCCCGGGTACCCGAAACCCGGGTACCCGAGATATTCGGGTCGGGACAGATTATCAAGTACCCGAATTTCCGGGTACCCGAAAACCCGGGTACCCGGATTTGAACACCCCTACTCCTAGGTCCACTCCTTATGTCTTTTTGGGGTATCCTTCAAATCATCGTGGTTACAAATGCCTAGATATTGCCACTCGCAAGGTCATTCTTTCCCGTCACGTAACCTTCAATGAGTCTATCTTCCCCTTTCAAACCTTGGAGAAATTCACATTGAAAGATTATGAGTTTTTGGGCCATGATGAGAGATCACCATTATTAACCCATTTATTAATGCAACCCACTTCTCTCTCACAACCCTAACACACTCAAGCCCGGCCTGCTCACCCATTGGGCGTTGGAATTCCATCGGCCCAACTAGAGCCTGCCATCCCCGGTTCCTTGCACACGCAGCCCAAATCCATCGGGCGCAAGACCCCCGAGCCCACAGTCAGCCAACACGGGTTCCTCTCCAGCCCAACCCATCCTCCCTATGGGTTCCCCCCTATTGGGCCTCGCCTCACTCAGCCCACTCGTGCTGCCAGTAGCCCATGTCACCCCACACCTGCACCCCGCCAGTCCACACTTCTCTCTCGGCCCAATACACTCTCCTCCCCCCAATGCAGACCCGGTCCCGTCATGGGATCAGTAAGCCCAATCCCAAATATGCTCATTTGACCATTGAGCATAAATCCCCATTACCCAAAAATCACAAACAAGCTTTGCAAGATCATAATTGGAATGCCGCCATGTTTGATGAATATAGTGCTTTAATTAAAACAGGGACTAGGGATTTGGTACCTCGGCCTGTGGGGGTGAATATTGTTAATTGTATGTGGATTTTTAAACATAAATACAAGTCTAATGGTGATCTTGAAAGGCACAAAGCTCATCTTGTATGTGATGGCAGGTCGTAGGAAGTTGGAGTTGATTGTGATGAGTCATTTAGTCCAGTTGTTAAATCGGAAACTATTCGCACAGTACTCAGTTTAGCCATGGCTAAAAAGTGGTCCATACATCGGTTAGATTTTTAAAATGCTTTTCTGCATGGTGACTTACAAGAAACAGTTTATTTGCATCAACCTCCGGGTTTTTGTGATCGGAGTAAGCCCGACTATGTCTGCCGTCTTTGCAAGGCTCTATATGGTTTGAAATAAGCCCCACGGGCTTGGTATCAACGTTTTGTAAATTTTTTGATCAAGTCAGGGTTCGTCATTGCTAAGAGTGACACTTCTCTTTTCACTTTTCGGCAAGGGAATGATTTAGCATATTTATTGCTTTATGTTGATGATATTATTCTAGTCACTTCTTCTGACAGGTTGCGCACATGAATTATTTCTAGCTTACAGAAAGAATTTCCTATGTTGGACATAGAGCCACTGAGTTACTTTTTGGGAATTGCAGTTACTCGAACTCCCTCTTATATGTTATTGTCTCAGCAGAAATATGCACAGGAAATCTTAGAGCGTGCAGGTATGAGTTCCTGTAAATCTGCCGCCACTCCTGTTGACACTAAGTCTAAACTCAGTGCTAATTCGGGTTCTCCATTCCGGGATCCTACTCTATATCACAGCCTTGCTGGTGCACTTCAGTATCTTACTTTTACTCGTCTAGATATTGCTTATGCGGTACAACAGGTGTGTTTATTTATGCACGATCCCAGGGAGCCGCATTTTAATCCTTTAAAACGCATTATGCGTTATATTCAGGTACTATTGATCACGGTTTATATTTATATCCTTTTGCTCCTACTCGCTTGATTACTTATACTGACGCTGATTGGGGAGGTTGTCCCGACACTCGTCGTTCCACATCGGGTTATTGTTGTTTTCTCGGGGATAAAATCTCGTTTCTTGGTCAGCAAAGCGTCAACCTACTTTGTCTAAATCAAGTGCAGAGGCGGAGTATCAAGGCGTTGCGAACGTGGTTTCTGAAGCTTGTTGGCTTCGTAATTTATTATTGGAGCTTTATTGTCTCCTTCGGCAGGCTACTATCGTTTACTATGATAATATCAGCACAATCTATCTATCTAGTAACCCGGTTTGTCACCAACGCACCAAACATGTGGAAATGGACATCCACTTTGTTCGAGAAAAGGTTGTGTTGGGTGAGGTTCGGGTTCTTCATGTTCCATCACGATATCAGTTTGCAGACATCTTCACTAAGGGCTTATCGAGGGAGCTTTTTTTAGACTTCAGATCCAGTCTTTGCGTACGACCTCCTCCCGCTTCGACTATGGGGGTGTGATAGATATTATATTTAGATAATATTTGTCGGATATATTTGTATATATTTTGTATAATTATCTTATTAGATTCCTAACGTGATTAGGGTTAGGCTTGTAACATTATATAAAGTGATCAATGGTACACACTCCAATTTGAGGAGTTCTCCCGAAATCTAACAAATAAGTTGTTGTCAACATCTCCCGAGCTCTAACAATTGTTAAAACCTGTATAGTTTGATGTAAAATATTTTCAATAGAAAAGAGTTTTTGAAAGCATACTTTCAGAAAGAAAATTTTGACTTTTGCTACCACTAAAACACCCTTATTCTACTTTTGCTACCCATCTAAATTTTTATTTAATTTTACTACCACTCAAAATTGAAAATTATAGGTTTTGCTACCATTTAACTTTTTCGTTACAATTTCCGTTTGAGGGACCCATTTATTTAACTACTTCCAATTTCTTCTTCTTCTCTCTCCACGAACCTCCTCGTAGCAACCCCATCCCAAACTCCCACCCATTCTCCGGCAACACCCCACCATGCAATCATTACCATCAATCGCCAACATCATCACCAAGCAGCAAAGTATCTCAGAAATTTGATAAATTGAAGAAATCATGGCCTCAAATTAAAATAATTGAGTAAAGGGTTCTCAATTTGGGCTAAATTAATTACGAATCCGGGGTTTATTGATTAATTAATTTGCAAATTTAATTGGGTAGTAATCTCTTGAATTACGATTTGTGGTTAATATAATTGATTGAAAAGTACAAATTTTACATACACGAAGAGCAAATATAATAGGAAATGGACTTCACCAATGAAGTTCTGGAAGATTTACTGAATGTGGAATCCAAGCTTCAAGATATTCAAAGTTTTAAATTGCAGTATAATTTTGCGTTTTATTCATGGGTAATTTAGTTTAAGTATTTAGGTATATTTTTATATAAATATTTTCATCTTTCATGGCAAACTTTGCATAACCAAAAAATGTGAAGAAAGACTACAATTTAGTTGAGGAAGACGATGATTTTTAGGTAAATGAGGCTTAGATAATTCATATAAATTAGTTTTGGGGGTCTGGTTTTTCAATGTGTACAATTGGAGTTTGCAAATAGCAGTTCGGTGGTGATTGTTGCCGATAGATATGGTCGAACAGGGGTGAGATGGGGGCCATGGGGCTACTGTGGTCAGTGCTGTGGGATGGGATTGTCTGAGAATGGGTGGGGTCGGGTTTGGGATGGAGTCATTGTGAGGAGATTCTGAGAGAAGACGAAGAATATGGAATAAGGTTATTTGTGGGCCTCATAAACGGAAATATTAACGGAAAAGGTTAAGTGGTAGAAAAACCTATAATTTTTGGGTTTTTATTGAGATATATCATATATTATATTTTGAGCGAGCCCCAGTTGCTCATCGTGAGAAACAAGGTTGTTCCTCACAATGGCAGTTTTGAAAATATTTTGATGTTTTCCACTTACTGAGATGCTGAGTCGGATTTCGTGGGGACAACTTATGTGTCAAATTGGTTGAATAATGGCGTAACAAGAAAACGGAATAACAGAATTAGCTGAGCTCCTCTCACCACTTTCAGAATTAGCTCATAGCTCTCCTCAACTCTATCAGAGCTCCTAACCTCTCCTCACCTGCCCAGATGACTTAATTGGGTCTTCAAGTTGTCGGAAATCCGTCGAAGATAACAGGTTGGTGAAGTTTTCTATTCTTTCTTCTTCGTCCCTTCATGTTAATTTTTGTTAGATCTGTTGTTCTGGTTCTAGGGTTTTGGTCAAATTGAATTCACAATTGAGACCGAAATCAGAATGATTGAAAGTAATGGGGTTATGCGTTGACATTCCTATGTTGAAATGGTACAAATTGGCTGAAAATGGGTGATTGATTTTGGTTTAAAGGGTGTAAAATGGAAAATATGAGAATATGTTGTTGTCTTGTTACTGCAAAAGCGTGTTGGTGTTGTCTTGGTCGATTTTTCATACTTTTTTAAATTGGTTGTAGTTACACAGACTATGGTTGTTTTAATTTGTACAATAATGATATGTAATGCGATCTGTTATAATGGGGTTTGAAGTTCTGATAATTGCTGATTGATTTTGGATAAAAATTCAATTCATACTTTATAAAACTGTGTTATAGTCTTGTGTGATGCCAAAACGTGTTGGTTGAATTGTCGTACTTTGTTCGGAGAGTTATGATTGTTTCAATTTGTATCATATTTCTGTTGGTGTTCTGCTTTTAAAGGGTGGAAGTGAATTGTTTTTGATGTTATAAGAGTGGAGTTAAGTTTAGGAGGATATTCATATGGAGGGTATAGAAGACATAGTTCTTGCAGATAGTGTTAGTGAAGATGTTATAAGGGTCAGTAATGTTGGTGTTGGTGATAGGGGCAGTGGAGTTAAGGTCAGGAGGAGTAACATTGATATGTTGGAGGGTATTGATATGTTGGATGGTATTGATATGGAGGGTATTGATATGGAGGTTTTAGAAGACACAGTTGTTGCAGATAGTGTTAGTGAAGATGTTAACATGAATGTTGGGTATTTATCCCCCTTGAATACAATTCAGACAACTCACACTATGGTTGGTAGCAACGATATGGCAGTTGGTAGCAATGACATGACAATAATTGTTGAAGAGCCTAAGGAAGGGATGGTCTTCCCGTCTTCAGAAGATGTTGAAGCCTACTATAAGGAGTATGCTGAGCAGATGGGGTTTGGAGTGTCTAGGGTTCAAGGTGTAAATTGTAAGAAGGACAACAGGAAAAAAAAAATAGCTAACACGTGGAAGTGTGTGTGTTGGGGAAAACCAGACATGAGGGCTAGGAGGGAAGCCAAGAAGAGGGCAAAGGCAATGGGTGTTGGAGGTTCAGGTGGTTTAGTTGATGGGGTGGTATGTGAGGATCAGTTACGTCGTATGAAGAGGACTTCGAAAAAGTGTGAATGTGAGGCCCGTGTTTATGCTAGAATGAATGAAGATGGCTTGTGGGTGTTGAAGACAGTGCACCTAGAGCATAATCACCAGATTGATCCAGCAAATTCTAAGCTTGTGAAGGAGTACCGCATGAAGCACCTGACCCCATCATTGAGGAGGACGTTGATGGATTACTATGAGCTAGGTGTACCAGTTTCTCAAATACACGGTTGCATGGCATCCAAACGAAAAGGACTGGACAAAATGCGTCTCACCGTCAAAGAATTACAACATGAGGTGTACAAGGTAAAGCGGTTGAAGATGGTTGGAGGGGACTCGGTGGCAATGATGGAGTTTTTTGAAAAAATGCAATTCGACAACCAAAATTTTTTCCATGCCCAACGGTTGGATGAAGAAGGGAGGCTTAAGGATGTGATGTGGGTGGATGCAAGAAGTAGGGTTGCTTATGAGGACTTTGGGGATGTGGTATGCTACGACGCAACATACCTAACAAATGAGTACGAGTTCCCATTTGCGAACTTTGTTGGTGTGAACCACCACGGGAAATCGTTGTTGTTGGGATGTGCTCTTGTTTCTCATGAAGACTGCGATACTTTTCGGTGGATATTTCAGCAGTGGCTAGCTTGTATGAACAACAAAGCTCCTAGTGCCATTTTGACTGACCAAGCGGCAGCTATGCGGAGGCCCCTAGCTGAAGTCATGCCAAACACGATTCATCGTTGGTGCATATGGAATATAATGAGCAAGATCCCTGAAAAACTTGGCAAGTGCGCACGGTAAGAGGCTTATGCAATTATTAGTTCATATTAGGTGTTGTCTGACTTCAATGAGTACAATAATCTGCTGTATGAGTTCAATATAAGTTAATTAATTTTTTTTTGTTTTATTTTTTTTGTGAAGAGGAGTCTCATCTATTAGGCCTTAACAGGCTTCAGAATAAGAGTTAGATAATTATTGATCAATATAAGTTTAATGATATATGAACTGTTGTGAGTACAATATAAGTTTAATGATATATGATCTGTTGTGACTGATGCTGGCTAATATTTGGCCTTCAAATCTGATGTAATAGTTTAATGATATGCCAAGTTGGGTGCAGGATAAAAATATATGAACTATCAGAGCCAGAGTAAATTTTTTCTGTTATTTTTTTGTGAAGGGGAGTCTGATCTATTAGGCCTTTAGAGCAGATATATACAGTAGCAAATGATCAGGAGGCTTGGTGGTATACAAAAGATTGCTGCTAAACACACTAGACAGAGTTAGAGTCTTCAAGTTGTTGTGCTGTTTTGTTAAATATAATTTGCTTGCATTTGTGTTTTTTTCAAGATGTTATAGTTTTAGACCATAGTTTTTTAAGACATTGTATATATTGTGATGGTAAATTAATTTTTGTCTAGGTACCAAGACTTTGTCAACCCCCTGAAAGAGGTGGTGTATGAGAGTTTTGATCCCGAGGAGTTCAATACCCGATGGGCTGAGTTCATAGCGGAGTATAACTTGGAGGACAATGAATGGCTGCATAGCCTCCACAAGGAGAGTCATATGTGGGTGCCTGCGTACATGAAGGAGTATTTCTGGGCTGGTATGAAGACCACACAAAGGGTGGAGAGCATCAATCGGTTTTTTGATGGCTACGTAAACCGCAAAACTAAACTCCACGAGTTTCCCCAGAAATATGACATGGCCTTAACTCAACGCGTGTCAGATGAAGTGAGTGCAGATGAGCGTTGCTCGAAGTACCTAAGGAGGTTGGTTAGTGGCTTCAAAGTCGAAAAAATTTTCCAAAAGTTATACGCAGACAACAAGTTTCAAGAAGTTCAAACGGAGTGTTCGAGATTGATGTATTGCAGCCTCCAAGGAAAGGAGGTTTTGTCTGAAAACCTTATTCAGTATTTGCTGATCGATCGTGTATGGATAGTACCTCCAGGTGCTAGTGAGGAGGTCATTACAGATAGGCGAAGGTTTTACCAAGTTACTTACTATCCTATGACTAAGGAGGTTCAATGTGTTTGCAGGAAGTTTGAGACAAGTGGCATACTTTGCAAACACTGTATTAGAATTCTTGACGAAAACGAGGTTGAAGATCTGCCAAAAAAGTACATTTTAGACCGTTGGCGGAAGGATGTACCCCGTAAGCACACTAGGGTCAAGGTGTCCTTCCATGATCCGAGCGACACAGAGAATGTGCAGAGATTCAACAGAATCATGGAAAAGTTCGAGCCCATCTGTGACACTGCTGCCATGCTCAATGATCAAACAATCCAAATTGTAATTGAAGCATTATCAAAGCTTCAAAAAGTTGTTAATGATTGTATGGACAAGAAGAGTCAGGAAAATGTTCCTGTAGTTAGCACACTTTCATTACTCGCTGAAGAAGACAGAACGTTTTCATCAGTCTCAGTTCATGCTGATCCTATAGACCCATGTCCATCTGCCATGGTGCCTGTTATAAAGGACCCTATAATTAAGAAAAGGAAAAGGGGCAGGCCTAAGGGTTCAAGGCACAAATCGTTAGCTGAAATTGGCTACAAGAAACCCAACAAGAACAAGAAGCCTAGCCCAGTAAGATTTATGCTTTTATTGTCATTACTTTTTATTTATGGAATAAGCTGACTTGGATATCATATAGGATGCAGGAAATGGTGTCGAGGAGGGTGAAGAGGATGCAGGAAATGGTGCCGAGGAGGGTGAAGAGGATGCGAATGAGGAGGATGAACATGCACCGACTGCAGGAACAGTTAAGGTAAAGGCAAAGGGAAAGGGAAAGGCAGAACAATGTAAGGGCAAGGGAAAGGGCAAACCAATCAAGGGAAAGGCAGAACAAGGTAAGGGCAAGGGAAAGGGCAAACCAATCAAGGGCAAGGCAGGAACAGTTAAGGGAAAGGGGAAGGGCAATGCCGAACCAGATAAGGGAAAGGGAAAGGGAAAGGGCACGGGCAAGGGCAATGCTGAACCTGTAAGTTTATACAGTCATTTATGTGATTCCAATTAAATTATTTTTTATATCATATTTAACACATCACTCACAGGTGGTGAAGCATAAGGTGGTGAAACAGAAAAGGCTTGTGGAACTAATGGCCAACGGGGCGTGACTTGTAAGTTTGGATACTACATCAACCGGAAGGCATACGTATTCCCGGGAGGCGAACAAGTTTGCTGATGTGGATTCGTGCGTTTATCATATTTAACAAAAACCTAATGTCTGATCTATTATGAGTTGAGTCTTATGTGTTGAATCTAATGTATGAACATGATTTGAATCTAGGATTTATAATATCACACTTGAGGCTCAAAACACATGCATACTTGCTAATCAGGCTATTAACATTACCAAAGATTGAAAATATAAGCAACTCCTTCTTGTACAACAGTATATGTACAAAACCAAAATATTGGAGTAGTGAAAAAAGCAAAAAAATTAAAAAAAAAATGGGGGATGGGAAATGCGGCTGCTGGGATTCGAACCTAGAACCAAATATAGTGCATATAGAATGTAAACCAATTGAGACAGTCATCGACCGTGATATAGTTAGAAAACAAATATTATATATAGTATGGAACTATTGCTTTTGCACTCTCATTCTCATTTGCATAATTTAATTAATATTTTAATTGAAAATAAAAAGGGTGTATTCCTACGCAAGGGGGGTTATATAAGACTTCACAAATAACTTTACTTTTGTAGATTTAATTATAGAACAAACTTTTCAATAAACATGCCACCAAAATCTAATACATGAACAAGCAACCTTTCATGTCTAATCATATTCTGCCACCCCTTTCAACCAATAAACCCAAAAGTCCAAAACAAATATTGGAGTAGTGAAAAAAGCAAAAAAAAAATGAAAATAAAAATGGGGGATGGGAAATGCGGCTGCTGGGAATCGAACCTAGAACCAAATATAGTGTGTAGGTAGAATGTAAACCAATTAAGACAGTCATCGACCGTGATATAATTAGGAAACAAATATTATATATAGTACAGAACTACTGCTTTGCACTCTCATTCTCATTTGCATAATGTAATTAATATATTAATTGAAAAAAAATAACGTGTATTCCTACACAAGGGCCAAGGGGGGTTATATAAGACTTCACAAATAACTTTACTTTTGTAGATTTAATTATAGAACAAACTTTTCAATAAACAAGCCCCCAAAATCTAATACATGAACAAGCAACCTTTCATGTCTAATCATATTCTGCCACCCCTTTCAACCAATAAACCCAAAAGTCCAAAACAAATATTGGAGTAGTGAAAAAAGCAACAAAAAAAAAAAAAAAAAAATGGGGGATGGGAAATGCGGCTGCTGGGAATCGAACCTAGAACCAAATATAGAGTGTAGGTAGAATGTAAACCAATTGAGACAGTCATCGACCGTGATATAATTAGGAAACAAATATTATATATAGTACAGAACTACTGCTTTGCACTCTCATTCTCATTTGCATAATGTAATTAATATATTAATTGAAAAATAAAATAACGTGTATTCCTACACAAGGGCCAAGGGGGGTTATATAAGACTTCACAAATAACTTTACTTTTGTAGATTTAATTATAGAACAAACTTTTCAATAAACATGCCACCAAAATCTAATACATGAACAAGAAACCTTTCATGTGTAATCATATTCTGCCACCCCTTTCAACCAATAAACCCAAAAGTCCAAAACAAATATTGGAGTAGTGAAAAAAGCAAAAAAAAAAAAAATAAAATAAATGGGGGGGATGGGAAATGCGGCTGCTGGGAATCGAACCTAGAACCAAATATAGTGTGTAGGTAGAATGTAAACCAATTGAGACAGTCATCGACCGTGATATAATTAGGAAACAAATATTATATATAGTATGAAACTACTGCTTTGCACTCTCATTTTTGGCGCAAAAATGAGAGGGAATGAAAGAGGGAGTTGAAAGGGTATGTATGACATCATCCCCATGATCAAATAACTTCCACTCCCACTCTCTATAAATCTAACTTCCATTATTTATTTCAATTTCCCCTTAAATTTGCTCTCCATTTTTACATAACTTCTCTCTATTATTCCCAATTTCTTAATTTCTTTCTCTATTAATCCAAAAATGGTTAAACAAAACAAGGGCAAACAACCAATGGTTCTGTCAGAGCACGATCAACCCAAATACTCTGAATTGCAATTCCTTGAGTTGAGGAAGAAAATGATAAGAGATCAATTGACTGACTACCAGTTAATGTGCAAATCCCTGCAGTCTGAAATGGATGATGTTGATACGGCCATATCTAAAATTCACAAAGATAAGGCAGAGGCCAATGAAGCACTGACAAAAAAGGAACAGGGCACAAGGGGTAGGAAGAGACCCACGAAGGGGGCAAAGTCGGAGGCTATGAAAAGGGTTTTTGGTGGGGCTGGTGATGGGCAAGCAACAGTGGGTGTTGCTACTGGACAAGGACCCGCTGTTGCAGGAGGAGTGCAACCGGTTGGGAACAGGCGGAGGCCGAGGCAGTGGACAGTGAGGCAGAGGAGATCCACAAGCCCGACGGAGGTAGTTCCCCACGCTCCATATCATGTCCGTGATCACTGGTCTCCGGAGGTTTCTGGCGATGCATCTGGTGCTTACGGTCACTCTGCTTCTACCATCGAAAAGTTTGACTAGTTTGTACAATTATGCTCAATGTTTAATGTTTAGTGTTTTAAGTTTATTTGATGTTTTATGTGTGTAGTTTGAACAATGAAGTAGTAATTAGTAGATATCTTATTGTTGCATGTCTGTTTTATGTTTTATGTGTTGAACAATTAAGTAGATATTGTGGAACAATTAAGTAGTAATTACTAGGTATGTTATTGTTGCATGTCTAATTTATGTTTTATGTGTTGAACAATTAAGTAGTAATAAGTAGATATTGTGAGTAATAAGTACATATTTTATTGTTTTATGTTTGTGAGTAACAATTACGAGTTCTAGCTTATAATTTGCAAGTTAGGAATTAGGAATTAGGAATACATAAAGATTTTTAGATTTTAAAGCTTAATAATTTGCAATTTTGTTACTTATAATTTGCAAGAAATTTCATTAGGAATACATAAAGATTTTAAGATTTTAAAGCTTAATAATTTGTTACTCCGTATTTTAATTTGGGTTTTGCTATACATAAATATAAAAAACAACAATTTAATATAATTAATGCACTTTTTCATATTCCAATGGAATCTAATATTATAATTGAATTAAACAACTGATTTACTTAATGTAGTGTTATTAATAGGATAGATTTTCATAACACTACATTTAATAACACTTCCTAAACTACTTTTTTTTTTGAAAATAAACAATTCTACTCCGTAGCTAATATCCTACCATCGTGTACAAAAAAAGAAAACAAAAAAAGTCGTCAAATAAGTTAGGCCAAATTTCATTAGGAATACATAAAGATTTAAAGATTTTAAAGCTTAATAATTTATTACTCCCTCCGTTTCATAATGTTAGTCCCATATAGAATCAATCACATGAAATAAGAAAAGAAATATATTAGGAATGTAACATTAAAGTACAACATAATTAATAATAAGTTTAACTTTTTTAATTTTTATTAGGAAAACATAACTCAAAATTGCATAATTTAAGATAAAAATTTCCTTACTTAGAGTCATGTCATCAATCCACAACTTATTAATTCCAAAATAAATCAACTTATAAATGAAATATATTCAATATGGGTATATCTTTTTGAAACGCCCAAAAATAGTATGTGGGACTAACATTATGAAACGGATGGAGTATTTTAGTTTGGGTTTTTCTATACATAAATATAAAAAACAACAATTTCATATAATTAATGCACTTTTTCATATTCCAATGGAATCTAATATTATAATTGAATTAAACAATTGATTTACTTAATGTAGTGTTATTAATAGGATAGATTTTCATAACACTACATTTAATAACACTTCCTAAACTACTTTTTTTAAGAAAATAAACAATTCTACTCCGTAGCTAATATCCTACCATCGTGTACAAAAAAAGAAAACAAAAACAGTCGTCAAATAAGTTAGGCCAAATTTCATGTTCTCGTATGGATGTTTTTCAATTAGGCTATATTCGTCCAATTTCAATTGCATGCATTTTTATTGAGTCATATTGTAAGAGAATAAACTATGTAATTAATCCTTATATATAGCCTTATAGCATTGGATCTTTTACCAAAATGGCTATTTTGACAAAAGTATTTACCAAAACGGCTAATTATAAAATTTAATTCCTAAACTAGCTAATGTTATTGATTTGAAAGGATATTATTTATTTTTAATATTCCTTTGAACCCGTTCGGTTCACTTTATTTTTTATTTGGTTTTAATTAAAGAGAATTAGTTTTTTTTTTTTTAACGTTACAGTTAACAATCAACAGAATATACATGCATAAACAAAAAAAAAAATAAAATTGATCCAAAATCAACAAAAGAAAAAAAAAAAAACAACTGAAACTGCATTCAATCATAATAAAGCCAACAATACAGTTGATCATATTTAGTGGCTCACACTAAGACAAGATCTACACCAAACACTGCAGGCTGTCCTTCTTGAAATTTAATCAATGCACCTTCTTCTACCTGAACGTTGTACCGATCAGTAAATTCCCTAACACCACTTAGTTCACACTTGGTAATGAGACCATCCTTCTTCACAACTTTCAGCTTCGCAGCGATTTGCTCATCATCAGAGTTTTTAAGCAGCACATTAGTTGAATCACCACAGTTGCTTAACCATTTGTTAGCAAAGTCAACAGGAACATTCTGCAATAATTGAACCGGAATAAGTACAAATATTTTATCAGGTCAAAAAAGTGTAATAGTTATTAGCAGCACATACAATTACTCCTTTCTTAAGGTAAGCTGCAGTGAAAATGAACTTGAAATGTGGCTCAGAACAGGAACGTGCAAGGTCATCAATCCATTCATTTGTTTCGATTATATTTTTTGAGCTACCATGGTAAGCAGGTCTGCGTCCTGGCCTCTTACTCGAGCTTGAGCCAGGTCCTGGCCTCTTACTCGAGCTCGAGCCACCAGTGCTCTTTGCAGTTTCAGATCTTTGTGATTTCTTGCTTCCTGATCGCCTTAAAATCTTTACCAAGAAACAGCTATTCCCTCTATATGTAAACTTTAGACCATCGCCAACCATGATCTCATTTTCTTCAACAAAATCAACCCAACCACCTGCTAAGATAGTCATCCAACCATCTCTGTCTTCTTCATGTGCCATTGTAGCTTCCCACACTCTGCCATACTGTTGTAGTTGCAAGCTAACCCCTTTATCACCATCATTCAAGATATTCTTAAATTCATCAGGAATACGCTGTAAATTAATACACATTAGCAAAATACCAGCTCAAAATATAAGCAACAACCAAACATACACATGTCAGAAAGTAATCTCACCATAACACATAACTACAACAATAATAAAGCAATAATTATATGTTTCATACCAGCTTATCTTTGTGATGATCTTCATAACAAATGGTAAATGTCATCGCAGTATTTTCCATTCAATATTCTGAACAATTTACTAAGATTTTTATTTATACTTGGCTTTTTCGCACAATTCAGTAGCTAATCTGCATGATAGGAGAATTATGCTATATATATATATATACACACATATATAACAAAGCTATTGTCAAAATTATGTAGTATATTAATTGCAATTAAATATTACTTTGAAAAGAAAAGACTTGAACAATCAGATTTTTCGGTAACTGAAAGAATCTTTAATTTCAATATTCCTTCCCAATGGTCATACCAACCATAATTACAAGTCAAGAAAATTCAAAGATGGCATAATGATCAACCCAAATAAAATAATAAGTACCAATGTTATTCAATCATCATTTAGTAAGCTAACCACAGTACATCAGTTACATACCTAATGATACTCCTATAAGATTAGAGCTGTCAAAAGCTGACCCGACCCGAAATACCAACCCCAAATAAAATTATGTAGTATATTAATTGCAATTAAATATTACTTGTTTATTTTAAATTTTTTTTAATGTTTTAAATTATGCAATTTGATTTGGAGCTTTAAAAAAAAATCAAAAATTAAATTTATTGACTTGAATCGAACCCGACTCGAACCCGAGATTGACCCGACTAGGAAATGACCCGACTTGATTATAACCCGCAAATTATTGACTTGAACCGAACCCGATAATGACCCGACCTTATTATAACCCGACCGAGAGAGGACCCGACCCGTTCCTAACCCGACTCGAATTTAAACCCAACTTGTTACAAACCCGACCCGAAATCAACCCGACTTGTTATTGATCCGACCCAAATTCAACCCGACTTGTTATTGCCCCGACCTATTACTAACCCGAATTTAAACGTATTTGAGGCTATATGAGGTGAGTGAGGTGAATCGATGATAGTGATTTTGTCTAATTAAATCAGCCAAATGTTTTTTTTTTCTAAATTTATCTTCAAAATAAACTTCCATATAACTACTTATAATCCTTTTATTGATCCGTTTTTTCAAATTTTAGTATTCACTTGTTTATTTTAAATTTTTTTTAATGTTTTAAATTATGCAATTTGATTTGGAGCTTTAAAAAAAAATCAAAAAATAAAATTATTGACTTGAACCGAACCCGACTCGAACCCAAGAATGACCCGACTAGGAAATGACCCGACTTGATTATAACCCGCAAATTATTGACTTGAACCGAACCCGATAATGACCCGACCTGATTATAACCCCCAAATAACTGACTTGAACCGAACCCAACTCGAACCCGAACAGGACCCTAACTCGTTTAAACCCGAATGTTACCCGACCTGTTTTTCACCCGACCCGAATGTAACCCGACCTTTTATTGACCCCACCGAAATCCGACCCAAACCCGATAAGATGTATGACCCGACGTTACCCGACTCAATCATGACCCAACTCGAACCCGACCCGCATAGGTCCCGACATTAACCCGTACTGACCCGACCCGAGATGACCCGACCCACACTAACCCGACTCAAACCCGACCCATTTACCCGAATTGACAACTCTATATAAGACTATAAACAAAAATGAGAATTTCTAAAGGTACATATACATTTTTTAAGGCCAATGTGTCACGGTCGAGGTACCGTCCCAATGGTCACTCACTCTCAACTCTTAGCACGCTACCACGCATAAGGTCAGCGGTTCGATTCCTACCAACACCCCACCCCAAACAATTTTGTTTTCTTTTAAAGTTTTCGTTGATTGATAAAATTTTTTTTAAATTTATTATATTTTCTTTTTCCTTTCCAAGATTAAAAACAAAAAATAAAAAAAAAAAACCAAAAAAAAAAAAAAACAAAACAAAAATAGCTGATATTGCTTGAAAATTGATACTCTATAAGACTATAAACAAAAAATGAGAATTTCTAAAGGTTAAAAAAAAAATTTAAAAATAAAAAAAAAATTCGTAATGCTTGCAAAGAGTATGACGTGTACTGATTTGGGATAAGATTGGAAACTAAGACCTGAACCCTTTTCAACACTTTGAAGTTAACATTGACCCTGACATTCAAAGAGTTTTTGACGAATACAGTTCACCATTTGACTAATGCCTTATCCTACAAAGCATAAGTACCAACATTCACCCTCCTATAAATACTCACTACCAATAAACTAAAGACTCACATTTGTAGAGACTAGAGGTATCATCTTACAAAGAAAAAGTTTAGGAGAATATGGGGAGTTCAAGTGATGAAAGTGAGTACAGTGAATCTGAAATAGAGGAGTGTGCAGAAAAACCATACAAGCGTTTAGTCGACGGCAAGACCAAAATCTGCCAGTCAGCACAGGGATTGAGGTGCCCCTTCTGTTTGGGGAAGAAAATTAAGCACTACAGTTTCACGTCTCTCGCTCAACATGCCCATGGGGTGGCACATGGCTCTGAGCGGCGCCGTGTTAAACAGAAGGCAGAACATCTTGCCTTAGATAAGTTTCTAAAAGAAAATGAAAACAAGTACAATCGGCCAACCCCCACCCCTGAGTAGTTGTTTGTTTAGTTTTTATGATTTCCATGTTTGCAGGTGTTGCTATGTTTTTTTTTTTAAATTATGATGTACCAATAAGTATGTTATGAAATAAAACCTAGTAAGTTTGTTTTTCAATACTATTAACGCGTAAAATAATCCCCAAATGCTTGCAATTGAATTTCAGATCTAGATTCAAATGAATTGAACTCAAATTTTGCATATTGGATCTCAATATGAAGATTTTAAAATCTCTATATTATAAAATTAGCAGTGACTATAGATTCATGTATTTAAGCAATTATAATTCCAAATTACAATTTCCTAAAATTATCAAGATTATTCACAGAAATATGTATAAGCCAAACAATTCAAAAAAAAGAAAGCAAATATGTGAAAGCAAAATTCAATTCAAATCAAACTTACCTACATTTGACGTCATCACTCGAGTTGTTCTTGTAACTGAGATTGAATTATTAAATTTTAGGTTATATCCCAATATTTAGAAACTGAAATTGGTTTACGACAAAAAGAAAGTAACATCTTACCTCAGAAGCTAACACAAGGGAGAACGTTAACTGCGCATCAAAGGATATAGAGGGAGAAGGATGAGTGGATGACACTTGATTGACTGACTGTAGAGAGTAAACACTATACGAGTTCAATTTAGGTTAAAAGATTTTTTGGATTTTATTTGTACTTTATTTTTATTTGTACTTTATTTTTATTTGTACCTTTTCTGATTTGTGCTTTTTTTTTATTTGTACTTTTTTCTTATTTGTGCTTTTATTTTTATTTGTACATTTTCTTACTTTGAAGAAATTTTTATTTGAATTGTTTTAATTTGAAGACACAAATTAACTTATCTAAGATGGCAAGACTCTTAATTAACTTAAGACATGTTGGTCTTCAGTTCAAGTCTTGTTATAAGCATTTTTAAAATGTAAACTTAATACATGTCAAACTTAATACTTGTGAAACTCACATACTCACATATCACGTTTATGACATGTAGAACTTGATATAGGTGACACGTGAACAAATTTTGTTTTATAAAATTTTTTAATACTACGTATCTAAGTATAGCTTTAACCAACCATTTAACCGTATAATTAATTGTTAATTTCCAATTTTGTCATCTTTACAATTTCAATAATACGATGTTTGAATTTCGTTTTAACTTTTGTCAATCAATGTTTCTCCTTTAATAATCTAATGTTTACAAAAAAAAAAAAATGATAAAGAAAAGATTTCTAGAATTAATCCGCGCGGTTGGACTTAGATCATGTGCTGTTTGTGTTGCAGTGAAACAATTTAGATCATGTACCTTATTTCTTTGAAACTAGTCAATCCAAGTGTAATTTTGAAGTATTATTAGGGGTGAGCAAAAAGTCTGTGTAACTGTCAATTGGAACTGGCACCGGGTAGGAACCGGCAGATCCGGAGGTGGTTCCAATTCCAATTATCAACCTTTTCGATCCAAAACCGGTTGGGTACCCGGTTACCCAATAAGTAATATCACTTTCTTTTCCTTTGCTTACAAATAGGGGTGTCCATTCGGTTTTAGGTTTGGATTTAGCACAAATCCAATCCGATCCGAAATAATTTTCCGTTTTTAGTTTTGAAATCCAATCCGATCCGAATTACTTAGCCAATCCGATCCGAATTACTTACCAAATCCGATCCGATCCGATCCGAATTATAATTCTTTATTGGGTACCCGGTTACCCAATAAGTAATATCACTTTATTTTCCTTTGCTTACAAATAGGGGTGTCTATTCGGTTTTAGGTTTGGATTTATCACAAATCCAATCCGATCTGAAATAATTTTCCGTTTTTAGTTTTCAAATCCAATCCAATCCGAATTACTTACCAAATCCGATCCGATCCGAATTATAATTCTTGATTGGGTACCCGGTTACCCAATAAGTAATATCACTTTCTTTTCCTTTGCTTAGCTTACAAATAAGGGTGTCCATTCGGTTTTAGGTTTGGATTTAGCACAAATCCAATCCGATCCGAAATAAATTTCCGTTTTTAGTTTTCAAATCCAATCCGATACGAATTACTTAGCCAATCCGATCCTAATTACTTTCCAAATCCGATCCGATCCGATCCGAATTATAATTCTTGATTGGGTACCCGGTTACCCAATAAGTAATATCACTTTCTTTTCCTTTTCTTAGCTTACAAATAGGGGTGTCCATTCGGTTTTAGGGTTGGATTTAGCACAAATCCAATCTGATCCGAAATAATTTTCCGTTTTTAGTTTTCAAATCCAATCCGATCCGAATTACTTAGCCAATCCGATCCGAATTACTTACCAAATCCGATCCGATCCGAAAGTTAACTGAAAGTAGTCGGTGGCTTTATCAAAGTATTGCTGCGGAAATCCAACTTAAATCTTAAAATAATATAATTTAGAAAACCAATAAGTCAAAGCTTACAAATTGGAACCATAAAGGCCCTTATTTAAAACCAAACGAATAATCAAAGTCCCAAAACATAATTAAAGTAGTAAAACATAAATAAGTTCAACACAAAGAACGAATACTCTCAATCACACCAATCCCTTGACAATGCGTATGTCAAATCCCCGAACTTCACATCATCACGCTAACCTGTGCAATACTGCTCCCCAATAATACCAATGTAATAATTGGATCATCACAGGGTCATTGAAAGGCGAAGGCCATGACCAAAAGAAAACACACAAAAGCATGCAATCAGCAAAGCTGAGTACATATGTGGGGAATAATTTCAAGCGTTTAAAATCCCACTAGCTTGAACCCCACTGTGATCATACACTAAAGTACGGTGGCGTCCAAAAGGGAAGAAGATAGAGCAAAAGAGTCGCCAACAAGTTTTTAAGGAACTTGTAAACCGTTCACGAGGTGAAGGTTACACCCCTTAACGATCCAAGAGATCGTCAACTCCATAAGGTCATGAACCAAATAAGGGTCCGGGGATGATGGTACAAATCCAACCTAAAAGAGATTGAACCTGCCCTAATAATAGGCCTCTACTTTATTCTGCTCGTATTCATGTGCGCTTTCTGATTAACATACAATCAATAGGATTAACCCTAAACCTGTTTAATCTATGTTGGTTGAACATTAATGCACAAATAAACTATTATTGGCGATCACTTGAATTATAATCACAATTAACCTAACAAGATTATTAATTATCTTATTAAGCGTGATTGCAAATACCAATTCCCTTTAAACATGCAATAAAGGTGATCAAGCAATAACAATATAAAATAATGTATCAAGCAACATAATTATGAATATCATCATCATAAAAATAAATTATAATTGAAATAATCATCATAATAATTATAAAAGAAAATAATCATCATATTAATAATAATTGAAATAATTATCATAAATAAAATAATCATCAAAATAATAATATTCATAATCATTATAACAATTATAATCATAATCATATTCATGTTAATATTAAAGCATAATAAAAATAGCAAGATCCTAGGCATGATACTAACAAGATTAATAACAAACCCTAGCATGTCACTAAGCAATAAAAATCAAATCTTTAGCCCTAACATGATACTAACATGAATAAATATTAGGAAGAACATAGGAAGCATCGTACTTTTAATCATACTTAATATTAAAGTTACCCTAGACATGATACAAGGAATTTATTGTTGTCACCCTAAACATCAAATTAAGGAAAACATCCTAACATGATACTAGGAATCAAAATAACAATCTAAGCATGATTTCTACATCATAATATCAATTAAACCATTAAAGTACTTACTTGGATGCCTCGTACCTCTTTCTAATAACAAAATACACACGTTAGTAACTTCAAGGAAAAATAATAATCAAACAATTAAATTAAATAATTGAAAGAGAGATTTGGGACCAAACCCTCAGAAATTAAAACCTTTCACGTTTAGGGCGAAGGCAGCTTCGAATATGGCTAGGTGTTTCTAGATCTAATGAATGCGGAATTTTGTATGAAAACCAAAGTTTAGAAAAGAAAGAATGAATGAAGAGATGAATGAATTCAAAGAATTTGATGAATGATTGAGAGTTGATGAAGACTTAAGAATAGAGAGAATTGGTGAATGATAGATGTAGATGATGAAGATAGTTGATGAAGACTTAAGAATAAGGAGAATTCGTGAATGAAAACGGTGTTTTTGATACGATATTTATAGAGAAAATCATCCAAAAAAGATAATTTATCAAAACAGAGTATGAAGACCACAAATCCACCTTGGCGCCAGACCTGGCTCATTGGCGCCAGGAACTGTGGCTAGCGCCAGGCGCCAATTCTGGCGTCTGGCGCTAATCTTGATTCCAGGCGCCAAGGCCTGGGGTTGGACGCCAAACCGGATTTTAACGCGTTTTCGAAAATCTGATAATTTTACCGTACTGGAAGATAAAATAATATAATTTCGGTCGAAAATGCTATTTGATCTAATTAAAACTCTAAAGAATCCTTATTGAATTAAAAATGATAAAACCTTCTAGAATGTTCTAGAAGACCAAAACCATTCCTAATTACGTTAGGAATGATAAATCATATTAGGCCCTCCCCTAGATCAATGGGCCGTACTTAAAACTCAAACCGGGCCCAGTTTAGTAAATTGGCCATAAATTCCTCAATATTCATCGGAATTGAGCTTATAATATATCGTTGGAAAGGTCTTTGCAAGCCCCATCCAACTACACCACTATTGGACCCATATTATGGACCAACCAAACTGGATTGGCTGTTTTCTTAAAAATAAAGTTTTCAAAAACAGGGAGAAGAGAAAAGAAAAGAAATAAAACTTTCCGCAACACTAGACCTTTCCACACTTTCGTTTCATTCGATTATGATTCAACGTGAAAGGTACTCATCACTGGGTTTGGTTTTGGGGAGACACAAATGGGTGTCTACAACATACAAGCTACAACGCACAAAACCTAGCATGCTCAACTAATTAAAGTAAATAAACATACAAGACGAATTCATTAATCAAGCCTCCACACTTAAACAATTCAATTGACTCAACATACTTGCTAATCAATTCCAAACACTTGACTCTTTATATTTAATTTCATTAATTTAATTTGGAGTAAGCAATAGATGAGGTTGTCCAATCCACCAAATCATTTTGGTCCCAAATGACCATTTTAAATAAAAGTTTAGCGCGATGCAAGAATGGGCGCGACTCCATTATATTTTGCTTGAATTGCGATCCAATCCAAATTATAATTCTTGAAAGTATAATACTACATGATTTATTTACGTTTATGACATGTCGGACTTGATAGAGGTGAGACGTGAACAAGTTTGGTTTATATACTACGTATATAAGTATAGCTTTAACCAACCATTTAACCGTATAATTAATTGTTTATTTCCAATTTTGTCATCTTTACAATTTCAATAATACGCTGTTTGAATTTCGTTTTAACTTTCGTCAATCAATGTTTCTCCTTTAATAATCTAATGTTTTTTAAAAAAAAACATATGATAAAGAAAGGATTTCTAGAATTAATCCGCGCGGTTGGACTTAGATCATATGCTGTTTGTGTTCGTTGCAGTGAAACAATTTAGATCATGTACCTTATTTCTTTGTGATATGGTAATTCTCTAACTTTGAAGTATAATCTATTTAACTTAGTCTTATTTATATTTTTTGTTGTTGTACTACTTTTATTTGAAACTAGTTGGGTACTCGGTTAGTTTTCAAATTCAATCTGGACCCGAATTACTTACCCAATCCGATCCGAATTACTTACCAAATCCGATCCGATCCGATCCAATCCGAATTACAATTCTTGAAAGTATAATAGTACATGATTTATTTACCAGTATTGAAAACATAGGTTTACGTTATTAATATTATTATAATGATGAACATAGTTTAGTTTAACATGATTAATATTAAAAAAAAATAAATTATAATTCGGTTATTTCAGTTTTTTGGATTCGAACAAGGTCAATCCGATCCGATTTGAAAATCCAAATTAAAAAAGAAATTCAATCCAATCTGATCCGATTTAAAGTTTGGATCCGATCCGAATTGATAATTCAGTTTGGATTAGATTGGATTTTGGTTTTTATCTGAATAATGGACACCTCTACTTAAAAATCAATACCCTTAGCTTGTCAATATATCATAGATGTACTATATAATTTCTTTGAGGTACTTTTGCAATTTTGTGGGTCTATGTCAGTGGGAGAGTGGAAGAGCTCTTCCCTTTACCTTACTGGAGTAAGTCAGACATCCCACACATAAAAAACAAATTTTCCCTCCTTTATGCTGTCCTTTTTGCGTGGGGAAGCATGGGGATTTTATTATTGTTTAGTAACAAATACTGACATTACAAATCACTAGTACTCACCCTTTACATAACCCCATCTTCAACCCCAATTACAGAACCCATCTTCAACCCCAAGTACTCAACCATCATGCCAAGAGCTGCGGTAACTCCTGAGGGTAGTCGGGCACTGCTTTTCTTCGACCCCCCTCGTAGCTTAGCCCCGGAATTGGACCTCGATTCAAAGCTGTTCTTATGCCGGGACGCTAATGACAACCCCTCATATGTCTCCAAACGAACTATTGCAAACTTCATACTCAATCCCACTAATGTGACACCTGAGTTCTCGACCTTGAAAATGCGGTCAAAGGATCTCACTGATGAGCTCCGACCGGCTCACATACCACACATGGATGATTGTTATCCATTTCCTAAAATCGCAAAATTTATCCTTGAATTCTATCTCAGGAATTATTTCCCCGTTCCTTACTTCTTGCAGCATTTAATTGATCCAGAGCCCGTTATTGATCTAACTTCTCCTACATTTCAACTTGACTTCGACATTTTGTTCCTGTGCCTGTCCAGCTTCTCAGACGCCATTCAAGTGGTCAATGTTTCGCGCTATCCAAGTGTAGTAATCTTAACCGTTTTAAAAGTGCCACAGTCTGAGAAGCGTGCACCCCACCATTTAGCGCCACAGTCTACGAAGCGTGCACCCTACCATTATGTTGCATTGGATCCGGTATCATGCCCTCCATGGGTTCCCAATGTCAAAAATGTGCCATTAAACACTCACATTCTCACCTGGAATGTTCGGGGTATCACTAGGGAGTCCTTCCTTCGTAATTTCTCAATAATTTATGAAGCTATGCAGCCATCCGTGATTATATTACTTGAGACAAGGCATTTCTTAGAAAATGTCACTGAGATGATACGTCGGCTTCCACGCCACTTTAGTTTCATCACTTCCCCTGTTCGTGCATTTTCCGGCGGTGTCGCAGTCTTGTGGAAGCCAGAGGATATCAAAATCAACCGGCACCCTACCTTTACCGGGCCTGACGTAATCAACGTGGTGCTTCAGGTAAACTTTAAAGTCCAATTACCATAGTTTTTACTACTTTTTACCTTTATTTACCTTATGTTATTAAACACGTTTATATTAAGATAAATCATAGTCCATCTTGTACATTTAATCAATTTTTTTTTCCTAACCATCACAGGGCACACACCCTTCGTTGAAGAAACCCAATCTCGGAATTACTAAACCTTCATTCAAATGTTGTGGGAAGAGGTGCAATTGACTTGTTCAAGCCAAGTATTTAAATTTAACCTATGTAATTCGGCGGTGAAATCAATTGGTTTTACTTTTGTTATAGTGTCTTTAATGTAATGGTGGTAATGATTGAACTTCAAACCCTAAAAGCTAGGAGAATTATTTTGTCTGATTTTCATTTAATGAAGGAATGTTGTAGTAGTAGTAATTAATATAATATATTTGGTAGAGTTGTACCCCTGATCCTTTTTTATTTTTAGAAGTTATGAATTATTGCAACATACTATGTCCAATTATTAATTCAAAGGAGTCCTTTTCTTAAATTAATGAAATTTTGTATTTGATGTATTAATTAAACTTGGATTTATCTGTAAAATTTATTTTTAAAAAATAATTATACATTATTTAAAATAACTTAAAAGGTGGTTTAGTTAAAAAAAAAAAAATTAAATGGTGTAAATTATCACTGATTTAACGTGAACGAAGTATATACATTATTTCTTTTTAATTTTTACTTTTTATAAGATAGGGGTTTTTTTTTTATGTTTTATTTTATTTTTTAAGAATCGATCACTAAATGGTGTTTATGATTTAAGTTTTATCTTTCTTATATCACTATTCGGTTACTAATCTAAAAAACATAGGATTTAAACTATAAGTCGCCAAATTTAAAAGGGCAAAACGTAGTAATGAGATAATTATTAAATATAATTAGGGCCTCATAACACATTCATACATAAACATTAACAGATCAAGTTTAAACAACACAAACTCAACAAGTTTAGACACAAACCATAGCAAGACAATTCCATGACACGCAAACTCCAAGTCTCTAATAACACACATTATTTTACATAGATTAGTACGCGTAGCAGTACAATTTTTCTAACTTCACATTGCAGCCTTCCCCATCAGCGTTTGCACTTGATACTAGTTCTCCTCACCATCACCATCATCAGAAACCTATGTTGGACATTAAAATTAAAGGATTAGTAATTTAATTAAATAACATAATAACAATATTTTTTTGATCTATAGTGAGGGAGTTCAACCTCAACTGGGGTAATTGTGCCCATGACACGCTCATCATTCGACTCATCTGCAGCTAGGAGGATGACTGAGTCTACCCTACGCGTGTCAAAGAAAACCACGGTCCCTCCAAGCACACCTCCACCCGCATCGAACCTCCAAGTCATAGTTGTGCCTAGTTTGGCAAGAATCCTTTCACAATTGGTGGATGTTGCCCCCACCTCTGTCACTATCATCAGAATTGGGTTATGGGTTGCAACAATTTTTTCAAAGTGGTCGACAAAGGAAGGACGGGTGATCCTACGACCATTCCATAGCACAACAGAAGATCCAATGTCCACTCTTTTTTTGTTAGCTTCTACCAACGGGTGAAGTCTGATAGATTGGTAACGACTTGTGAGATCTTCTTCGATGAACTGGTCCCTCACAACCGAGTAATTGATCTCCGTGATAGGAGACCTCACCTAAATGTAGTGCAGATTATAAGCTACTTAAACCAACTTATTTTATTGGATCAAAATTTATAATCAATTGTTTAAAAAAAAATTGTTTTTTTTTTTTAAAAAAAACTTTGGGGGATGGGGCTCGATCTATTGTGTGTAAATGTCATATTCATAATTAACCTACTCAATCAACTTAAATTATCATGTACGGGTTCATAGTTATCATGATTGACTACTCAATTAACTTTATATACTTTTTACTCCGTATATACTTAACTTTAAAAATTAACTTAACGATAAAAATTAAGTGAATGATAAAAATTTAAAGCATGATTACGTAAAAATTAAGTGAATGATAACAATTACCTGAACTTAATTTGAACAAAAACATAAATTATCAGGATTAACTTAATTTGAACAACAACATGATTACGTAAACAAGTTAATGAAAATGCTTAATTACCATGAGTAAAATTAAACCATCATCTATATTAGCAAATTACATACCAAATTTAAATTACCATTCACTGGTCAAACATATCTATTCAAAAATCGTTCATGGGACTCTAATACTCTAATCTACTTTAATTTCAACCATTATATGGCACATAAATTTCCCAAATTAAATTAACTTAAATCAAATAGCAGGCAATTAAATTAAATCAAAGAGAAGGCAATAAAATTAACATAAATTATCTAAAATTAAATTATTATTTGGCTACTAATTAAAAGGGTACCTGCAGGAAAATAACATCATCGATGTAGCTCCCAAAATCCGTGATGAAGCCAGCCAATCCAAGGGAGTAAACAGGGCCACTCGTGGGTATAATTGGCTTCGGATCCATCTTGTCTACCAACAATTTTGGAATTATTTTTGTAGTACCCTCGTACTCCACAACATCATCCTTTTCCAGCTCACGAATGGCAGCTTGCACCTCCGGCTTACCAACAACGTCAGCAATGTTGGGTAAGTGCGCCGGAAAAATTTCACCAGCCTCATTGACCATCATCAATTTGTCCATACGGTGTTGCTTTTCTTTAGGGTTGGCAACAATTATCCTCAGAATATCGTACTCCACATCATGCAAGGTCAAGTTTCCATTTTCACTATAGAAATAGACAAAATCATTGAAGTTCATTTCTTGTTAAGTGTTCGTGTTGTACTTGAAACAGTGTTTGGCGTTATTAGTGGCCGTAGCCGGGAAGAACCCAGGAGGGTAAGACACTTCTTGGTTGGGTTCCATGGTGGGAAATGAAAATATTACTTGGGGAAGAGAGGAGGAAAGTATTGGGGTGTGTTTCTTTTCTGTCTGATAACTTTAACTTCTGATAATGAAGTAGATAACTATAGTTTTTTCTTTTCTTTTTTTTTTTTTTGAAAAGCAACTGTAGTTAACTTAAGTCCACTCATAGTACACCCTAGCTTAGGTAAGGTAAGTTAACTCGTGGTTTGGTAAGGTAAGTTAACTCCTCTCAAAGGAAAAGAAAAAGAAAAAAAATATATAAAGTAAACTAAACTGGCACGTGCCTAGTTCAGAGTTTTAGTTAAAATACAACTGCTACGGTTATGGGTTGACAGATATTTGGTGCTTGTTTCCCATGAAGTTTGCCATTGTATAGTCATTGTCAAAAATATTTGCATTTAAGGAAGTGATCAGGTATAAAGTCAATTGAAATGATTCTTGGTTATAGGGCCAAAAATATACTGCACTAAAAGACAATTGGAAATCAAACCCTCCAAACCCTCCAACCCTAAACCCTTCCAAACCCTAAAAAACCCTAAACCCTCCAAACCCTAAACCCTTCCAAACCCTAAACCCTAAACCCTAAAAAACCCTAAACCCTCCAAACCCTAAACCCTCCAAACCCTAAAGTCCTAAACCCTTCCAAACCCTAAACCCTCCAAACCCTAAACCCTAAACCCTCTAAACCCTAAACCCTTCCAAACCCTAAACCTTCCAAACCCTAAACCCTCCAAACCCTAAAGTGCTATACCCTTCCAAAACCTAAACCCTCCAAACCCTAAACCCTTCCAAACCCTAAACACTTCCAAACCCTAAACCTTCCAAACCCTAAACCCTCCAAACCCTAAAGTCCTAAACCCTTCCAAACCCTTAACCCTCTAAACCCTTCAAACCCTAAACCCTCCAAAACCTAAACCCTTCCAAACCCTTAACCCTCTAAACCCTTCAAACCCTAAACCCTCCAAACACCCTAATCTGAACTTTCAAAAAGTCTCAATCCGACCCGATCCGATTCGATCCGTTTAAGAGTTCCGATCTGAATTGATTGGATTGGATTTCAATTTTACGCCAACTTATTTACACCCCTAGTTTAGTCGATAACATTGACATGCTTTGAAATGTCGGTCATTACATAATCCGTATGTATTCATATCATAAATATTTATATGAGAATAACTATGTGAATGAATATGATTTAGTTGCCTACTATGTTTGTAGATTTAATTGCCTTATAGCTAGAGCTGTCAGTTTCTGACCCGAACCGTTAAACCCGACTGTTTCGAACCGATCCGAAAAGGAACTGAACTGTTTAAAACCCGTTTTTTGGAAACCGAAAACTGACCCGACCCAATATTTTCCAAACCGAAACTGAACTAAACCGAATTTGTGCAAACCGTTACTAACCCGACCCGTTTTCAAGTCAAACCGTTACAACCCGAAACTGAAAGCAACCCAAATCGATTATGTTTAAACCCGATAGTAACCCGACCCGTTTTAAACCGAAAAGCGTTAAAACCCGATAAAAATCCGTTAAACCTAAATCGTTCCAACCCGTAACCCGTTGTGACCGAACCGGTTATAATCCGTAACCCGTTGTGACCGAACCGTTTAAAACCCGTAACCCGTTATGACTGAGTCATTTACAACCTGTTACCCAATATGTTTATGATCTAATCTGTTTCAACCCACTACTCGATAAACCCAACTTATTTATGACTTGACTTGATTATAACATGACTCGTTCCTACCCATTATATGACTAATTCAACTCGATAATCATCCGACTCAATTTTAACCCGATATGATTTGATTAGAAACCCGTTTCAAATTGGGTAAACTCGTTTTCAAACCAACCAAGTTCAATCTAAACCGATTATAACCGAAACGATAGTGGTTGGACCCGATTTCACCCGATCTATTTTGAACCGAAACCCATTTTCGAACCGACCCAGTTAAACCCAAACTGATTATGACCCGAACCAATTACGACCCGTCCTGATTAAGACCCGAATTGTTTTAACCGAAACCCACATTAAATGGGCTAAACCCGTTTTCAAACCGACCTAGTTCAACCCAAATTGATTATGACCCGAACCGATTAGAACCCGACCCGATAAGGACCCGATCTGAATAGAAACTGCAGTTAAAAAAACAAACCGAACTTACCTGATAATTTTCAAAACCGACCCAAACCGACCCGTTTATTATTTCAATCCGTTATAAACCGACCCTTTATAACCCGAAATTGATAAACCCAACCCAAACCCGAACTGTTTAACCGAATTGACACCCCTACTTATAGCTTTAGTTGCCTCTAGCTTTGTTGATTTAATATGATTTTGTTAATTGTTACGGTTTTAAGTGAAAACATAACCACAAATAATACACTCCCCAAAATTTTAGAATTCCACAAACTAATTACAGCCGTTGATATATCAATATGTGACAGTTGCATTAGTAGGACTACAGATACGATTTTGAAATGGGTGTATGAGATATTGGTAAAAGGACATTGGTAAAAGGACACGGTTTCACCATGGTAATTAGTAGGGTAGCTATGATTCGGGCTAGTATGGGTAGGTATGATTTTGGAACGTTGGAAAGGATGTGGGTGGATATGTTTTGGATTCTTGTTTCCATTTTTACGATAATACTCCGTACTTGCTTTTGTGAAGGTCTGCAACTTTGCACAGTTTTGACAAGCAACCTCCTTTTGTCCTTTCGTCAAATAAAGTAGCTAAAACACTCCTGAACAAGGTCTGAAATTCATCCGTTGTTTGGGCGCCAAACCAATACAACCCTAAACAAATTCATTAACCTTTGTTATTTTAAAAAATTGTTAATACCAGAAAATTTGTATTTAATTTTTTTTAACAACATTTACAATCATAAATTAAATTGCAACAATTTATATACACTAATTAGTTTAAAGATTCGCGTCATACATTGCAATCAACATAATCATGAACAAAATTTCACATGATTAAGATAAACAATCCTCATAAACAAGGTTAATCCGATCCGATCCGAAACATCCGAATTCTCAAAAATTTTCAATCCAATCCGATGCGATTTAAATTTATCCGATCCGAATAAATACTTCGGTTTAGATTGGACTTTTTTGGTTTTTATCCGAATAATGGACACCCCAAGTTGTCCTATAAACGATCAAATTGGAAATCAAACCCTCCAAACCCTAAACCATTCACACCCTAGACCCTTCAAACCCTAAACCATTCAAACCCTAAACAAACCATAAACCCTTCAAACCCTGAAATCATTAAATATTTATGATCTTTACTCATTTGGACTAAATTATTATGCAAATCTATCATTTTTTTTAACTAAAATCTAAATCTGCATTAAAATCTAAATGGAATGGCATGTTATAAACAATCAACGTAATCATAAAAATAATTTCACATGATTAGGATGAACAACCCTCATTTGTAACATCATGGCTTCATATTTCGGTGAAATTTATTTATTGGATGCAAACAAGGTCAAAATCCGATCCGAAAATCCGATTTCTCGAAATATTTCAATCCAATCCGATCCGATTTATAGTTATCCGATCCTAATTAATAATTCTGTTTAGATTGACCTATTTCGGTGTATATCCGAAAAATGTACACCTCAAGTTGTAAACGATCAAATTGGAAATCAAACCCTCTAAACCCTAAACCCTTCCGAACCCTAAACCCTCCAAACCCTAAACCCTTCTAACCCTAGACCCTTCAAACCCTAGACCCTACAAACCATAAACCCTCCAAACCCTAAACCCTTCAAACCCTAAACCCTCCAAACCCTAAACCCTTCAAACCCTAAACCCTCCAAACCCTAAACCCTTCAAACCCTAGACCCTTCAAACCCTAAACCCTACAAACCATAAACCCTCCTCCAACTCCAAACACTTATATATGATCGATCGTCATACTAATTAAATTCTTATGTACCTCTAATGATGTAAAACTTTTATATACTCCGTATTTTTTTACGCTTATAAAATAAACTTGATTTCTTTTTGTTTCAATATATTTAGCTATAAATTGTTGTAAAGTCAATATATATATATATATCAACAACAAAATTTAGTGTTCACAAACAAATTACAGTCGTCAGCCGTTGAATAGTCGATCTAAATTTAAAGTCGTTGATTTATCAATATGTGACAGTCCAGTAAAAAAAATAAAAAAAAAATCAATATGTGACATTTGCATTAATAGGACTACAGATACGATTTTCAAATGTTTGTGTGAGATTTTTGAAAGTATGAGTTTGGTAAAAAGGACATTGTTTAGTTTGGTAAAAGGACATTGTTTCACCATGGTAAGTTTGGAGTAGGGTAGCTATGATTAGGGCTAGGTAGGTTGTAGGTATGATTTATAAACGTTGGAAAGGGTGTGGGTGAATTTTTTTTTTATTTTTTTTTAAAAGAAGTGGGTGAATATTTTTTGGATTCTTGTTTCCATTTCTATGACAATAGATTAAAAAATAAAAATTATTTTATATTCTAAAGTACTAGTAATTAAAAAAATTAATTATTGACAATTTAAATTCTAACTTTCTAAGTAGTCTATCAACTTTTTATTTAAAAATTTAAATCTGCATTATAAACTGTCAATTGTAAATGCATTTTATAAATGACAGTATTTCTAAAAATATTTAAGTTTGCTTGGACATCGAATTCTTCTATGTAGTAAATCTTAGCTTGCTTGGTGTTCGAATTATTCTTTGTAGTTGATCGAAGTAATGAACTCATCGAACCTCAATTGTTCTTTGGTTTGTCAGATTTATTGTACAAAACTAAAACAATCAGAATTGGAAGTCAAACCCTCCAAACCCTAAACCCTAAACCACTAAACCTTAAACCTTCTTAAATCCTTAAATAAGCCATACTAAATTCTTATTGTATCGTCTTTTTTTATTTTAAAAATTAAACTGTCCGCCTTAATTACAAAATAGAATTGTACATTTTAATTTTTGTTTTAAAAATTAAACTCTCCGCCTTAATTACAAAATAGAATTGTACATTTTAAAATTGACAGTAAAATGTAATTATAATAGTTTGTTTGGTGATCGAATTCTTCTCTGTAGTCGATCGTAGTAATGATGTTCATATATTGTTTCTCTATATAGCTGATCATCGAAGCTCAATTGTTCTTTGGTTTGTGAGATCGAAATGAACTCTAATTATGTCAATAAGCGTAACAACTTTGATAATTTTATTTCATGTATTCCCTATACACAAACCCTAAAACCTAGAAACCCTAAACCCTAGAAACCCTAAACCCTAAACCCTAAACCCTAGAAACTCTAGTAATCTCTAACAAATTTTTTGTAATAAAAATCCGCATTATATTAAATAAAAGAATTGTACATCTAATAATTGCCAGTAACCAATTTTATTGTTAAAGCATATTTTTTTTAAAACCATGTTAGATCATACTTTTAGGTGTAAGATTATGCAATATTTCCATAAACTTATAAATACTATGAAATCGAATTCGAGCTGATTAATCAAGTAATTTATTTGTTTATAGGCGTTGATGTTTTAAATTGTACCCGTTGATTGATTTACCACAATGTGAAAATCGCATTAGCAACAATACATATACGATTTTCAATTTGGCGTGTAAGATATTTGGAAGTATGACTGGAGAGGTAAAAAGAAATTGGATTCACCGTGGTAAAATGGTAAAATGTGAAGTGTTAGGATAAGATTTGGCCTAAGATAAAGCTAGGATAGCTACTTATTACGAGTATGCTTTTGGGACGTTAGAAAGGATTATAACTGAAGTGCTGAACATTCATAGGAAGATACATGTTTCCCTTTTTCTGTTAAACAATTTTGACAGGCCTCAATGTGATTTTGTAAGCGTAGACAATGTCTTTTAGTTAATACCTCGCGGATAAAGGACAACTCCTTTTAGTACAAAATTATTATTATTATTATTATTATTATTATTATTATTATTATTATTATTATTATTATTATTATTATTATTATTATTATCATCATCATATTTAATTAGTGTAGACATGATTTGTAATTATCTTTAATACAACTGTTTATACTCTTACATACAAAGTAACTTTTTAAAAATAGATACAATTAGTGTAATTGCATGTCTAAAAAGATAAAATTGGACTACCTTTTTATAAACCCAAAATTTTAAAACAAATATTGGAGGAGTGTAAAAAGCAACAAATAAAAAAATTTGGGGGATGGGAAATGCGGCTGCTGGGAATCGAACCTAGAACCAAATATAGTGTGTAGGTAGAATGTAAACAAATTGAGACAGTCATCGACCGTGGTATAATTAGGAAACAGATATTATATATAGTATGGAACTATTTCTTTGCACTCTCATTGTCATTTGCATAATGTAATTAATATTTTAATTGAAAAAAACAGGTGTATTCCTACGCAAGGGGGGTTATATAAGACTTCACAAAATAACTTATTCACAAACATCATCCACACATAGATATTCATCCGAAATGAGTTCCTCCGCCCCTTCAAATCTTAACCCTAATGGTATCCCTTCCATACTCGGTCCACCACGTAGGAAAAGGAAGACTTCTAGCGAGCGTCCCAGCCTCTTGGAGCAGTTAGCGTGTGGCATGAGGGTCGGAGGAAGAAAATGCCGCTCTAGACTGCAGTCTCATCGTTCTGTTCCTGACCTCATTGAAGATCCTGTACATGACCTTACGAAACCAAAAGGAACTGTTGCCGAAGAGAAGGTTGCTGATGCTGAAGAGAACAAGGACGTCGTTGCTGCTGCTGAAGAGAACACGACCGTCGTTGGTGCTGCTGAAGAGATGGAGGACGTCGTTGCTAATGCTGAAGAGAACAAGGACGTCGTTGCTGCCATAGAAAACAAGGAGGATGTAGCTGATCAGGAGATGAAGGACGTCGATGGTGCTGAACAAAAGAAGCCTGTTGCTTCTAAGGATGTTATTGTTGAGATAAAAGATGATGAACTTGATGCTGTGGTTGTCATGGAACCTCCTACTGCTAAGCCAGCGCCTGTTGCTAAGAAAGGGCCAAGGTTTAGGAAGGAAAGGCCTGGAGTATTAGCTCAAAAGATCTCTTTCAGGATTCGCAGCCTAAACGACGACGATCCAAGGCTCGAGTATGAGCTTAGGATTAATGAAACATTCCTGAAAATTTACTATGACTATGCTAGGAGGGTGGACTGTCATTCGGATGATATTACTATAAGGAATGCTCGTGGGATCATTTATTGTACTCACAATCCAATAGCGGCTGGGATTGTGAATGGGGCTGTCCTGTGGGTTCGTGGCCACCGGGTAACTTAATCATTTTATTTTGCTTTTGTTTTCATCAAGTTAAAATTATAAGTCATTTTAGGTGTTAATTTCATTAAAATTTAATTTTTAAACTCGTTGACTTTTACCTGCTAAACACGAATTTAATTTTTAAACCTGTTAAAATCTAATTTTTAAAGTAGTTAATTTCGTTCAAATTTTATTGTTAATAGTCGTTAAATTATTTATGTTGTTAATTTAGCTAAATTTTAGCTATTAATCTTGATAAACTTTGTAGATCTTACTGTCTTTAAATTTCGGCAACTATTATTCAGTTATTAATTATTGAAGTACTTTATGGATTTTAAGTTAATGTGAACAACTCAAGTGGATTAAATCCATTGTAAAACTGAATTAAATACATAAAACACGTTTTTGGATTTTAGTTAATTTCGGTAATTTATAGTTCTTAATGTCGTTTAGTTGAGTTAAAACAAAGTTGTTAAGATAGCAATGAATGAAAGTGGTTAAAAAAATATTAGTTGAGTTAAAACACAGTTGTTGAGTTAAGATAGCAATGAATGAAAGTGGTTAAAAAAAATATAGTTTATGTCATTAAATTTAGTTAAAATGTAGTTGTTAATTTCTACTTTGATTTGATTTGTAGAACCATGCTGATGGCAACATGGATGTTCGTAAGAAGCTAGTCATTCTTCGAGAGCCGCGAACACGGTCAGTGAAGAAGAAGGTGTTGGTTAAGCTGGACGACTCTCTGGATGGGTTGTTTCAAGCTTGGAGTGAGGAGGTCAATGTAAGGCCCAACAAAATCCTGATGATTCATGAGAACAAAAAGGTTACTCCAATTCACCTAGTTCGGGGTGCGGCCATGAGGAATGGGGATGAAATATTTTGCTTCACAGACAAGTAGGTCATGTGTGAACAAAATCATGTATTAAGGGTCTAGGGTAGATAGTGAATGCAATCGCCTTTTGTAGGAAGCCCGAAGGACCTATGTATTAGAAAGTCCCCTTAGTATGGGCATTATGATGATGATGTATTGCTTTTGAACTTGAAGCTTTTAACTTGCATATGAACTTGATGTTAAGTTGTTTTAATTAGCACAATATGCAATTGTTTGAATTAACCATTATCCCTGCAATTATCACATTACCTCAAATTTTAATAACTATAAAGTGTACTTTGATACAATTAAACTTGTAAAACATACAGTACACTAAAATTATACACTTCAGCACAACTTATGAAATTTATAACATACAATTATAAATTATACAATGCCATAAAATTATGACAAAGTCCATTTGACATAAAATAAGGCCAAAAATAAAATTGACCAATACATTGGGCCAAAGGAGCCCACAAACCCACAAACTAGATATCAGGGGCCTTTTTTTTGGGCTTTACCCTTACACATTCTAAATTGGAAACTGAGTATTCAAGGCCTTTTTTTTACTGGGCTTTACCCTTACACAAATTGGAAACTGAGTTTTCAACTTAACTGAAAATTGAATATTCTTTTGTCAAAAAAAAGAAAATTGAATATTCAATTAAGTTAAAATAGTAATTAAGAATATCCAAATCCTACAACTATCATCATTATTCCAGAACATTACACATTCTAAAAACTGAGCAAAATAAGCCCAAAAAAAACCAGATATCAGGCATATTTTCTGGGCTTTACCCTTGCACATTCCAAATTGGAAATTGAGTATTCAACTAAACTGAAAATTATATGTCACAAAACAAACTACAAATTATATGTCAAAAAAAAAAAAAAAAAAAACTGAAAATTATTTGTCCAAGAATTAACCAATAAGTAAATATAAGAATATCCAAATCCAACAAATATAATAACCCTTAATACATTACACATTCTAAACTTAGAATTGCGTTCAACATGCTACATATTACACACTGTACATATTGTTACCTCCCTTGCAGTTTAGAATCACCTCAGGCATTCGGCCCCTTCTTTGCATAGCCCTGAAGTTAACCCCAGGCACTGGTAAATCATGCATCTGCATCCACACAACAGAGATTCAGATTCAACGTACACAGGTGAAACAACTACTATAAGATCAAACCTCACATTATTCACTCCAGCTTGGGGTCCAGCGCTATCCCGTGCATCCCTTGGGTGTTGTTCACCATAGGCAATATCCAATAGCTTGATCCACCACAAGGAAAGACCACACAAATGAAAATTGGTTACTCCTCTCTACACCATATTTGTTTGAAGGACTGTGCAATAAAACACATACAAAAGTGCTTACCCCAAGTTTTCCGTAGTCGCCAGACAACAATTTGTCCGACTTTGCTGCCATCCCAATCTGCTGCATAGTCCACACTTTAATTCTAGGAAAAACACCCCACTGAATAGGATCCCTATCCAACCGATCCAAGTACAATATCTGCCAATATGTTGAAAACAAGAAATTACTAAGAAAGGAACCACAAAGAAAAAACAAAACAAGCAATAATATACCGAAACACACATACTACAACAAATATTGCACACCCGCCGCATCCACTGGCAAACCCATTAGCATAGAAACGTCGAGCAAAACTTTGTACGCTCTTCAGCAACTTCGACAGCACTAAAGAGCACCAGTCATACTCAACTCCCTCCATAGCACAGCTTATTGCAGGTAGTAGGTCAGACGCAAGCCGGGGTGACTGAGTGGGACACAACACCATCTCTAAAGCAATTATCAAGAACAACGTCTTGAATTCCTCTTCCTCTCCAGCATCGAAGTTCCCCTCCAAGCGACTCATCATATCTGAACTTAATAGTATGCCTACAGACGTGTAAATCTGACCAGACTGTCCCCCAGACTTGGACTCCCACGATTTACCATACTTCAAAATTATATTATGAACCTTTACACGTTCATGATGGGTCATGGTTTTTGTACAAGGAACAGTCCTAGAACCCATTGGTATCCCTAGTACCCACCTAACCTGATTCTTTGAAAACTTAAACTCTATACCGTTGGGACTTCTAAACATTTCACCAATTGGATCCATCCGTGTCATGACCCAATATGCCAATTGTCTTGGTAAATGCATATCTAAAGCAAGATGTAAAATACTACCAAATCCCATCTCACAAACCCAACGTCTTCTCCTATCATCAAATTTCTGACATATGCGCCCAAATGACTCGATGCGGCAACCCATGTTAGGAGGATGCCAATGAAATCACATTAATAAAGTTAATGTTCCTCTCTTAGACCCACTGACCACTTAATCAGGAAGCAAACTTACCCGACTTGATGCCTTGGTATTTTCAGCCATCACCTCCGCTCTACCTTTGACAGTCCCTCCATAACTTAATCTGTCATCCTAATCACACAAAAAAACAGTATACTTAATTCATTCGTAAACATTAATCATGCAAAAACATAGTGAGAACAATCTTAGATTGAGTATTGTAGTACCTTAAACAATTCTAGATACAAATGCATGGTCTTCTGCTCACATACCTTACGCTTCTTACTGAGCCCATACCCCTCTTCAACATCTTCAACCACAGCCCCAATCTTCATCCCAAAACCCCTCACCATTGTACGTTTATTCTTACCATTCCCCGCTGACATTTTGATAATCTTGTTCGAAGAACGATTATATCAAATTTGCTGCCACAAAACTCAATCTACCCACAAACAATTAATGACTGCATAATTCACCTCATTTAATTAACACAATATCACATAGATATAATGAGTAATGAGCACCAGTGAATGCATAATTCAACTCATTCCATCAAATGAACATTACAATACAACATAAATCACATCATTCAGTCAACTGAAAAGTCCACCATAACACAATATAACATATATAGAAAGAATAATGAGCACCAATGAATAAATAATTCACCTGATTTAACACAATATCACATAGATAGAACGAATAATCGTCACTAATGAATGTACAATTCAACTCATTCAATCAAATCAAATGAACATCCCAACAGCGTAATTCACCCCATTCACCGAACATCAACATTTCCAATATTTAATAGCAGCGTAATCGCAATAATTCCATTATTTAATTCCGGACAAATTAATACCTTTTGTAGCTTTGGTTCTGCATCTGCAACCCTAACAAATCCTGTAACTGCAACCCTAATTCTGTCAATTGAAACAATCACCGAAAATCGACCCTCAACCCTACAACATTCGAAGAAACAAGAACCAAGCGCCCAGTACGAATTGAGAAAAAACAAGCCAGTTCGAATTGAGAAATAAAAAACAAGAAACCAGTTCGAATTGAAATCAGAAAATTGAAATCAAAAATTTGAAATAGAAGTCAGTGAGAACTTGGATACAATGTTTCCGCCCAAATTGGAGATTCTCCTCTTCGTCTTCGACTTCAATTCGGCAGTGAGAAAAAGTTTGAAATTCAGGTCGCCCAGATTCGAACTTGTATTTTTACCCATGAATTCGCCCAGTTTCGAATTCAAATCTTCGTCGAAGAATAACGACGTATGCCAGCAAGTGTAACAGCTGGCAAACGAATTCTAAACACGTAAGTTAATTGGGCCAGCTCAGTCGTCCAGCAAGTGACTTATAATGGGCGAAATGTCGTTTGTACCCCTATGATAAACAAGCCCTGTTTCTCACGGTGAGAAACAGGGAATTCGCCTTATATTTTAGGAAGATATTTATTCTCTAATAATATCTTGTTTATTCCTTAATATTCTAGGAGATCTTATGTTTCTAGGTTAAGGAAAGTTGGTAATGCTTATATATTTGGGGCTATGATTAATGAGAAGGCAAGCGATTCTAATCTATTTTTTCTAATTTGTCATGGTATCAAGAGCAGGTTAATTTTTTCTCTTAATTTTTCTATACAACAATTATGGCCGGTGATGATACTCCACCACCGCCGTCGCCACCAAAAATCGAACCAAATTCTCTATATTATCTTGGTCCTCAAGATCGTCCCGGGGACTTTATTACTATCACTCGTCTCAAAGGTGACAACTATGATGAATAGGCTTCCGATATTCAAACCGCCCTTGAAGCAAGGCGCAAATTTGACTTCTTAGATGGTACTATAACAGAGTCGCAACCACCTTGTACGAAGTCCGATTGGATAGCTATTGATGCCTTGTTAATTTCATGGTTGACAAACACCATTGATGCCAAAGTAAAGTCCACTTTTTCTTAATTCAGAGAGGTAAAACCTTTCTGGGATCACCTTAAGAAAAGGTTTGCTAAGACTAATGGGCCTCGAGTCCAACAACTACGTACTGCTTTAACCAAGTGCGAGCAAACAAAATCTATGTCGGTGTCGGTTTATTATGCTAAATTACATGATCTATGGAAGGATCTAGACCATTATGAGCCCTTGATTTCTTGTAATTGTTGCTCAAAGTGCACATCAGGGAGTTTACATGAAGCTCGCTGAGAACAAACCAAACTCCACGACTTTCTCATGGGTTTATATGAATATTATTCGTCTTTGCGGACTAATATCCTGTCTCACGATCCTCTGCCCAGCCTCGATCGAGCTTATCAATTGGTGACTCAAGAAGAAAGGGTTCGAATCGGCAAGCAAGAACCTGAAGATAAGCAACCAACCAAGGCAATTGGTTTTGTTGTGCGTGCTACCAGCAGAGGGGGTCGAAGCTCAAAAATATGTACTCACTGTAAAAAGACGGGTCATGATTTCTCAAGTTGTTGGTTTAAAAGTCCGCGTCATCACTACCAGAAAAAGGGGCAGGATCCAAAGCAGTGTTACGAAATCACTGGATATCCCGAGGGCTGGGCTCCTCGCAATCGAGGGGGGGGGGGGGTTCATGCTAATGCAGCCTCAGCCAATTCTAATTCATCTCCTTCAGGGCAGGCCTTTTCCACCGAACAATGGAAGGCTCTAGCCGGTTTTTTGGGTAATGCTAAAATTCTCGAACATCGTGTAAATGGTAAGTTTGATGAAGATAGTTGGATTATCAATACTGGAGGCACTCATCATGTAACCATAAATAAAACTTGGTTATTTGACACTAACCATATTGAATGTGCAATTGGTTTACCCAACGGTGATAGTCTGGTTGTAACTTTAGCCGGCTCTGTTTGTTTATTGGATAAAATCACTATTTCTGGAGTACTTTTTGTCCCAAATTTAAGTTCCAATTTAATTTCTGTATCACAACTCAGTGATCAATTGAATGTTGTTGTACAATTTAACTCATATATGTGTGTTATACATGACCGAATGAAGAAGACGATTGGAACGGGTCTTAGGAGAGACGGACTCTACTATCTTAGCTAACCGGATGTGGTACAACGTGTGTCTGTGGTTGAAGAGTCATCAGTTTTAGAGCTTTGGCATAAGCGAATAGGGCATCCGTCGGAAAGAGTAGTTAAGTTGCTTCCTCATATTAGCAATAGTAAAAGTAGTTTAGCAAAAGGGTGTGAAGTGTGTTTTCGTGCTCAACATCCTAGAGACAAATTTCCTTTGAGTGATTATAAAGCTTGTCGAATTTTTGAAAAAAATACATTGTGATTTATGGGGTCCTTATCGACATGTTTCGTCGTGTGGGGCTTGTTATTTTTTAACTATTGTTGATGATTATTCCCGGGCTATTTGGATTTATTTGTTGCTTGATAAGACAGAAGTTTTTCAGATGTTTATAGCTTTTGTTGCTATGGTCGATAGACAATTTAATCAAACAATTAAAATTGTGCAAAGTGATAATGGAACTGAGTTTAATTGTTTGAAAGATTATTTTATTGCAGCTGATATTCTCTTTCAAACCTCTTGTGTAGGGACTTCTCAACAAAACGGGAGGGTAGAGAGAAAACATAAACACATTCTAAATGTTGGTAGAGCCTTGAGATTCCAAGCCAAACTACCTATTTATTTTCGGGGAGAGTGTGTTTTAACCGCGACTCACTTGATTAATAGAACTCCAACCCCTATCCTACATAATAAAACTCCTTTCAAAATACTATTTAATAGACCTCTATCTTTCGATGCTATTCGTACTTTTGGTTGTTTGTGTTTTGCACACAATCAAAAGACGAGAGGGGACAAGTTTGCTAGTAGGAGTCGTAAATGTGTTTTTATGGGATATCCCTTCGAGAAAAAGGATGAAGTTATTTGATCTTGAAACAAAGGAATTTTTTGATGGTAGTAAAATAAAATACGAATTTAGATGGGTAGCAAAAGTGAAACAAGGGTGTTTTGGTGGTAGTAAAAGTCAAATTTCCTTTTCATAAAATCACTATTGCAAATTAATTTTCCATTGTTTGATTTCATTGAAGAAAAGTTATACTCCATCTGTTCGTTTATTACATGCCTACTTCTCTTTATTATGTGAGTAATAAATGTCTGGAAATAGGGTTCTAATACGGGGATGGGGGGAGTATAGAAATTTAATATAGAAGAAGAATTGTGAGGATTAATGATAGCGAGAAAAGTAAAAAAAAGGTAAAAAGGTGTAGACTCCCATTTGTGTCTCCCCAAAACCAAACCCGGTGATGAGTACCTTTCACGTCGAATCATAATCGAATGAAGTGAAAGTGTGGAAAGTCTAGTGTTGCGGATAGTTTTAATTTCTTTTCATTTCTTTCTGTTTTTGAAAACCTATTTTAAGAAAACAGCCAATCCAGTTTGGTTGGCTCATAGCAAGAGTCCAATAATAGTGTAGTTGGATGGGGCTTGAAAAGAGCTTTCCAACGATATATTATAAGCCCAATTCTGATGAAAATTGAGGAAGTTATGGCCAAAATTACTAAACTGGGCCCGATTTGAGCCTTATATGCGGCCCAATGATCTAGAGGAGGGCCTAATATGGATTTATCATTCCTAATGCAATTAGGAAAGGTTTTAGTCTTCTAGATTCTTCTAGAAGGTTCTTTTCATTCCTAATTCAATTAGCATTGATAAATTGACTTTTGTTGACTTTTTAGAGTTTTAATTAGAATAAAAGAGTGTTTTAAGGAAAATACGATTTTGCCCTCTGTACGGTTAAATTTATCTGAATTTAGAAAACGCGTAAAAAAAATTTATTAGCGCCTAACGCCAGACATTAGTGCCTAGCGCTAGCGTTAGCGCCCGACGCTAATGTTCAGCGCCTGGCGCTAACTTTGTTTTTTCACGTCGAAACTCTGATTTGTTTTTCTATCTTTTTGGCTGATTTTCTCTATAAATAGCCTCCTAAAAACTCCGTTTATCATCTACGATCATCTACAATCACCAACTCTCTAATTCTCTTCTCTCTCGAAGCTTATTCTCTTTCTATCTCTTTTCTAAACCAACCTTTATACAAAATTCCGCATTCACAAGACCAAGAAACACCTAGCATTGTTCGAAATTGCCTTCGCCCTACACGTGAAAGGTTTTAATTTCTGAGGGTTTGGTCCCAAATCTCTATTTCAATTATTTAATTTAATTGTTTTAATTATTATTTTCCATGAAGTTACTAACGCGTGTATTTTGTTATTAGAAAGAGATACGAGGCATCCAAGTAAGTGCTTTAATTGATTTATTGTCGTTATGATATAGAAATCATGTCTAGGCTGTTATTATGATTCCTAGTATCATATTAGGATGCTTGATGTTTTGAATGACAACAATGATTCCTAGTATCATGTTTAGGTAGCAACTATAATTTCTAATATCAAATATGAAAATCATGATTCCTGCGATGCTTCCTATTTCTTTTCTAATATTCATGATGGTATCATGTTAGGGTTAAAGTTTTGATCTTTATTATTTAGTGACATGCTAGGGTTTGTTACTAATCTTGTTAGTATCATGCCTAGGATCTTGCTATTATGCTTTAACATGATTATTGATTATAATAATTATTATTATTATGATTATTATTGTTATGATTATTTATTATGTTGCTTGATGTTTATTGTTATTGCTTGATCACACCTTTTATGCATGTTTAAAAAGAATTTATACTTGTAATCACGCTTAATAAGATAATTAATAATCTTGTTTAGGGTTAATTTGATTATAATTCAAGTGATCGCCAATGATAGTTTTATTTGTGCATTAATATTCAACCAACATGGATAAACAGGTTTAGGGCTAAACCTATTGATTGCATGTTAGTCAGAAAGCACACATAAATACGATCAAAATAAAGTAGAGGCCTATTATTAGGGCAGGTTCAATCTCTTTTAGGTTGGATTTGTACCTTCATCCCTAAACTACCAGTCATGGTTCCAGACCTATTGGAGTTAACGATCTCCTGGTTCGTTAAGGTGTGTAACCATCACCCTGTGAACGGTTTACAAGTTCCTAAAACTTTTTGGCGACTCTTTTTCTCTATCTTCTTTCCCTTTGGACACCACCATACTTTAGTGTATGATCACAATGGGGTTCGAGCTAGGGATATTGCTTGAAATATTCCCTACAGTTTTTGGCGACTCCACTGGGGAGGATTTTTATTTGAATTCCTGAAATTTATTTCGGCAATGATTTAGAATGAGTGGATGAGACTCGAAAAGTTCTAAGTATTTTATGTGCGTAATTTTGATTAACATTATTTTCATATGCATAAAAAAGATCTCATTGGAAAGACCATCCGTAATGAGTTAAAACATAGGATTTTTATACGTAGGAAATTTGAGGAATATCTTTCAGAACTAGGATCGAAATAATGCTGCGCGAAACTGGAAATTTTTATTGAGCACAGAAAGCTGCTGAGGCATGTAGGAACTAGCGTCATCGAACAAAGACTAGCGCCAACATTTTGACATTAGCGCCAAGCAACAACTTCTGTCTCCAGGCGCTAAAGCCAAAAGGTGGCGCTGGACTCTGTTTGCTGGCGCCAAGTTCTTCCAATACCGAGCCAGAAATATGCGTTCTAATTTTGACCAGTGTTTAGCACCGTTTGCTCGATCCTACTTCCTGATTGAGTTTTTCTCACTTTTCTGAAACCCATATGTGTTCTACATATGGACATAACCCCCTGGGAATTCATGCTCCATCTACCTGATTGAACGCTCTGAGCAACAAAGGGTACATCCGAGAATGTTGAATTCACCAAACCATGGAAGCGAGTTTTTGTTTAAATTCGCGGTGTCCCATCCACTCGCGCCAACCCTTCACGGTTAGGCTTCCGCGCGGTGCATCCGGACAATTAACCATGGACCCTCTATTTACTAACTGTTATCCCGAACTTTAGAGAGCTAGAGCCATGGTTAGGTTGCAAACTTTATGTGTTTTTCCTAACCGTTTGTTTGATTTGTTCTAAGATTAAATAAATTGATTTATGACTAAAAGAACTTTTACTAATTAATTAATTAATTAATTTGAGTAAATAAAGTCTAATAATTTAATCTGAGTTGACTTAGTATGACTTTAGGCATACCCTGTAGAGTAATAATATCGAAAGTAGTTCCAGATCGACGTTCCAGCAATGGCGCTAAGATTTAAACTGCAGCGCCACTCTGTGGAGCGTAGCGCCTGGCGACAGTCCTGTCGTCTGGCGCTACACTGCAAAGAGAAGCGCCAGTCCTGTCGTTTTGGCGACAGTTCGGTTTATTGCTCGAGTCATCATCTTATGTCTAATTGAGCAGTTTTCAAGTCGATTCAGTTCATAATACATTGTCAAGTTATTAATCGAGTCTAAGCACTAAGTCCCATGGTCTTACACAAGAGTCAAAGCATGTCACTTACACTCACCATATAAAGCACACACTAATGTACACTTTGACCATGTCTAAAGGAGTCTTGTATGCGTGTATTTTCGTCATTTTTTTTAGGGGGGTAAGTAGGATATTAATCCTCCAACTAAATCAACTTGTTATCAACTCCCAAAAATATATGTCTCAATTTACTTTTGCCAAAAATATATACCTTGTTATTGCTTTTTCTTTTTTCAAACTGTAAAGTCAAGGTCAATTTGAGTCAAGTAATTAAAACAAAAATGGTTTAATTTACAGCGCGTGGTCAAGAAAGGAAGGGCGTTTGATCAAAGACAACCTTTTTATTCAAGTCCAACTTTTCGACAAGCCCATTGCTCGTAAAAGGAAAGCTAAGACAATAATGTCAACTCAAGAGGAAGTTAATGAGCTCAGGAACCAACTTATTAATATGACTGAGGCGTTAAAGGTTCTAACCCTCAAGATTGATGATCCTGTGAAACAACAACAGATGGACCTCATGCAAGAGAGTCTGAGCAAACTGTCTAGTGACTATAAGTTTCAAGGAGTTAGCTCACAAGGGGTCTCAGTTGACAAGGATCTTTTTCCGCAGAAGTTCAATGCCAACGATATCCCGAAATTCAAAGCAACTGACAACCCTTATTTTCATTTAAGAGCCTTCGAAACAATAATGAGTATTAAGGGTATTGACAAAAAGGTGTTTCCCTCCTTGTTTTCACTATCTCTCGAAACCGTTTGCCAACAATGGTTCTTTTCTCTTGAGAAAGAAAGAACCTCTACTTGGGAGTCCATAGTAAACGCTTTCATTGATAGATACAAGTGCAATATTCAAGTTGAGACTGACTATAGGGAAGTTGAAATCCTCAAGCAGAAAGAGAATTAAGGTTTCACCTCTTTCTTCAACAAATGGAGAGAGACCTCTGCTAAGATGATCGAGGTGCCAAGTGAGAAAGAATTTGTAAGGCTATTCATCAAAAACCTTCAAGAGAAGTACTCCAAGAATCTCAAATACCAGAATAATCTCCATACCTTCAAGGCCGTCTACGACATTGGAATCAATATTGAAGACGACCTGGCTAAGCTGAAAGCTGCTAACAATAACTCCAACAGTGGCTGGAAAGGCAAGAAGAACGAAAATCCCTCTTCTTCCAAAACCACCCACTCAAATAATGTTGGCACCTTTAACTTAAGTGAAGTCCTCGCTATGAATAATCAAGGACAAAAGAAACCATTTAGGAGGAACTTTACTCCTATTGGTATGAGTTATGACACCGCATTTGACCGATTAAATGCAAAAGGTCTTATAACTCCTATTGGACCATTTGGGGACCCACCAGTCGAGAAGAGGACAACTAATTGGAACCTCAATGCACATTGCAAGTATCACCAAGGTAGGGGCCTTCTTACCGAGAATTGTTGGAATCTTAAGGAAGCTATTCAAGATTTAATCGACAACAACAAACTGCCACTGCCTCCTGCCAGTAAGAGTTCGAGCATTGATAATGCACCTCTCGCTCACTCTTTGGCCATCTCTGATGAGGAAAACGAGGTTGATCCCTCATCTCTCATCAAACCTGTCGAAGAAATCCATGCTATCGAGGAAGAGGAGGAGGTATTTTTCGATGCCATGGATGACCTTCCTGAACTAGCAAGAAAAGAGGATGTACGGTTGCTTACATTATCCATGTTAGAGGGATTTAAATTGCTACGTGAAGCTCTTGAAGTTGCGAAGAAACTTCAGAAAAAGTGTGACGAGATTCCACCCACGAAAAATAAACCCAGGAGAGAGTTTACACCCATGGGAATGACCTATAATGCTATCTTTGATCGTCTCTATGATCAAGGACTAATCAAACCTATTGGCCCCACTGAGGATCCAACACCAGAAAAACGATCTTTAAGATGGGATCCCAAGTCCTACTGCAAGTACCATTGAGGGAACGGTCATACTACAAATGAATGTTACAGGTTTCGAAACCTCATTCAAGATCTCATGGAAGTGAACAAGATCCCATTGCCTCTAACTAGCGAGAAAACGAAGAAACACTTTTCTTTGCAAGTAATCGATAAACCCAAGAAGAGTAATAGACTCTATACTCCAATTGGGATTCCATATGCTCAAATGTTCAAAATGCTCTCCGAGAGTGGCGAGGTCAAACCTCTCGAACCGAGACCATTTGAATTATTGAAAAGGACAGATAGATTTTATTGTCAATATCATCAATCAGAGGGTCACACTATTGAAAACTGTTTTAAATTTAAGGATTTAATTCAGAAAATGATTGATGACAAAAGACTAGTCCAAGTTCCACAAGAGGAAGACGTAAATATTAATGGAGTTTGGGACAGTGACGAAGAAGACGTTTACTTAAACGACATGGTAGGACCTCCACCTTCAGTGTCATATGTCATGGATGACTTCTAGGCCAAAGAAGATTCATCAATAGACGTCCTCACAAGATCCGGGAGAATGCAACCTCCTATTTCGATACAACCTATGCCAACCACGCATGAAGTTTCCATACCTATCATAGAAGACAATGATATTGTCAAACAGTTCAAGAAAACCAAGGTTGAAATGAACGTATGGAAGCTTTTAGCAACATCTCGAGACCATAGGTTGGCAGTAATGAATGCCTTGGATAAGATAGGGATAGATTATTACACCACTCATGAGGGTTTGGCTAACTTCCTTACGAGTGATCTCCCTAGTCCTATCAACTTGATCACCTTTTCCGACAAAGACTTACCTCCGGAAGGTGACAAGCATTATAAGGCGTTAAACCTCACAGTGGTTTGCAAGAGAATGAACATCCTTATGACTCTTGTATACAATAGATCGGCCATTAATGTCTGTCCACTTAGAACTGCGAGGATGCTAGGCATAAGGGATAAAGACCTAACCCCGTCAACGCAAGGAATAAGAGCTTATGACAACACTCGTCGTCAAGCTCTTGGTAAGATCACTATAAATATAACGGCGAAAGCAATAGAACACGCTACTACATTCCAAGTAGTAGACATTAAGGCTTCGTTCAATCTATTGTTGGGACGCCCTTGGCTTCATGACCTAAAGGCCGTCCTTTCATCTCTCCACCAACAGGTAAAGGCCATAGTTGGAGGAATTCCCATTACAATCGATGCTTCACCCATGAGGATTAAAGCTATAGAGAATCCAATAATTAATGTGGAGCACGATGAATATTTGTGGGGCTTTAATGAAGATGTCTCCTTAATCGAGGAATATGAAAGGACCTCTTTCTACCACGACCCCCACTCTAATATGATAGTGAAAGCTATTGTGAAGAAGCAAGGACATTTTCCTGGGATGACCCTAGGAAAGAAAAAAGAAATAGCAAAACCGCTGGAATCACCTGGCCTCCCTAAATTAGACACTTTTGGACTTGGTTTCGAACCGACTCGGGAAGATCTCAAGCGAGCCCAGAAAAATTCAAAAGCACGTAGGGACGCTCGCATCCAAAAGAAAGCAATCCCAATGGATCAGTATCCTCTTACCCTCAATGGACAATTCATAAAAGAAGGAGAGGACTATCCATGCTACGAATTTCTTGAACCGTTTGTCGTAAATGGCATAAGGCAACCGGGATTCGAGATTTTCCTAGATTGCTACTTCATAGACGAAATCCCAACTCCTGTCCACAAGGAGAAAGCACCCCCATGCTTTGACTTTAATGTCATGGGATTACCATTTGGGCAAGAAAAAGATGAGCCAACATACAAAAAGGATAACTCCTCGCTCATCCAAACAGTCCTACAAAGCGAAAGCTTTGATCCCTCAAAGCTCATCACTCCAGCGGAAGGATCACTAAAAGGGTGGCGCAAGACCGTCAAGGTGACTACTCCAAGCGGTAGGAAAATTTCCATCACAACGGGGCAAGGATCGATGTTCGAAGAGTCATCAGAGTCAGAGTCAGAGTCTCTCCCTATAGAGTCATCTAAGTCTTTAGTTGTAGCGCCCCCTCCTTCTAGCTCTTCTCCTAGGATAGTTAGCAACCAAGTCCCTGAGGACATATCTCTCTTTGATGTAATGATCTCAGAATTTAATAACATGTCTTCTTCTCCTTACTCTTCGTGTTCTTCTTTAACCCAAGATGACGAGCATTGCTTAACTAACAATGAAAATGACAAATAACTTATTAAAGCAATGGAAACACTTGAAAAGAAAACACCGATAATTGAGGAAACTGAGACGGTTGATATCTCAAATGATTCAACCAATAAAAGAGAAGTTATAATCGGGTTAACACTTAATGAACAAGAAAGAACCGATTTAATTAACTTGCTTAAGGAATTCATCGATGTATTCGCTTGGTCATATGAAGATATGCCAGACATTAATAGAGAAATAGCTCAACACACCATACCGCTAATTCCAGGAATGAAACCTGTAAAACAAAAGTTACGTCAAATGAAACCCGACGTAGATCTTAAAATAAAAGAAGAAGTTCAAAAACAAATAACTGCAGGTTTCATCAAGGTATCCAAATACCCTGAATGGGTCGCCAACGTCGTCTCAGTTCCGAAAAAGGATGGAAGGGTAAGAATGTGTGTCGAATATCGAGATCTAAATAAGGCAAGTCCAAAGGATGACTTTCCTTTACCACACATCGATATTCTAGTGGATAACACAACAAATCATGCACTTCTCTCATTCATGGATGGATTGTAACACCCCAATAATTATCTCTTAAAACCTGTAAATACCCTGAACAAAATCCAAGAGAATTACTGGCGTGCTACCGCCACATGTTCAAACGTTAAGGCTATCTCAGAAATTAGCAGAGGAAAACCAAAACAGATATAAATAAACCTCAAAATAAAGGAATTAAATCAAAATAAGTATTACAAGTTGGAACCATTAAGGCCCTTATTCAAAACCCAATAAAAATAGTAAGTGATTAAATTCAATGTTCAAATAAATTCAAACCCAAAAGAAATAGTGTCAAATAAAATCGAATTAAAATAAATTTAAACTCGCAAAAGAAATAAAATGCAAACAATCAACTCTCTACTCAAGATCCCACATCCCTGATGAATGCTGCATGTGTAAGAACCTGTGGTTATTCTGCTCCCCAATATTACAAGTGTAAAAATTGGATCATCACAGGGTCATTAAAAGGCAAAGGCCACGACCAAAGAAAGACAACCAAAGCACGCAATCAGCAAAGCTGAGTACATACAAGCTGCGAAAACAAATTAAGAAAATACCTAACATGCTACTAATATTCAAACACAAGCATCATTAAATATAGACTCAATTCATGACTCGATTATTAAATTTGTTAAGACCTCACTAATTAATATTAACTGACTCATTTATTTATTTCATTGGATTTAGCAATAGACAAGGTTGTCCAACCCATGTCCCATTTGGAACATCAATAAAGAAAAACCCCATGCCTCATTTCGGAAACATCAATAAACATCAAACGACCACGGGCGCGACTCCGTGACCGTAGTTAGTATGAGATATCACCTAACTCCTAGTTTTAGAAAAATAATATTTGAAATAAGAGACTCGTAGATCAGACGACCTCGATAAAACTACACGGCTAATACCCCATGTACCCCAACCCCTGATTGTCATTACTCCAGATGTGCACCATTCCAGAGTTTTATTGCTCATCCATCTTGCACTTTACGTGACTTACAGGTTTAGACTTGGTGATGACTCATATACATATCAATACAAACATCCCAAAAGCAATTCAATCAAACATGGCAAATTCTCAATTTAGATTCTTGATTTATTAGTGACAAACAACATTTATTAATTATTCCATTACTACCTCGGTGTATAAACACCTTGAGTGCATAAGGCACCCCAATACCTTAACCTCGTCTTACAAGACTTGAATTTCTCCTTTACTCATCCTGTTTACATAATCATGAACGAGTAATAATTTGATCTTTACACCAATCACATACCTTTGCCTTTAAGCGCACCTTGCATAATTAAAGCACACATAATACTTGCATTATAAACTAGTGCACATCATTTGAAATTCACAATGTATAACCAGACAATTTAACCCAGTCAATCCTATACATGATACTAAGTTCTCGACCCGTCCTTAAACATGCACCTACAAGTAAGGTTTCGTATCTTGTACGTACCTTGTGTAAACAATCCTGTTGGCCACTTTAAAACTAGAAGTCGCCTTCTACAAAGTCCTCTCCTAAACCAATCAATTAGAAATAAATCAATACCAAAGCAATTAAAATTACAGCAATACTAAACTACTTTAAAACCTCTTAAATCACCAAAATAAAGCCTTTAAATTGTCCCCAAAAATCAAAGTTAGTAATATAACATCCCAACTTTAAGTTTATATGTTAGAATTATGAAAATATAGTGTTTTATATCAAATTACAGCAACTTTAAAGTGGGTAAATAAATCTGGAAATTTGTTTTAAATATCTAAAATAACCCCCTAAGCATAATTACTTGAATTAGTCATTATATAGCAAGTTAGTGTGTTAAAAACCCAAGAATATATCAATTCAATGCAATTAGAGGCTTCAAAATAAAAGGTATGAAATCTGAAAATTATTTTTAAAGTTAGAATATAAAGTTCAAAGCTTTTTCAATCACAAAATACTCACAATAATTATTTTGTAGGTTTGGAAGCATAGAAACATGAAATTAACACTACTTGTTCATAAAAATTGAAACTTTAATAAATCTGAAAATTTATTTATGATTAAGATAATTATATTTTAATGTAATTTAAACATAGTACGATTAGATAGTTTGATTAACACGTTATCAAGCCCTAAAACATGAAAAATCAATGCTTTAAACCCTAAAATATGCAAAATACATAATCTGAAATTTTATTTAATAATTTAGACACACAAAACCCATAAATTTATAATCTTTTGTAATTTATACATACTATTAAAGCCTAATAACAATAATTTTATAATTGAAATCAAATAAAAATTGAATCTTTAATCAAAATAACAAGAAATAAAGAAAAGAGAAATAAGAGGAAGGAGAAGAGAGGAGAGGCGAACTAAAGTAGTCGGCTAGGCTAGGCGGCGCGGCGGTCAGACGGGTGGCGGTCAGGCGGGCGCGGCGGCAGTTGAAGCTTCGGGGTTTTTTTTTTCTTCTTATTAGCTGCTCGTGAATGAAGGAGAAGGAAGGGAGTGAAAGCTCCTTTTTTTTTTTTTTACGTGAGAGAGGAAAGAAGGGTAAGGGTTTTTGAGGGTTTTATTTGGGCTTTGGGTTTCCTAATTAGATTAGGAGTAATATTTGGGTTTTGGGCTATAATGTTAAAATTGTTGTAAATTAGTTAAAAACATATTAGTTTACTTAAATCTTTTCATAAAAATTAACTTATTTAATGAAACTGACATAAAAATATTTGTAAAAATAATATATAAATAAATTATAATTAAGTTAAAAATATGGGGGATTACAATGATACGCGGGCTACAATCAGATTCTCATGGCGGAAGAAGACATGGAGAAAACAACCTTCATAACACCGTGGGTACTTACTGCTACACGGTAATGCCATTCGGGTTGAAAAACGCGGGTGCTACTTACCAACGAGCAACGAATGCCTTGCTCCATTACATGATTCATAAAGAAGTTGAAGTATATGTGGACGATATGATTGTGAAATCAAAAGATCGTCCGGGCCATCAAATAGCCTTGAGAAAATTCTTCGAAAGGCTAAGGAAATACAACATGAGGCTGAATCCATCTAAGTGTGCTTTTGGAGTCACCTCAGGCAAGCTTTTGGGTTATGTCATAAGCTCTAGAGGAATAGAGATAGACCCAACCAAGATCAAGGGAATCATGTCAATGCCACCGCCCAAAACCGAGAAGCAAATTCGAGGATTTATTGGCCGGTTGCAATACATAAGCAGGTTCATATAGAAATTGACAACAATATGTGAACCAATCTTCAAAAAGCTTAAAAAGAATGTACCAGTAATATGGGATGACGAGTGTCAAAAAGCCTTTGAAAAGATCAAAGCCTATCTCGCAAATCCTCCCGTATTAGCACCAGCACTTCCAGGAATACCTCTTAGGTTGTATTTAACAGTCACCAAAGAGACAATGGGAGCCATGTTAGCACAAGAAGTAGAAGGAAAAGAAAATGCGATCTACTATCTAAGCAAAAAGATGCTCGAGTATGAAGCACGCTATACACCCCTTGAGAAATTGTGCCTCGCATTGGTGTGGGCCACAACCAAGTTAAGACATTACATGCTCGTGCATACAGTCTTTGTAGTTTCCCGATTAGATCCACTCAAGTATTTATTCGAGAAATCTACACTCAATGGGAGTATATCAAGATGGATAGTCAACTTAGCCCAGTTCGATGTAAGGTTCATGCCACAAAAAGCTATAAAAGGATCTGTGGTTTCAGATTTTCTAGCAGACTTTCCAATAGAAGATTCGACGCCAATACACGACAATGAATTTCCAGACGAAGACTTGACGGGCATGGAAGATGATACTTGGACCTTGTACTTCGATGGAGCCTCAAACCAAAAGGGATGTGGCGTTGGAGTATTACTAGTATCAACCAAAGAAGAGCATGTTCCAATCTCCATAAAGCTTGATTTCGACGTTACCAACAACGCTGCTGAATAAGAAGCATGCGTGGTAGGCCTTGAAACAGCTTTGGCATTGGGAGTGAAAAAATTACGGATATTTGGAGACTCATCATTGATCATCAATCAAATCTCCAAAAGATGGAAAGTAAGGAGCGAAAGCCTAGCCCCTTACCAAACTTATCTGGAAACCCTCACTAATCAGTTAGAGAAGGTGGAATACACATATCTACCTAGAGAAGAAAATCAATTTGCTGATGCCTTGGCAAGACTAGCCTCAATGGTTAGGATTCCTATGGAAATCGAGCAAATGCCTCTAACTATAAAAGGCATAAACCGACTTATATTTAAGCTATAGAAGATGATGAGGTGATCCAAGAAGAAGAAAAACTATGGTACACGAATATACTCAACTATGTCACCAAAGGAGAATACCCTCCCCATGCCGACAAAAGAGAAAAACGAGCATTAAGACTCTTGGCTTCCCAATACGTACTCATAGACAACGAGTTACACAAAAGGGTACCTAAGTGTCAAGCTCTTTTATGTGTAGGAAAAAAGGATGCTCAAAGAGTAATGAGGATAGTCCACGAAGGAATTTGTGGAACTCACGTAAATGGCAAAATGCTAGTCCAAAAAATAATGCGAGAAGGATACTATTGGACTACCATGAATAGGGATTGCCATCAATACGTAAAAAGATGCCCTAAGTGTCAAATCTACGCCAACTTACAACATGTTCTTCCATCTCTACTCTACACCTACACTTCGCCATGGCCATTCTCTACATGGGGAATTGACATCATTGGCAAAATCACTCCCCCAAGAACAAAGGTCATGAATACATTTTAGTGGCAATTGGTTACCTCACAAAGTGGGTCGAAGCACAATCATACGCTAAACTCACTGCAAAACATGTAGCACTCTTTATCGAAAGAAATATTATTTGTCGATATGGAGTCCCACATGAAATGATAAGTGACAATGGAACTCACTTTCAAGCCGAGTGTGAAGAATTGCTACAAAAATATGGTAACATCATCATTCTTCTCCTTACAGACCTCAGGAAAATGGAGCAGTCGAAGCGGCCAATAAAAATTTAAAGACTATCATCGAGAAAATGACGGAAAATTACAAGGATTGGCCTGACAAACTTCACTTCGCATTGTGGGGTTATCGCACGTCAATTCGCACGTCAACAGGAAATACGTCATTTTCCTTGGTTTATGGAATGGATGTCGTACAACCTGTAGAGCTAGAGATTCCATCTCTACGCATCGCATTAGAAAGCAAACTCGATGAAGTTGAATGGACTAGGGCGAGATATGAGGAGCTAATTCTACTTGATGAAAAACTACTAGAAGCTCTACATCATACTCAATGCTATCAAACTTGTATGGCTAGACATTTCAATAAGAAGGTTTAGACAAGAAACATCAAAGTTGGAGACTTGGTGTTAAAAGCATTAAGGAAAAATGTTTTAGATCCAAGAGGAAAATTCAGACCTAATTGGTCTGGACCCTACATTGTCAAAACAATCCTGTCAGAAGGTGCAGCGAAATTAACTGATATGGATGGCAATGATTTCTCGAACATGAAAAATCTTGACCAACTTAAAAAGTACTACCCATAATTACTTGAGTAAGACACTCAAGAGAGCTACGTTTGGCCTGATTCCTTAAGAAAGGATACGTAGGCAACCCTTTACGGGTGCGACCACTATATTTTTTTCAAACCCCGCATCCCAGACTTAATAAAAAATTCAACAAAAGACCGACAAAACATCGGCGTCACAGAAAAAATTCTGGCGCCAATCGATGAACCTTAGCGCCAGACGACAATCCCTGTCGCCCGATGCTGGACTGCCGCAGCTGGCGCCAGTGATAAAATCGCGGCGCCAATTTTCTGTAAAGTATCTGGGAATAATTCGGTGTTTTCGGAAAATTTTCGACTTTCGTACTCGAAAAAATTTCTAGAAATTAAATTTCGGTTTTCATTGCTTTAATAAATTAAATTTAAAGGAGATTATTTAATTAAAAAGCTGGAATTTCATTAATAAATAAACTAACAATTACATTATTGATGGAATAAAGCTTAAATAAATTAACTTTAAATTTAATACTAAGTCTAATAATTGAAAGTTAAGCAATGCTTTTAATCTTTTTTCTCTTTCTTTGCCCTCTTCCAATTTTTATCTGCGTCCTCTTCCTCATCCATAACTTTAGCTAATAGGCATCCTTTAGAAGACCTACATTCAATTTTGGAGTAAATAGTTTCTCCTTTAGCTAGGACCCCATGTTTCTTTTATACCCAAGCCTTCTTCTCTGAAGTGTCAACCTTTCTCTTTCCTTTATCCTTTGTAGATCTTTTCTTCTTAGGCATCGTAGGTGTTTTGAACTCAACTCTTTCACCCAAGCGTTCCTTAACAAGAATCACTTTGTCACCTAGAAGACTCTTCACATCAGTTTTACTCTGATTTTTTTTCATGTCCTTTGAAGGTTTCTTCAGAAGCCACTTATTCACATCATTGGGCAAGGAAGGAGGAACCTTTTGGGTAATCATTTCCCATAAAGGTCTAGCGCTCCAATAAACATCAAATTTGTCTACTTCTTAAGAGACAGGAAATTCGTAGGGACGACGAAGATCCCCGGAAGAAATTGTTTGAAGTAGGCCGTACTGTCTTTTTACCCCGCAGGGATAATAAAAAGTCATTCGGGACAAGCTTGGAAGACGGCAGAAAGGTTGCTTGTTGACACCAACCATCTTTTCTATTTTCCACCAAGGATGACCCACTTGATGGCAAAATTGCAAGACCCAAAGACCTTCTTCCATTCATGGCGCCCCATCTTAGAGAAGCGTTTCTTCCTTCTCACAAAGCAGTTTGGAGTGTACTTTTCAATATTGTCTGGAGGACTAATTAATTCTAGTCTTTCCACTAGCCACATCTGTAAAGAAATTCAATGCAAATAAATTGTTATTACTATACAAAAATATGTTTTTAATTTCCGTAATTAAAAATATTATTTTTCTACCTGTAATAAAATTGGAGAGCCCCGAAAAGGCGCTTTTGGATTCTTCTTTAATTCGTCAAGACTAAGCATAGTCTCTCCAACTATTAATGGCATTGGATTTCTCCCAGATTCAATCTGCTCCAAAACAGTTGATATGATTGCTTGACCCTAGCCTCATTAGTTCTACCACTAGTGAGAAGATATTGATTAAGCATGCAAAAAAGAAAAGCCCTTCTTCTATAAACATGAAAAGACTCAGAATAAGGTCTATCAAAATAATGGCGAGCAAATTCTTTCAAATTAACTATGCTACCATCTACTATTTTTGTTAGATCTTTGTCTTTTAAATTAAAGAAGCGCTCAAAATCCTTATAATAATATTCGTTTATTTTAGGGATTACTACAAGATCTAATGTAGGGAAGCCTAAGATAGCACCGAATTCTTCCGACAAAGGGCTAATTTCATCATACCCTAATCTAAAACAATGAGTATCCACATCCCAATATTCTAGGGCGGTATGAATAAAGTCTACATCAAGATCTACCCCTTTCACACCATAAATACCCCCCATATGAAAAACATCTAACTCTTTTCTCTCCTTGGCAGTTAGAGACCGACACCATTCACGAGTGAAGTTGGTAAAACTTTTAGAGACTAGGGACATGATTATTATTTTTTCAAAAGCTAAGAATATATTTAATCTGCTGAAATTATGAAGAAAACCGGCTGGGCAGGGGGCTATTTATGCACAAAATCGGCGCAGTTTTAATCCGGAAAGGATTCGGAGTCAGCGCTCATTAGCGCCAGTCGCCAGACATTGGCGCTTGACGCCAGAGCCTGGCGCTAAACGCTAAGGTTAGCGCCTGGCGCTAACCCAAAACGCGTGGCGCCAAGTGGCGCTGACGTATATTATCATATGAGCTTTCCAAAACCGCGTTTTTTTGCCTGATTCGAGTCTGACCAATGACTTTACGGTCTTTTATTCTTTTTTATACCTTTTTTATAAATTATTTTTTCCTTCTTCTTAATTAATATATCCATTATATTAATTATATTATTTTTTGGTTCTATTTAAACTTAGTTTTTAAGTTTTTGTAAATCCAATATTTTTTTACTTTTATTTTTTTATTTTTTCTTTTTGGGGGAGAAAGTCGGATACCCTCCATCAATAATAAAAATGACGGAATTTTTGCGCAAAATTAATTTTCACAATTCTTTGCACACACAAACATGCACATAAAAAATGAAAAAATGAAAAAAATGATAAATATTAAATAAATACTAAATAAACTCATAGTAATATGTATATACAAGCATGTCTAAATAATGAGTCTAAATAAATGAAAAGTTCTATACAAAGTCAAAATAAAAAAAAAAAAGCACAGGAATAAACTACGGCGCCGGGGGACGTATACCCATCATCTCATAAAACTGCGCCGTACGAGGCGTAACCTCTCTACTAGCTCCAGCTCCAGCTCTAGCTCCGGTCTCCTCAGGAGGTGGAAAACTCAGCACAGGACCCGTCCACCCAAGATCAACCTGAGGCTGAGGCTGAGGCTGCGGAGGCTGCTGCGATGACGAGTCGACCTCGTACATCCCACCACCTCTAAGAGCCGAGGTAGCCTCTCCCTGGCCTACTAGCGCAGCATAGGGGTGAAACAAATTCGGTTTAAAACCAAACCGAACCGAATAATAAATATGGTTCGGTTTTTTTTTTTTAAAGTGGTTTGGTTTCGGTTTTGAAAAAAATAATAATTCAGTTTTCGGTTTGGTTTCGGTTTGAGAAAGTGAAAAACCGAAAAAACCGAACCAAACCGAAATATAGGCCCAAACCCAAAAAATAACCCTAGCCCAACAGATTTACCCTAAGTATATAAATGAAAAAAAAACCCTTATTCTCTCATTTCCTCTTCTCTCTTCTCCGCGGCTCCACGCTTCACCCTTCTTTCTCCTCTTCTGATCTTCTCTGTCTTCTCACTCACTCTCCTTTCCTCTTCTCAAGTTCTCAGTTCTCACTTCTCCCCCTTCACTCTATCTCCTTTTCTCTTCTCACTTCTCCACCTTCCATTCGCATCACCATCGACGAATCTTTTGAAGATTTTCGAACTCCATCAAGGGCATCAACTAAAGGGTTTTCATGTCAAATTCGACCATGAAAACATTAGATCTAGTGTTTTCATGGTCGAATTAGACATTGAAACCCAAATTCGAGGTAAGGGCCGTTGTGTAGGGGTTGTTGTATAGGGGTTTGGTGTATGACTGCTCTTGTTGTTCTGCGTTTTTTTTATTAAAAACTTGTTCAATTATGTTGTTAAAACTTGTTTGTATGGATTGGTTGGTTTGATTTTGTTACTTTGTTGTTAAAAATTGTTTAATTATGTGTATGGATTGGTTTGATTTGATTTTGTTAAGTTGAAACTTGTTGAATTAGAAGTTTTAGAACTTGTTAATGATATTAGCTACTGCAATACTGCTTTGTTAATGAATGAGGCCTAAAAAATTGCAGATTATTGGCCCAAATAAATGAGGCCCAAAAAAGTCGGTTTGGTTCGGTTTCTTATTATGAAACCGAAATAAATATGGTTTGGTTTGGTTCGGTTTCTAAAGTAAAGTGGTGCGGTATGGTTTCAAAAATACAGAAACCGAATTAGAGTGGTTCGGTTTCGGTTTGGGCAAAAAACCAAACCGAAAACCGAACTTTCACCCCTAGCGCAGCATGTGCACCCTCAGATGAAGAGCCTGAGCCCTCCACCGTCTCGGTACGGGCAGCCTCAGAACGACCACCCCGACCGCAAGAACCAGTGCGGCGACGTCTCGAGCTAGACCTGGCCGGCTCCCTCCGCACCTCAGGTCTCGTACGGGTACGTGAAGGAATGGGCTGACCCTGAAAAAGAAACTAAAATCAGAAACAAGCAAAATAGAAGCAGTAATGCAAAATAAGAAGGGAAACTACCTCCTGAACGGCGTCGTTGATAAGTCCATATTTTATATACTTTATTATATCATTTTTATGCTATTTTAGAGTATAATTTAAGTGTTTATATAGATTTTAATGTCTTATCACGAGATCTACTTTATTAAGTTTAATTGATTATTTTTAATTAATTATACTTACATTATGCTACTATCTTACTAATTTGGCAAAAGAAGTTAAGAAACCCCGTCTTCATTATGTGAACAGGTTTGTTGCAAGTTAAATCACAAAGAAAAAAGAAAGCCCACAAGGATTCCCACAATCCCACGAGCACACTTCCTCAATTAAGAGAATGTGGGTTGAAAAACCCACTAACTAAAACCCACAAAGGGAGAAGCAGCAACACTTCACAAAGAAAGAATGAAAGTGGGTTGAAAACCCATTACCTCAAAACTTCTAAAAGAAAGTAGCAGCGGCAGCAAGAGGCAAACCCACGAAAAACCCTCAATATACTGCACTGTACTTAAGGAGACGAGGCAGTAGAGGAGGAGGGGGGACGACACACACGGAGACGCAGAAAGCAAGGGACGCAGCCACTAAGCCGGTGACTAGCTCTGCGGCGAGCCGTGATTGGTGCAGCAACCCGATTACACATTAAGCAATGAGCAGCGTTCTTTCTTCCTTTAAACTTTATGCAATTGATTGATTTTGGTTTGATTTAATATGTTTAATATTAATTCTTCATCAATTAGTTGTGTTCTCTTAATTTCTATGTCTAGCTAATTTCGTTTGTTCTAGGTTAGGGATGTTGTCTTTTATTATTTATCTATGAATTGAATTATATTGTCTGGGTTTGATTTATATGATGCAATTTGATAATCTTGTTTAATTTCATATTATTAATTTGGCCAATTGATTGTATGTTTAAGGTATTGATTTAATAGCGGGAGTGAACTTTCAATACTAGTTCGTGGGATTATCAAACGTCAAGTTGTATAATTTTAGGAATAGTTATACACTTGGGGTGGTCTTATTGAATTCCTATTCTTAATGAGTTTATTTCAATTGTTGTGATCACGGAAGTAGACATAATTTTGATTTAAATATACGTTTTCTACCTTGGGAGAGGAGATTACATGCTATTGGTAATTCGATCATTGCTACATTATATATGTTCAACCCTACAACTAGTTTAATTTCATTATAGAGAGTAATTGATGAAACCCGAAACCTAGAACTATTTCTTATACTTGTTTGCAACTTTAATCATATCGTTTATAGTTTTAGTAGTACTTTTCTCATATTTTCGTCGTCTAAATAATATTCTAGTTTCTTAATTTGGTACTTGAGTAGACCTCCTTGTGGATACGATACCTTGCTCACCCTATATTTACTGTAATTGACCCGTATGGCCTAAGAAACTTCTAATTCCCTTAAATTAATTGGAGGTGGGAGTTTTTCAATTACTTCTATTTTCGCACGATCTACCTCAATTCCTTAGAAATTTTATGCCCAAGCACTATACCTTCTTGTACCATGAAATGGCACTTTTCCCAATTTAAAACTAAATTAGTCTCTTCACAACGTTGCAAAATCAGAGAAAGGTTAGCTAGACAATTATCAAAAGATGGTCCAAAAACAGAAAAATCATCCATAAACACTTCCATAATTTTCTCTATATAATCAGAAAAAATAGACATCATACAACGCTGAAAGGTAGCTGGAGCATTACATAAACCGAAAGGCATACGACGAAAAGCAAATGTACCATAAGGACAGGTAAAGGTAGTCTTCTCCTGATCATTAGGAGCAACAGGAATTTGATTAAAACCAGAATATCCATCAAGAAAACAATAATAGTCATAACCTGCAACTCTCTCTAACATTTGATCTAAGAATGGCAAAGGAAAGTGATCTTTTCGAGTTACACTATTAAGTTTTCTATAGTCTATGCAAATTCTCCAGCCAGTCACTGTTCTAGTGGGAATTAATTCATTATTATCATTAGGCACAACAGTCATTCCACATTTTTTAGGTACCACTTGTACAGGACTAATCCAAGGACTATCAGAAATAGGATAAATTATTCCTGCATCTAACCATTTTAAAACTTTTTTCCTAACTACTTCTTGCATGTTAGGGTTTAATCTTCTTTGATTTTGAGCAACGGGTTTATAATCTTCTTCTAGCAAAATCTTATGCATACAAACAAATGGGCTTATTCCATTAAGATCAAAAATAGTCCAACCAATTGCTTTCTTTCTTTCTCTTAAAACACGCAAAAGTTTATCTAATTGTTCATCAGATAGTGAAGCATTTACAATCACAGGCAAGGAATCATTTTCACCTATAAAAGCATATTTTAGATGTGATGGTAGAGGCTTTAACTCTAAAGTAGGTGCTTGCACAGTAGAGGGAGGAGGAAGAGGATTATCTTTCTCGAGTTTCTCAAATTGATTACCTCTTTTCTTCCACGGAGGGCATGCCTCTAAAGCATTGACCATTTCCAACACCTCAATATCATCATTATGGGATGTACCCGTACTTGTTAGACACACTTCAAGGGTATCTTTAGAAATAGAATCAATCATTTCTTTATTTAATTCATCAAGCACATCATCTCTAAACACATGGTCAGTAAAAGAAGGATATTTGGCATATTTAAATAAATTGAATTGCACCTCTTCTTCACCAATTTTAAAAGTTAACTTGCCATTTTTAACATCAATTACAGTACCAGCAGTAGCAAAAAATGGTCTTCCAAGAAGAATAGGCACGTCAACATCCTCATCCATATCAAGAATAACAAAATCAACAGGTATAATGAATTTACCAACTTTCATTAGCACATTTTCTACTACACCTAGAGGATATTTAACAGACCTATCAGCAAGTTGCAAAGAAATAGTAGTGCGTTTTAAATCATTTAATGGCATTAGAGACACACTTGCACCTAAGTCACATAAAGCTTTAGAAAAATTAACATCACCAATAGTGCAAGGAATAGAAAAGCTGCCAGGATCTTTTAATTTAGGAGGAAGCTTATTCTGAATTACAGCACTACATTCTTCACTCAAAGCAATAGTTTCATAATCTTCCAATTTCCTCTTTTCAGACATGATGTTTTTAAGAAATTTAGAATTTGAAGGAATTTGCATCAATGCATCAGCAAACGGAATATTAACTTGCAATTGCTTAAACATTTTAAGAAATTTTTCAAATTGATGATTCACTTTATTTTGCTTAAGCCTTTGGGGAAAAGGAATGGGAGGTACATAAGGCTTAACAGGAATAGGGGTAGGATTAGAACCATCACTTCCTAGTTCAGGTTGCTTTTCAGGTTCAACTTCAGCATTTTCATCAATTACTTCTTTAGCCTTGGCTTGAACAGTGACATCATCAAGGGTTTTACCACTTCTTAAGGTTACAACTTTGCATTGCTCTTTAGAGTTAACCTCAGTTTGACTAGGCAGAGTTCCTTGGTTTCTAGAATTAATAGCATTAGCCAATTGGCCTAACTGAACTTCCACATTTTTGTTTGAATTATCTAATTGATTAACCTTATTTTCCAATTTTATGATTCTCTCAGAAGTAGCATTAGCAAGTTTTTCAATAGCCAATTCCCATGAGGGTCTCTCTTGTTGTGGTTGTTGTCTTTGAGGGAAACCAGGTGGATTTTGTGGTCTAAGGTTATTACCTTGGTTTCCTTGATCTCTCCAAGAAAAATTAGGATGTTTCTTCCAGCCAGGGTTTTAAGTATTAGAGTAGGGGTCATTTTGTGATCGATTATAATTAGAAACATATTGAGCTTGTTCAAAATTAAGACAATCATTACTAGCATGTGCACCCCCACAATTATCACAAGACAAATCAGGACTAGAAATAAGACTAACATTACTCATTTTACTGAAAATTTTAGTCAAATTATCAACCTTAGCATTTAACATGTTAATACCATCCACATCATACATCCCTGTACTCTTTTTAGCAACTGATCTTTCACTAGAACAACCATAATTGTTAAAAGCAAGTTCTTCTAATAACTTATTAGCCTCTTCAGTAGTCTTACTCATTAAAGCACCACCTGCTGCAGCATCTATAGTACTTCTAATAGAGTGATTTAAGCCATTATAAAAAGTTTGCACAAGTAGCCAATCAGGTATTCCATGGTGAGGACATTGGTGTTGCAAATCTTTAAACCTTTCCCAAGACTCATATAATGACTCTAATTCATTTTGAGTGAAATTAGTAATATCATTGCGCAATTTAGCCGTTTTAGCAGGTGGGAAAAATTTATTTAGAAAAGCTTGAGATAAAGAAGTCCAAGTGGTAAAAGGATCAGATGATTTAGAGGACAACCATTTTCTTGCCTTATCTCTAAGTGAAAATGAAAACAACCTAAGTCTAATAGCATCTTCACTTACACCATTTATCTTAATGGTATCACATTTTTCAAGAAAATTAGCTAAATGTTCTGATGGACATTCAGCTGGTGACCCACCAAACTGATCTTGCTGAACAATATGAATTAACGCAGGCTTAAGTTCAAAATTATTAGCTTGGACAGAAGGTCTTACTATACTTGCAGAGGTTGAACTAGCATCGGGCATTGCATACTCACGCAACATCTTAGCTGGTGGTTCTACCATGTTTTCAGTTTCTGAGAAAAGCGACTCCAAGTTGGGAATGGAAGATTCTTGTTCAGAAATCTGGAGTCTCCTTAATGCGTGCAACGTTCTTTCGATTTCTGGATCAAAAGGGATTAAAGAACGATTAGTACGTGGCATACACTAAAAAAAATAACCATAAAAAGTAGAGTATAATGCTGAAACAGAAAATAAGAGACAGAAACTCAAAAAAAAAAAATGCAGGAATTTTTTTTTCTCCTTTAAATTGATGCTGTGTGCAGTAGCAGTAACAAATTTTTTTTTCTTTTTTTTAAACAACAGAAAAAAAAAACTGCAAACGATACAAAACAGAAAATAAACTGGCAGAAATAAAAATAAAGTCTAAACTAATACGAAAGTTTCTACGGTATGATATTGAATTATTGCCTCCCCGAAAACGGCGCCAAAAACTTGGTCGGGTCTAAATCTACCGCAAGTGTACGGGTCAAATACAGTAAATATAGGGTGAGCAAGGTATCGTATCCACAAGGAGGTCTACTCAAGTACCAAATTAAGAAACTAGAATATTATTTAGACGACGAAAATATGAGAAAAGTACTACTAAAACTATAAACGATATGATTAAAGTTGCAAACAAGCTAAGTATAAGAAATAGTTCTAGGTTTCGGGTTTCATCAATTACTCTCTATAATGAAATTAAACTAGTTGTAGGGTTGAACATATATAATGTAGCAATGATCGAATTACCAATAGCATGTAATCTCCTCTCCCAAGGTAGAAAACGTATATTTAAATCAAAATTATGTCTACTTCCGTGATCACAACAATTGAAATAAACTCATTAAGAATAGGAATTCAATAAGACCACCCCAAGTGTATAACTATTCCTAAAATTATACTACTTGACGTTTGATAATCCCACGAACTAGTATTGAAAGTTCACTCCCGCTATTAAATCAATACCTTAAACATACAATCAATTGGCCAAATTAATAATACGAAATTAAACAAGATTATCAAATTGCATCATATAAATCAAACCCAGACAATATAATTCAATTCATAGATTAATAATAAAAGACTACATCCCTAACCTAGAACAAACGAAATTAGCTAGACATAGAAATTAAGAGAACACAACCAATTGATGAAGAATTAATATTAAACATATTAAATCAAACCAAAATCAATCAATTGCTGGTGGCCTCTCCCTGGCCTACTGGCGCAGCATGTGCACCCTCATATGAAGAGCTTGAGCCCTCCACCGCCTCGGTACGGGCAGCCTCAGAACGACCACCCTGACCGCCAGAACCAGTGCGGCGACGTCTCGAGCTAGACCTCGCCGGCTCCCTCCGCACCTCAGGTCTCGTACGGGTACGTGAAGGAATGGGCTGACCCTGAAAAAGAAACTAAAATCAGAAACAAGCAAAATAGAAGCAGTAATGCAAAATAAGAAGGGAAACTATCTCCTGAACGGCGTCGTCGCGACGACATGTAGCCATGTTCCTCATCCGAACGAGCTGGCTTCGGAAGGTATCTATGCATCGTGCCATCGTCGTAACCACCTCGCGCAAGAACTGTCAAAGAAGTAAAGTCAGTGATGATGCATAACATATATGGACAAAAGTTGCAAATTAATAAGCTTACCCGAGTCTGGTGACGAGGAATCGACCTTTCCACGAAGCGCTCACCCTCGAGAGCTGGAGGAATCATCTCCTCAATCGGCCCGTATGTCCCATGATAGTGGATGGACATAAGAGGTGGCACGAACAAAGTAGGTCCAGCCCGGCAAAAGCAAATCAAAGTCAGTAAAATGTTAAATGGGGGCTATTTAACGAAAGGTAAAAGCTAAAAATCATACCGCCACCTCCTCAGCCAGTACAGGGATTGGAGGTAACAACGGTAGTAGCTCCTCCTCATAGCACCGCCCAGGGATCGTATAAGATCGCCAAGGGGTACCAGCTCTCTCTGACATGCTCACCAGCCTCACGACATTGAACATATGACGCGGTGGAGGATCAGGAACGACAAAGGTATCTGAGGAATGCTGAATAGCAACCCTCATTCCAAGGTATGCGATTGCTCCATATGTCCCCAAGAAATAGCGACGCTCAGCAGTATACTGCGCGGCTAGCCCAGGGAAAACCAAGCCGACCCACGGCCGGTACAGCACGTCAGGCTCCTGCAAAGGATGCCTATCAGATAAGAATCCATCGAAGGTATTGCAAAGTGTTCAAATATATAAAGAACCATTCCGAGATGATCCAATCTGGGACATAAGCAGTGGAAATCCCAGCGCGACGGCTTCCCCAGGAAGCACTCACTGGAAACCTGCGCAGCGACGGTCTCGCCGACGCAACCGAGGGAAAGTACTCGTAGAACCAGATCTACAAAAGGCAAAAATTATCAGCAAGTGCTAATCAAAGCTTAGAGCTAAACTTTAAAGGGAGATAAAGTATACCTCTACGACCCTCAAAAAGCCGGATAGAGCGACGTTCCCCGTGAAGGACTGATGTCGCACGAGTCTCGTAACGCTCGAATGAAGTCAGCATAGGCCAAGCTGGCCCAGCCATAGGTCCCGATCAAATGTAGATCACGGACTGTAGGTAGGTAGTAAAGCAGCACTCTACTACCCTTGTCAGGGGAGAACGTCCCTGACAGCAAGATAAGTACAAAGATGCGCACCCGCTGCTCTCGGGTGGTCGCATTGTCATCAAAAGCCGCTGCTAGAGTCGAACGGCGAATCCCTTTCGCACTGAACTAGGTCGACTCTACCTCAGCATGAACCCGAACAGCAACCAGACCCAACAGCTCCTCAACCTCAGGAGAAAAGACGATGATCTCGTTGTCGCGCAACAGAGCTAAACTCCAGTCCCGTAATGAGGCTGAAGTCGGTCGGGGTGACCATCATCTCACCCCTAAGAAAAGTTGAAAGTGTTAGTGGTGTCCCAAAATAAATCCACCAGAGCACGAACCACATGATGACCCCCGCTAGAGGCAATCATAGCCTCTGAGGTCTCAAAGAGTGCAGTAAGTCCGCAAGACTCCCAGAGAAGTCTCGCCTCTCCGTCATTGTCGATATACATCTTGTACAGGTCGCCCAAAGTGTCGCAACCTGAACCATGGCAGCGCGTCCTACTAACCGTGATTCCCCGTCGCACCCTCTCAGAAATGTGGTAAACGGGAGAAAAGTAAAAGTCCGCTCATCCCACTCAGGGAGAGGGCCGAGAGAAGTGAACGGATCGGCAGCGTCCTCTACGGGCTCGTGCTCCCGTCGAACATCTCGAGACCTTGAACCCGAACCTCGCTGTCTAGCCATGCTACATTGTGTAGAATCATTAAATTAAGGTTCTATAGTATCTTAGGTTCGCCTAGCCGCATGATACTATTTCGCAAAAAACAGAATACGTAGTACTAAAACAGAGCACAAATTCAAATTGAGCATATACGACATTTTTCAAGCATTCAAAAAATTTCTTGCAATACTATAGTAATTATTGTGACAAATTGGACAAGAATTGCTAGCAAAAATGTCAAGAACAAGCCACATTGTCTTCCCGACCTTAAGAGGTCCAACAATGGTGATTTGTTCATTTCTTCACCAAATTGAGTCAAACAAGTCTCAAATTACTCCCAAAGCAATATATAAACATAATCAAACAATTTCGTGGCATAAAATTTGACAAACAAAGAGAATTAAGCAATTTAAGTTTCGAATTTTCAAGAAATTCGTGAACAAACATATGCAAAATTCATTAAAACCGGAGTGAGTTTGAAGAAAACTTACATAGATTGGGAAAATGGATGGAATAAGCTTTGATTTGCAACAATTTTGAGCGAAATTGATTGAGAAACGAGCAAGAAAGAGCAAATTGAAGTTCTGAGTGATTCTCAAGCAAAAAATGAGCAGCAGCAGCGAAAATGAAGAAGAGAAGGGTATTTATGGAAAACCCGACTCTAGTGCCACGCGACAGGCCTTGGCGTTAGACGTTAAAGCTTAGCGCCTGGCGCTAGTGCCAGTGTCTGGCGCTAAAGTCATATGTGTGGCGCTAGCATTATATCAGCGGCGACAGACTGTCCAGCCACTCAGTGTGGTTGTTCCAACCTCTTGCAATACATTTTGGGTTCCTTGGTGCGCCAGTTAACCCCTCTAAGCAATTTGACATGATTTAGTAATCGGCTCGATTATAATTAAGTGATCGACCTGATGAATGATCGTCTCACTTAGCTTAAAGCGCCTAAGCATTGACTCATCGCAAAGCACCGACATAATGGTTCATAAAGCAAAGCACCGACATAATGGTTCATACAGCAAAGCACCGACATAATGGTTCATAATGGTTCACAATTCATAAGGCACTGACATACAGGTTCAAAATTCAGCAAAAGGCACCGACATACAGGTTTAAAAGCAGCAGAAGCGCCGACGTACAGGCATAGCGGAAGCAAAGTTCAAGCGAGCTTTTCAAGATCGGCAAGCATAGGTCATCGATAATTTTCCTTGGAATATTATCACAACAGATGAGGATAGCTTCAAGCGAGGATACCTTCGGCAGCGTTCCCTAGCTTTCGGAGAGTTGTCACAAACAACTGAAGGTGATTTTAAGAGAAGTTGTCTTCGATCGTGTTCCCTGGCTTGCGGAAGATGGTCACAAAGTGTTAGAAGGTTGTTTCAAGCGAAGAGATCTTCGATGGGGTTCTCTAGCTTGCAGAAGTCTATCAAAGCGGAATTGGAGGCAGTTACAAGCGTAACAGTCTTCAGGCGGCATTCTCTAGCTTGCAGGAGGTCGTAAAAAATACAAAAATACAGCAATACAACAACAAATCAGTTACTTTCAGAGACGTGTGCTCGACGGTGCAAGATACACGGTTTTTTAACTATTATATCTGTTTAAATAACGCTAGTTTGCAGTTTTGGCGTTACAAGAATGATTTAGGATCGCAGAACGTTCTGAATCATTCTCCGTCCCTATCGATACTTTGACTTTTGTTTTCGAAACTTCCGTTTCTCCAAACTTAGTCAAAGTGGGGGCTTCTGTAGACATCCATTTGTGTCTCCCCAAAACCAAACCCGATGATGAGTACCTTTCACGTCGAATCATAATCGAATGAAGTGAAAGTGTGGAAAGTCTAGTGTTGCGGATAATTTTAATTTCTTTTCCTTTCTCTCAGTTTTTGAAAACCTATTTTAAGAAAACAGCCAATCTAGTTTAATTGGCTCATAGAAAGGGTTCAATAATAGTGTAGTTGGATGAGGCTTGACAAGAGCTTTCCAATAATATATTATAAGCCCAATTCCGAGGAATATTGAGGAAGTTATGACCAAATTACTAAATTGGGCCCGGTTTGAGCCTTATATGCGGCCCAATGATCTAGAGGAGGGCCTAATATGGATTTATCATTCCTAATGCAATTAGGAATGGTTTTAATCTTCTAGATTCTTCTAGAAGGTTCTTTTCATTCCTAATTCAATTAGCATTGATAAATTGACTTTTGTTGACTTTTTAGAGTTTTAATCAGAATAAAAGAGTGTTTTAAAAAAAATACGATTTTGCCCTCTATACGGTTAAATTTATCTGAATTTAGAAAACGCCTAAAAAAATTGATTAGCGCCTAACGCCAGACATTAGCGCCCGACGCTAATGTTCAGCGCCTGGCGCTAACTTCGTTTTTTCACGTCGAAACTCTGCTTTGTTTTTCTATCTTTTTGGCTGATTTTCTCTATAAATAGCTTCCTAAAAACTCCGTTTATCATCTACGATCATCTACAATCACCAACTCTCTAATTCTCTTCTCTCTCGAAGCTTATTCTCTTTCTCTCTCTTTTCTAAACCAACCTTTATACAAAATTCCGCATTCACAAGACCAAGAAACACCTAGCATTGTTCGAAGTTGCCTTCGCCCTACACGTGAAAGATTTTAATTTCTGAGGGTTTGGTCCCAAATCTCTATTTCAATTATTTAATTTAATTGTTTTAATTATTATTTTCCTTGAAGTTACTAACGCGTGTGTAGGGAATAATTTCAAGCGTTAATCCCCTAGATTGAACCCCACTGTGATCATACACTAAAGTACGGTAGCGTCTAAAAGGGAAGAAGATAGAGCAAAAGAGTCGCCAACAAGTTTTAGGAACTTGTAAACCGTTCACAGGGTGAAGGTTACACCCCTTAACGATCCAAGAGATCGTCTACTCCATAAGGTCTTGAACCAAATAAGGGTTCGGGGATGAAGGTACAAATCCAACCTAAAAGAGATTGAACCTGCCCTAATAATAGGCCTCTACTTTATTCTGATCGTATTCATGTGCGCTTTCTGACTAACATACAATCAATAGGATTAACCCTAAACCAGTTTATCTATGTTGGTTGAATATTAATGCACAAATAAATCTATTATTAGCGATCACTTGAATTATAATCAAATTAACCCTAAATAAGATTATTAATTATCTTATTAAACGTGATTACAAGTACCAAATTCCCTTTAAACATGCATAAAAGGCGTGATCAAGCAATAACAATAAATATCAAGCAACATAATAATAAATCAAAATAATCATAATAATAATTATAATCATAAAAATCATAATTAAAAATAAACATCATCACGATAATTATAACAATTATAATCATAATATTCATGTTAAAGCATAATGAAAATAGCAAAATCCTAGGCATGATACTAACAAGATTAACAACAAACCCTAGCATGTCACTAAACATCAAAAATCAAATCTTTAACCCTAACATGATACTAACAATCATAAATATTAGGAAGAACATAGGAAGCATCGTACTAATCATATTCGATATTAAATTTACCCTAGACATGATACTAGGAATCATAATAACAATCTAAACATGATTTCTATATCATAATATCAATAAAAACCATTAAAGCACTTACTTTGATGCCTCGTACCTCTTTCTAATCACAAAATACACACGTTAGTAACTTCAAGGAAAATAATAATCAAAACAATTAAATTAAATAATTGAAAGAGGGATTTGGGACCAAACCCTCAGAAATTAACCTTTCACGTCTAGGGCGAAGGCAACTTCAAATATGGCTAGGTGTTTCTAGATCTAATGAATGCGGAATTTTCTTTGTAAAAAGCTAGTTTAGAAAAAGAGAGAGAGAGAGAATAATAAAGAAAATCGACGAGAGTTGATGAATGATTAGAGAATGAGAGAGAATTGATGAATGAAAACTGGTTGTAGGTGAAATCTGGTATCGAAAACGGAGTTTTTAATACGTTATTTATAGAGAAAATAAGGCAAAAAGATAAAATATCAAAACAGAGTCTGGCGCACAAAAAAAAAAACGATCCAGCGCCAACGCTGGCTGTTGGCGCCAGGCGCTACAGCTGGCGTTTGGCGCTGATTTCAGAAATTCACGCGTTATCTTAAAATCAGATAAAAATTGCCGTACAAGAGGATAAATTCGTATTTTCCTCAAAAATGCTCTTTGATTTTAATTAAAACTCTGAAAAGTCAACAAAAGTCAATTTGTCAATGCTAATTGAATTAGGAATTAAAAGAACCTTCTAGAAGAATCTAGAAGAATAAAACCATTCCTAATTGCATTAGGAATGATAAATCTATATTAGGCCCTCCCCTAGATCATTGGGCCGCATATAAGGCTCAAACCGGGCCCAGTTTAGTAAATTGGCCATAATTTCGTCAATATTCATCGGAAATTGGGCTTATAATATATCGTTGGAAAGCTCTTTTCAAACCCCATCCAACTACACTACTATTGGACCCATAGCATGGACTAACCAAACTGGATTTGCTGTTTTTCTTAAAATAAGTTTTCAAAAATAGAGAGAAAGAAATTAAAACTATCCGCAACACTAAACTTTCCACACTTTCACTTCATTCGATTATGATTCGACGTGAAAGGTACTCATCACTGGGTTTGGTTTTGGGGAGACACAAATGGGTGTCTACAGAAGCCCCCACTTTGACTGAGTTTGGAGAAACGCGAGTTTCGAAAACAAAAGTCAAAGTATCGATAGGGACGGAGTGATTCAGAACGTTCTGCGATCCTAAACCACTCTTGTAACGCCGATACCTGCAAACTAACGTTAGTTAAATAGATAAAAGAGTTAAGAAACGCGTATCTTGCAACGTCGAGCACACGTCTCTGAAAGTAACCGATTTGTTGCCGCATTGCTGTTGTTTTGATGACCTTCTGTAAGCTAGAGAATGTCATCCCGCTTGAAAACCGCTACGCTTGTAACTGCTTCCAATACAGAAGACTGCTTCGCTTGAAACGATCCTCTTCTGCTTTGATAATATTCCACGTCCAAGGGAATACTATCGAAGATTGCTTCGCTTGAAACAATCCTCATCCGCATGATAATATTCCACGTCCAAGGGAATACTATCGAAGATAACTTCGCCTGAAATCACCTTCAGTTGCTTTTTGACAACTTTCCACAATCTATGGAACGCCATCTTGTTGCTTGTTTTGACGATCTTCCGCAATCTAAGGAACGCCGTCAATCAATGTTGCTACATCTCGAGCCTTTTCTTGAATCGTAGTGACAACTTTTCCAATCATAGAAAAAGTCGTCGAAGACCGCCTCATCATGAACCGCTCTTCTCATATCTTGGTGACAACCTCCACAATCTTAGCAAATGCCGGCGAAGACCGCCCATCTCGTGCTATCTTCTCAAATCTTGGGTGACAACCTCCACAACCTTAGCGAATGCCGTCGAAGACCGCCCATCTCGTGCTATCTTCTCAAATCTTGGGTAACAACCTCCACAATCTTAGCGAATGTCGTCGAAAATAACTTTACTTGAAGTCATCCTCAGTTGTTGCGATAATATTCTGAAGAAAAATTTCCGAAGACCAACGCTTGTCGATCTCTAAAGCTCGCTTGAACTTTGCTTCCGCTAAAACCAGTATGTCGGTGTCTTTGTGATGAGCCAATCCTTAGGCGCTTTAAGCTAAGTGAGACGATATTTCATCAGGTCGATCACTTATTTGCGGTTGCAATCAAACCGACTACTTAATCATGTCAAATTGCTCATAGGGGCTAACTGGCGTACCAAGGAACCCGAAATTGCTGTATGAGGTCGAAATCACCTTTCCGAGAGGCTTCAAGCTCTGTCGCTGCTAAAATATCTCTGGCGCTGGAGTAGGTTCTTCCCTATTCTGCTGCACCTGTATTTATTTTTGACTATAGAACTTTGCTAATTCCTTCAATTATCTTAGGGTTGACTTAAGGTTTAATGTCGCTTGACTCATTGACTTGACACGACTCAAGGTATAAACTTGACTCGCTGTGATTGACTCGAGGTTGACTCGACTCGAGGTGAAATGGCACGTGTGACTCATGACCCGTGTCTACATTGTATTGTGATTGTACGACTCGAAAATGCAAAAAAGAAAAAATTTTCCGTCATTTTTGTGGAGTGTACCGACTTTCTCCCGAAAAAGAAAGACGCAAATAAGAATCGAAGTTTTCAAATGCATGTTGAATGAGCTTAGTCAAATGTTGTTTGGTACTATCTCTCAAGATTCAAGGATTAATCCATCCTAGGCTATCTCAATGGTTGACTCAATAATGAAAGTATTTGGGTAACTTAGGCACGGAGGCTAAGCACTTCATACTTTGTGATGCAATGATGATTATGAGTGATGTGACAAGGCATGCTTCAGCGTTATGTTAAGATTTCATGACAAAGGTTTCCTAAGGAAAAGTATATTTGGTCATGTATCTGTGATGTGTGTGAAAGTGACACTAAGGTTAGGCCACAAGAGTTAAGTGTGTGGAAAAATATTATTTTTAGAAGAGTCAAATGATGGTAACTCTTAGGCTAGGTAAGCTAATGATGTAGGGATCAAGCCCCCAAGTCTAGCTCTAAATGAATAGGGATGAGCATAGGTGATCCCTTGATATGATCATGGTGTAAGTGTGTGAATGTGAATATGAATGCATTTTTATTACGGCCGCACCTCGTTGTGATGTTGCCTACGTATCCGTTAGGAATCAGGCCGAACGTAGCTCTAGCCGAACCTCGCACAAGTGTATGTATACCTAAAAAAGGTCTTTCTAAGGGTTGTAACGTGGTTAGGCTAAAGGTTATAGAAGAAGGGGATAAAGGCTCAAGACCCTCGATAAGCCCCCAAGGTGTGCAACCTTGCTTTTGAATATTTGTATTTTCATGCTTGAGTTTCTACTCTTTTTTTAGCTCTTTCTTTTGCTTTAGCATTTATTTATTTTATTCTAATAAGTGTGGGCAATCCTGATCATGCGGTCTATCACTCACTTGGCATTCATGTTTCTCAGGCACGGTACCGAGCACTCGATAAGAGACGCAATCTGAGACGTGTTCTTATCAAAGACATTTTCATATCAAAGACATTGGAACACTTGCCCTTTTGTGCACTTTTATTTATTTTTTTCTTTTATTTATTTTGATCTTTTGCAGTCTCTCAAGCCTTTTTGAAATTGCGTAAGTTACACACCATCATCCTAAGGTTAGGTAGATATGGGTTGAAAAAATGAAGGCCTATCGTTAGACGAGGCTCAAAGTGGTTTATGAAGAAAGGATTGTAAATTTGAAAGATGAAAGGAGATATGATGTGGCTACAAGGAGTGCCTCAAATCATTGGTATACCTTGTGCTTAATTCGACAATGATTTTTTTTGTTTTTTTTTTATGCAATATAATGAAATGATCATATATAAGGAAATAAATGCTCATTTTATTAAAAGAAAATATATAATGATCCTACAAAATAAATCTAAGGAGAATAAAAAGGTGCCTATGCTAGACTTATTGGGGAAAGGGTAAATAAAAAAGAAATAGAAAAAAAAAGGTCTCAAAATCTTGTCGTTGAAGCTCGCCTCTTGTCTTATATTGTTTCCTTTATCATCACTCGCTCTTCTTATTAACTGGAGGCATGGGAAGCTTGTTATTATCAATCAAATGTTGGATAGCCTCCTTTAGCTTCCAACAGCTCTCAGTAGCATGACCCCTACCTTGATGGTACTTGCAATGTTCGTCTGGATTCCAACTAGGCAATCTCTTTTCAGGTTCGGGATCTTAAATAGGTCCAATGGGAGTAATGAGTCCTTTGGCATGGAGTCGATCGAAGGCAGTATCGTAGCTCATCCCAATAGGGGTGAAGTCTTTCCTTAGTTGCTTCTTAGGTTCTTGATTATCCATGGCTAAAACTTCACTGAGATCAAAGGTACTAACATTGTTACTAGAGTGGGCGTTTTCGGAAGAAGAAGGATTGTCGTTCTTCTTTCCTTTCCAGCCACCGTGGTTACTATTGTTAGTAGCTTTTTGCTTTGCGAGGTCATCTTCGATTTCAATTCCGATGTCATAAACGGCCTTGAAAGTATTCAGATTGTGTTGATATTTTAAGTGCTTCGAATACTTCTCTTGGAGATTCTTGATAAACATCCTCACAAATTCTTTTTCAGTGGGCACCTAAATCATCTTAGCGGAAGTTTCCCTCCATTTATTAAAGAAAGAAGTAAAGCCTTCATTCTCTTTTTGTCTTAGCATCTCGAGTTGTCTATAGTCGATTTCAAATTGAATATTGCACTTGTACCTATCAACGAAAGCGTTTACTATCGATTCCATGGTAGAGGTTTTCTCTTTGTCAAGGGAGAAGAACCATTGTTGGCAAACGATTTCAAGAGATAGTGAGAACAGAGAGGGGAAAACCTTCTTATCGATACCCTTAATGTTCATTATAGTTTCAAAAGCTCTTAGATGGAAATAAGGGTTATCTGTTGCCTTGAATTTTGGGATGTCAGTGGCGTTGAACTTATGCGGAAGAAGTTCCTTGTCCAGCGAGACCCCTTGTGAACTAAAGCCCTGAAATTTATAGTCACTAGATAGCTTTCTCAAACTTTCTTGCATGAGGTTCATTTGTTGTTGCTTCACAGGGTCATCAATTTTGAGGGTTAAAGCCTTTAACACCTCAGTCACGTCATTCAATTGACTCCTAAGTTCATTGACTTCTTCTTGACTTGCCATTATCTTTTTAGCCTTCCTCTTTTGACGAATTGGTTTATCGAAAAGTGAGACTTGAATAAAGAGGTTGTCCTTGATTAATCGCCCTTCCCTCCTCGACCAAGTACTGTGGAAAAGGAATTTGGGGATATTCATTATTAATTATTTGACTCAAGCTTTATTCAACATGCAATGGATGGAGGAAGTGAAGAAAGATGGAATAGAATGTGAAGAAGAATGATGGAGGTGGAGGGACATGAAGAATTAGGAATATAATGTACCCCCCAACTTAAATGACGGAAAAAACCGACTCATGCATGAACCTAAGACGTGGTCATGGTGGCATATACTCGAAGTGTGTGCTAAAACTAGTGAGTGTAGGTGGTACGTTAAGACTCGTGGCATGACCATGTGGCTAGACTATGTGACTAAACTCAATTAATGACTCGACAAGGCGTTATTGACAGCGAAAATTAACCGAATTAATTAGCAAACTGGTTAATTAGACACTAGGTGATGACTCGGTCAATAATTCGTACTGTCGGCAAAACGACAGGACTGGCGTCGCACTATGTAGTGTAGCGCCAAACGACAGAGCTGTCGCCAGGCGCCACACTCCACAGAGTGGCGCTACAGTCCAAAATTTGGCGCCAATGCTGGAGCTTCAATCTGGGACTGTTTTCGATGTTATTAATCAACAGGGGTATGCCTAAAGTCGTACTAGGTCAATTCTGATTAAAATATTATACTTTATTGACTCAAATTAATTAATTAATTAGGCAAAGTTCTTTAAGTCATTAATTTATTTAATCTCAACACAAGTCAAACAAACGGTTAAGAAAACATAGAATATATGCACAACAATTAATGCACAATTAGTCAAGTAGGCACAATATGATGCAATGAGTTTGCAACCTAACCATGGCTCTAGTTCTCTAAAGTTCGGGATATGGTTTAGTTAATAAAGGGTCCATGGTTAATTGTCCGGATGCACCGCGCGGAAGCCTAATCGTGAAGGGTTGGCGCGAGTGGATGGGACACCGCGAGTTTTGGAAAAACTCGCTTCCATGGTTTGGTGAATTCAACATTCTCGGATATACCCTTTGTTGCTCAGAGCGTTCAATCAGGTAGATGGAGCATGAATTCTCGGAGGGTTATGTCCATATGTAGAACACGTATGGGTTTCAGAAAAGTGAGAAAAAATCAATCAGGGAGTAGGATCGAGCAAACAATACGAAAAACTGGTCAAAATTAGAACGCATATTTCTGGCTCGGTACTGGAAGAATTTGGAGCCAGCAAACAGAGACTGGCGCCAGGTTTTAGCTGTAGCGCCTGGCGCTAATGCTGGCGTCTGGCGCTACAGTTAAAACTCTGGCGCCAATGCTCTGGCCCCTGGCGCTAATTCCTACATGCCTCAGCAGCTTTCTGTGCTCGTTAAAATTTTCCAGTTTCGCGCAGTGTTATTTCGGTCCTAGTTGTGAAAGATATTTCTCAAATTTCCTACGTGTAAAATCCTATGTTTTTAGCTCATTACGGATGGTCTTTCCAATGAGATCTTTTTTATGCATATGACAATAATGTTAATCAAAATTACGCACATGAAATACTTAGAACGTTTCGAGTCTCATCCACTCATTCTAAATCATTGCCGAAACAAATTCAGGAATTAAAATAGAAATCCTCCCCAGTGGAGTCGCCAAAAACTGTAGGGAATAATTTAAAGCGTTAATCCCCTAGCTTGAACCCCACTGTGATCATACACTAAAGTACGGTGGCGTCCAAAAGGGAAGAAGATAGAGCAAAAGAGTCGCCAACAAGTTTTAGGAACTTATAAACCGTTCACAGGGTGAAGGTTACACCCCTTAACGATCCAAGAGATCGTCTACTCCATAAGGTCTTGAACCAAATAAGGGTTCGGGGATGAAGGTACAAATCCAACCTAAAAGAGATTGAACCTGCCCTAATAATAGGCCTCTACTTTATTCTGATCGTATTCATGTGCGCTTTCTGACTAACATACAATCAATAGGATTAACCCTAAACCTGTTTATCTATGTTGGTTGAATATTAATACACAAATAAATCTATTATTAGCGATCACTTGAATTATAATCAAATTAACTCTAAATAAGATTATTAATTATCTTATAAAACGTGATTACAAGTACCAAATTCCCTTTAAACATGCATAAAAGGCGTGATCAAGCAATAACAATAAATATCAAGCAACGTAATAATAAATCAAAAAAATCATAATAATAATTATAATCATAACAATCATAATTAAAAATAAACATCATCACGGTAATTATAACAATTATAATCATAATATTCATGTTAAAGCATAATGAAAATAGCAAAATCCTAGGCATGATACTAACAAGATTAACAACAAACCCTAGCATGTCACTAAACATCAAAAATCAAATCTTTAACCCTAACATGATACTAACAATCATAAATATTAGGAAGAACATAGGAAGCATCGTACTAATCATATTCGATATTAAATTTACCCTAGACATGATACTAGGAATCATAATAACAATCTAAACATGATTTCTATATCATAATATCATTAAAAACCATTAAAACACTTACTTTGATGCCTCGTACCTCTTTCTAATAACAAAATACACACGTTGGTAACTTCAAGGAAAATAATAATTAAAACAATTAAATTAAATAATTGAAAGAGGGATTTGGGACCAAACCCTCAGAAATGAACCTTTCACGTCTAGGGCGAAGGCAACTTCGAATATGGCTAGGTGTTTCTAGATCTAATGAATGCGGAATTTTGTTTGTAAAAAGCTAGTTTAGAAAGAGAGAGAGAGAGAGAATAATCAAGAAAATCGACGAGAGTTGATGAATGATTAGAGAATGAGAGAGAATTGATGAATGAAAACTGGTTGTAGGTGAAATCTGGTATCGAAAACGGAGTTTTTAATACGTTACTTATACAGAAAATAAGGCAAAAAAATAAAATATCAAAACAGAGTCTGGCGCACAAAAAAAGAACCAGCGCCAAGCGTAGCGCCAGGTGCTACAGCTGGCGTTTGGCGTTGATTTCAGAAATTCACTCGTTTTCTTAAAATCAGATAAAAATTGCCGTACAAGAGGATAAATTCGTATTTTCCTCAAAAATGCTCTTTGATTTTAATTAAAACTCTGAAAAGTCAACAAAAGTCAATTTATCAATGCTAATTGAATTAGGAATGAAAAGAACCTTCTAGAAGAATCTAGAAGACTAAAATCATTCCTAATTGCATTAGGAATGATAAATCTATATTAGGCCCTCCCCTAGATCATTGGGCCGCATATAAGGCTCAAACCGGGCCCAGTTTAGTAAATTGGCCATAATTTCCTCAATATTCATCGGAATTGGGCTTATAATATATCGTTGTAAAGCTTTTTTCAAACCCCATCCAACTACACTACTATTGGACCCATATCATGGACCAACCAAACTGGATTGGCTGTATTTCTTAAAATAAGTTTTCAAAAACAGAGAGAAGAGAAAAGAAATTAAAACTATCCGCAACACTAAACTTTCCACACTTTCACTTCATTCGATTATGATTCGACGTGAAAGGTACTCATCATTGGGTTTGGTTTTGGGGAGACACAAATGGGTGTCTACAGCGTGTATTTTTTTATTAGAAAGAGATACGAGGCATCCAAATAAGTGCTTTAATTGATTTATTGTCGTTATGATATAGAAATCATGTCTAGGTTGTTATTATGATTCCTAGTATCATGTTAGGATGCTTGATGTTTTGAATGACAAAAATGATTCCTAGTATCATGTTTAGGTAACAACTATAATTTCTAATATCAAATATGACAATCATGATTCTTGCGATGCTTCCTATTTCTTTTCTAATATTCATGATAGTATCATGTTAGGGTTAAAGTTTTGATCTTTATTGTTTAGTGACATGCTAGGGTTTGTTATTAATCTTGTTAGTATCATGCCTAGGATCTTGCTATTATGCTTTAACATGATTATTGATTATAATTATTATTATGATTATGATTATTTAATATGTTGCTTGCTGTTTATTGTTATTGCTTGATCACACCTTTTATGCATGTTTAAAGAGAATTTATACTTGTAATCACGCTTAATAAGATAATTAATAATCTTGTTTAGGATTAATTTGATTATAATTCAAGTGATCGCCAATTCAATAATAGTTTTATTTGTGCATTAATATTCAATCAACATAGATAAATAGGTTTAGGGCTAAACCTATTGATTGCATGTTAGTCAGAAAGCGCACATGAATACAATCAGAATAAAGTAGAGGCCTATTATTAGGGCAGGTTCAATCTCTTTTAAGTTGGATTTGTACCTTCTTCCCCGAACTACCAGTCATGGTTCCAGACCTATTGGAGTTAACGATCTCCTGTATCGTTAAGGGGTGTAACCTTCACTCTGTGAACGGTTTACAAGTTCCTAAAACTTGTTGGCGACTCTTTTGCTCTATCTTCTTTCCCTTTGGACGCCACCGTACTTTAGTGTATGATCACAGTGGGGTTCGAGCTAGGGATAATGCTTGAAATATTCCCTACAAAAGGAAAGAGGAAAATGTGGCTTTTCTTGTTTTGTAATCAGTTACCTAATTATTTTAGCCGAAAACATTTCAATTTTAGCGTTGCTAGACATTAATGTTTTTTTTTTTTTTGAAAGAAGTCCTAAAGGACTTTAAATTTCATTAAATAAAGCCATACGGCATCTACAATTGACAATTAACAATAATGAAAACGAATTTAACAAAATCAAACAAGAATTAATCGGGGAAGGGCTAAGAATCCAAATACATAAATATAACAATTCGGCACATTCTCGATTCGTTGTCTCATACAACTTTTTGAGTGGATCCGTCGTCGCTTTGCATTTTTGTAAGAAAGTTAATTCTTGTGCTGATTCCGTAACCCGAAATCGAGCCATAATCAATCGTAGCCCCGCACAACCGGAGACCAAATTAAACACAAATAAAACCTTGTCTTTCGAAGGAGTTCGAAAAACCTTGTCTTTCGAAGGAGATCGAAAAAATCTTGTCTTTCGAAGGAGATAGACCCTTTCTTTCGAGGGAGGCATTATTATTGTAACCTAAGAAACAAAAAGCCTAAAAGAAAATAAAGATTGGGGCTTTCCACCGGTAAAATCCGATGGAAGCCCCTTCCAAATTGATAATGGAGGTTAGAGTTTAGGAGAGAGAAGAGAGAGAGGAGGCTAGGGTTTTAGTTTTTTTTTTTTGAATTAGGAACTTTATTGATACAAAATCATATCGTGTCTTTTTGCAAATTCATATTTATCACCGTGAGAGATGAAATATGTTCATCACGGGGTAAAAGCGTCTTTTTACTTGTTTAGTTGGACATGTCATGTGTATGACTCATTTGGTTGACTGACGGTGCTAACAGTCTCCCAATCTTCCTCAACGAAACCCTTGGAGTGAGAAAATCTCGAACATTGAGGGAGTGCTTTTGAAATCGTGAAGTTGTTCGAAGATTGGAGCTCACTAGCTGGTAAGTATATTATAGAGCCTTAATTTTTGTCACCTGGTTGAATTTCAATATGTTGGTGATGTTTAATTTTCAATTCGAAGTTGTTAGATTTTCAATTCGAACTTGTTTGATTTTCAATTCGAACTTGTTTGATTTTCAATTCGAACTTGTTAGAATTATTCCAGTTTTCGTAGTTGAAGTTGAATTTCAGGTCACGTTTGATGCGTACTTTAATTTCTTAGCTTAGCATTGTTTGAGTTGAGTTCCTGAAATGAGCTTAGCATTGCATTAAAATGTATTTATTGCATTTAATCGCCTTTGAGTCTATTTTGGAAATTGAATTTTTTTATTTTTGTGCTAATTAGGTTTGTTTGTTATATGCAATTGAATTCCTACCTGAGAAACTAGTGCTGCATCAAATGGACCATATTTGTATATGCATTGTAGATTGTAGGAAATTAGTAATTTGTTTGAATATTGTCAATATGCAGATTGTAGGCCTTGTAGCAATTAATTAGGATAATTTCTTCGGTGGTTGGAGGCTGACTATTGGAAAGGATGGTAAGTGTCATCGTTATCTAACGCTCTAGTTGAACCTTACATTGATAACTTGAAATGTGTGAGTTTGTGTAGTTGTGATATGGGGATTTTGTTTATTTTGAACAGGGCGATATCAATGTATTAAATCATACTAAGAGGAAATTCTTAAGAAAGGAAGTCTTTATGGTATGTTAAGCTTTTAAGTTTGTCTGAAATGTAGTATTCAGTCAAATGTAATAATGCATTGCTTGGTGGTCTGTAGGATGATACTTTAAGCATTGGTGGTATAGTGAAAGCAAAGGGTGAAGTTATAAAGAAACAATGCAATATTTTCCGTCGGGTATGTGATTAACTCGGTTGTATTAATAACGAATAAGAGAACCACATTTGTTAATGTCCTAAAAGTAACTAGTGTTCTGTAATGTGATTGTAGCCACCAAACATGAACTGTCGAGTTGAGACTTTTTCTAGGATATGCAATACATTTGATGAGAGGAGGACACGATGGGTAAATGAAATGGGCTTAGGTGGGCTGTTGAAAGTCCCAACTGACATTCATTTGCCCCGACAAATGGGTTATTGGCTAATGAGTCGTATTGATCCGTTGAATAAGTTGCTAGTTGCTCCGGATGGAAAGCAATTTAGGTTATCGGCTAATCAGGTACACTGGGTTCTAGGTATCCCAAATGGTGGGTTAACTGCTCCCACTGGGAAATCCATGTCAGGTGATCTGCAAAAGAAGGTGAATGAAATCCAGCAAAAATATGGCCAATCTTCAAAGACCAGATCGCGCAAGGATGGAGGGCGTGTTTATACTTCTGTTGGAATACCTGTGAATTCCAGGTTGATGGAAAGGTTGGAGGGTGAATGGGATGTAGATGAGGAAGAGGAGTTTAAGACTATTTTCCTGTTGATATCATCGGAGATGGTTTTATGTCCTACGCAGTCTCCTAGGCTGGCTTGTGATTTATTTCCCGCCCTTACGTGTGGTATGAATGCTGCCTCGTACAATTGGTGTGAGCTTGTTCTGAATAAGTTGATGGAAAGCATTGCTAGTTTTGCGCGTCGTTTTTATTCGACGGGAGTAGCAGGAGGATGTGGTGGTTGTACCATTTTTGCTGTGGTAGGTTTGTGTGCATCTCTATATTACTATATGCCTTTACATTGTACCGCCTTATGCCCTTATTACAAAGTTCTTGCATTTGTTGCTTGTAGGTATTCTATTTGGATAAGCTGGATAGGTTTCCCGTTCAGTGGGGTGAATTCCCTAGGATTAAGGTTTGGAACCTAAATCAGATTAGCTTAGCCACTAAAGAAGATCGTATTGCTTGTGGTGGTGACTATGGTGTGATGGGGGTTAGTAATACTATCAATTTTGTTGCATTGTCTGTTGCCAATCATATGAATGAGTGTTTATCGGTAGATTAACCCCGTGTTGCTTCTTTGTTTTACATTTTATAGACGATGGATGTAGCTTACAGTGAGAGCCACCCAAAGGAAGCACGAGACACCGATGGACCTTGCAGGGTAAATGAATATTTTCATACTCCTCAACGTGGCTGTAAAGCGAAGAAGAGGAGGGGTGCACCACCAAACTCCTTTCCACATCAAAGTGAAAGCTCGAACCCTTTGTATCATGGAAGCACGCTATTTATTTCCGATCAATTGGTTTCTGTACCCCCTGCCGCTACAAGTCAAGAGTTTTATGAATTTCTCCCAATGGTGGCAACATTAAGATGATGGCTGTGTTGTTGATCAGCCCAAATAACTTGTATTGTATGCATTGTTTTTACTTTTATTTTAGCTTGTAAATCCTGATTGTTTAATTATCTGTTAGAACAACTAATAATAGGGAATAGCTAATAATCATATTGAGTATTTGGATGCATAAACCTGAACATCAGTAATTGGGCTGATTGATGTGAGTGATTGGGCTGGACTGCGTAGTAGAATAGGTGTATGCTTTATAATACATTTGGCCCCCGATAGTCTTAAAAACGTTTGGCCCAGCATGTACATAAGCATTATTAGTTTTAACTGGTTAACATACTCACACTCAAACCATACTAACATCTTAATTAGCATGATTAAACTAATTGCTTTAAAAAGATAATCTAGTTACAAATGGTCAAGATACGATTTAATTGTTCATAAAATCAACATATATGACCCCATATCAGTAGAGCTGTTCATAGACGGGTCAACCCGCTAAACCCGTCCAATCCGGCCCCTTTATATCAAAGAGTAATAGGTTAATGATTTTTAAGTTAGTTGAATATGTAGTATATTTTATAAAATAAATACAAAGAGACTATATTGGACTCTAACCTATTATTAGCTACAACTACGTCTTTTTCAATTTCATATACTTGTATGAAATAAGTTCACTCTTTCCTTTTTTTTTCACAAACATATGTCACAAGTTAAATATGTTTTTGTCTAGTATCATTAGTGTTCAAGAAATTTTTAAATAAGTAAATCGAAATAATATTAACAAATGTAAATGATATAAAAAAAATAACAATTAGTGTTAGATATATGGGAAACAAAGATTGTAGGCCCGTGAGCCCGTGGGCAAGCCCGGCCCGTGAATAGATGGGTCTTGGACATTTTATGAAGTCCGCATAATAGGGCTCGAGTTAGTTAAAATTAGCTCTACATAACAGATAAGCTAATTACATGTCCAAAACACGATTACATTGATATCATAATTACCAAAATACCAAACTGCATCATCTAACTAATGTTCCATTGCTAGTTAATAAACTAAACATGTCCAAAATATGATATAATTGATCTACATTATCAAATATGATCCCATAACAGCTAATCTAATTACATGTCCCAAATACCATTAAATTGATCTCAAAATGACCAGAATACCAAACTGCATCAATATACGGAAGTACCATAAACATGTCCAACATGCGATTTCAATGTAAAATACATAAGCAAATATATTCCCATAACACATTGAGTATTTCACGATAAAAGTACGGCTTAATTGATCAGATAAGTACCAAAATACCGAAATGCATCAAATTAAACATGTCCAAACCACGATTTAATTGTTCATTACATCAGAAAAACCCAAGAAAAATCCAAGCAAAAACACTGTTAAAAATCAACAAAGATGAAAATGTACTATCAAACCAAACAGAAATTTAAATGTAAGCCAACTAAATCATGATATATGAAATCCTTAATCAAATGTAATTAGCTTAGTTTACTTAACCTCCTTCAGTCAAACTTTTCAATGGTGGAAGCCGAGTGACCGTAGTCGCCGGTTTCCTGGTCAGAAACCTCCGGGGACCACCGATCTCGGACATGGTACGGAGCGGGTGATGCAACATCCCTGGGGCTGTCCGGACTCCGCTGCCTCACCTGCCACTGCCTTGGCCTTGGCCTCACTGGTGCCGCCACCGGTGCCGCGACTAGTGCCGCCACTGGTGCTGCCACCTCTGGTGTTGCCACGGCTGGTGCTGCAACGGCTTCCTCACCTTCCCCCTTTGCTCCGGCTGCAGATTTGTCTCCTTTCCCGTCACCAACTGGTGTTTGCGCTACTGCACCACCCCGACCAGTTGCCCTCTTCATTGCCGTTGTCTTCGCTACCTTGGTGGGTCTTGTTGTAGGCCCCAACCTTAGCGGAGTATCCACCGCCTTCTTGCTCTGTCGCTTTTGCTTCGGTGCCTGAATGGACTGTGCCTGTGGACGGCGAATGTTAGAAATGGCTGAAGTAACTTGATTCAATTGGGTCTGCAGGCTTTGGCAAATGAACTAATGGTCGTTCAATTGCTCACTCAACATTTTCTCCTTCATCTCAAGGAATTGAAGTTCTGTGTATTTTGGCTCATCTGAGGGCTCCATTGGTTGTTTTCCTATGTTCTGCTTCACCATTTTTGCAGGTTTGGAAACTTTGTAAATTTTGGAAAAGACAGTTGCAAAATACAGAGAGGGGAAGTTTGGAATAAGCAAAATGAAGTTTGGAGAGAAATACAGAGTGTGGAAGTTGATATAAAGATAGTGGGAGGGGAAGTTATGTGATCATGGGGTGATTTCATACGTAACTCCTCAACTCCCTAAATTCTTCGCGCCAAACTATGAGTAGGAATTAGAAATGGAAGTTAATAATGCCACGTGGACCAATTGTCAATTCATTAAATTTTTTTTTTTGACACAATTAAAATTTTGGTACATTATGATTATTTATGTGACACAATTAGCAAGTTTAATTTCTCCATACTTTTGAAATTCGTATGGAATTGTCCGAGTTACTGCGACCAAAATACACGAGTAAAATATTAACTAGATTCAATCGGGTATGTGTTTCCGCAAAGAACAAGCAAGATAAGTATCAATGTGCGGTCGGAATGCTGAATGACACCCACCATATACGTCCTCCGTTTCTATTAAGTTGACGCATGTTTGATTTAGGCGTATATATTAAGGAGATGGGATAGAGTGAGAGAGAAAGAAAATTCAAGTAGCTTGTAAATGGAAGGTAAAATTAAAAAAAACTTTCCTAAAATGGAATAATGCGTGTCAACTAAACAGAAACGGAGGTAATACGCCTTACCCTTTTAATAATATAACGTAAGAGAAGCACGAAAAATTCGTGTGCGTGAATCTATCAAATTCAATTCTATATTTTTTTCTAATGGCATATTTTTTTTTAATTTGATTTTGATTTTTTAATTTTAGAGGTTAGTTACTTTTTAGATGGTAGCCGGTTTTTTTAAAGGATGGTATTATTTTCTTAAAAAAAAAAAGGAAAGACAAAAATGAGAGGGGTATTTTGGGAAAGTAAAATTTATCACCCAAAACCCCCTCTCACCTTATACATAGGATTTGGTATTTTTTTTATTTTATGTGGTAGACTATCCTTTACATGTGAATATTAGGGGTCCTTACACTGTGAGTCTAGATCGGGAATGGGGTACTGCTACTAGCCTCGCTATCATATTAGATCGCGCTTTATATAGTCGAGTTTTGACTGATCGTTAACGAGTCTAGTTTGTTCGAATCCAGTCTATTTCGACTACTTTTCAACTTGTATCATCTTTGGTTAAACTCCCTATTCACTAGAACTTTTCTTCATTCTCTGAAAATTTAGTTAATTGACAACATTATATGTGATGCTCCGAGTACATACCTAATGTTTATTTATTTCTTAATGATCTTAAATAGAACGAAGTAACTTATAACTAACGAAATGTGAAGAATCTTGTAAGTAAATTTGAACGAAATGTATATCAATGTCTTAAAATTTTACATGATTTATGTAATGTATCCTTAATATTAAAAGTGTGATCTCACATTTCGTTTAATTTGGTCGAACAAGATCAATCCGTTTTGATCCGATATAATTTTCCATAAAAAATACAATCCGTTTCCCATATGCTTTAAAGTTTGGATCCAATCCAAATTAATAATTCAGCTCAAAGAATAATGCCCACCCCTAGAATCGACTACAAATAAAACGGATAAAACTATCCTTCTACTCCGGGATTGTTCTTATTTGAGTACGAAGTCCATAAATACTACGAGTACGGAGTAAGACATGAAATCATCATACATCAACCAAAAGTTCAAAACACAACTCTTTATTGGGAAATGTTTTAGCCAATATTTTTTTTCTATTTTTTTCGTATACAAACATGCAAATAATTACAACATTGTTCTGATTGGTCAATTTTTGGGGCTACTTCAGTTTTTTTTCCCCTTAATTTACTCTGTGGGTCTCGCTCATTACTTCTATTCTCTGTCTTCTTCAATTGTATTTCCTCTATCCTGCAATTAAATCTCTGTAACTCTCCTTTCTCACACTCCAAAAAATGGAAACTGGAAGCCAAAGCACTGCAACACCAACACCTTTCAACCCACAGTTTTGGAAGCCCGATCCAAGCAAAAAATCAGCTGAAAACCTAGTTAGCTTCGACGCTTACTTCATCTTCCTGATGGCTGATATCACCTCCTACCGTGATTACCTTGAAGCGAAGGAGAAGAGGAATGGATTCATCTCTGATAGCGAAGAAGAAGTAGAACGGTTGGCTGCTGGAGAAGAAAAGGAAAAAGATGAAGGCGATGATGAAACTAAGACAGACACCGGTGATGAGGACAACCAAGAGGGTGGGGAACAGGACAATCAGGAGGTTGACGGGGAAAATAAGGGAGGGCGGGCAAAAGAGACCAAGGCAAGAGGCCAAGACTGGAACTACGACGTTGACAGCTGGTATGATTCTGACCCTGAGGTGGACTCCGGCGCCAACGACTCTGACAGTGTCAACAGCACCAGCAGCCAGTATTGGGGCGGCCGTTACATCTAGTCTCCAGATCAGTCACAAGGTTAGGGTTTGATGTTCTTGATAATTGCCTAACTGTATTATACACTATTTTACACTATGTTCTTAATATTTGTCTAGTTGTCTCAATGCATTTACCAGTATTTTACATGAGGGCTTGTAGTTGATTGGTTAATCTTGAGTGTGTGAAAAATTCCTGTAGATTGTCTTGTTTTGTAAGAATGTCCTTCTCCTGCTCATTTTCGGAAGAAAATAAATGCGGTTTGTTTCTTTAATTGAATTCAACTACTTAAATTAACTAGTGTCATCTAGAATGTAAGATCCTTTGTAATTCTTTACATCTTTTGGATTTTGATATTAATTCATACAAGGGTATGCTATTGTTAGTGTTTGTAGGCTTCAATTTAGGTATGATAGGGACAGTGGAATATGTAATTGCGGCTCTTTTATGTCTCATTGTATGTCATTGAATCAATAAATAGAGTATTGTGTGGTGTTTTTTGTCTGATTTGTGTATTGCCATTTATAGTATAACTGGTATACCATATGTGTGTTTGATAAGATTGTGTGTTTGATAAGTCTGTGTGTTGTGTGGTCAAATTTGGGTATGAAGTGAAGTGTACTAGCATTGGTTGATAGACCCGCTTAATCATAAATTATGTAATAACCCTTGATTCTACTATCACAATCACACCTAACTGGATTCTAAGTTCGTCTAAATTGAAATCTATTAACCCCTATCTAGATTACATTACATGAAATATATTTTGGCCTGTAGAATAATCACATGCATAGGGGCTAATTGGTCATATTATTATACTCACACATGTCTATAGAATGGAATGGATATGATCACACATGTGAAATTGTATCTGTGAGGTCGTATAACGGTTATATTTTTTATTTTGAGCTGCCATTTATAGTTTCTGACTTTAGGGCTAAGGATGAACACATAATTTGAGTTAAGTAATAGAATTGAAGCCTTTGCTATTCGAACTGCTTGATATTTTAGTTAGGTGTATATTAGCATGAGTACGTGTTAAGTTCACCTCTATTCGATTACTTCTTCCCACTATTCTTTGGCTTGTTTTCCAGCTATGGTTTCGCCTCTTTGGGCTTAGTCAACTAGACAACTACATATCTAAGTATCATTAGTTCGTGAAATGCTAGAATATGTAATTCGTATATATTGTTTATATATTCCCTTAGAATAGCTCCTAGTATCTCTCACACTCTCCCATAATCTTCTGAATATCCTGCTGAATATCTTCTGATTATGGAATCTCCTATGAGATCATGAGTGGTCTTCAAAACCATGTGAACAAAGTGGCATTGTGAGATGTTGGTAATGGTTTCTCAATTAAGTAGTTATCCTATATTACATGATGAGAATGAGATACAATACATATGAATGCCAAAATTTGGACCCTTTATTCCATGAATTGATATCTTAACCTTTAAAAGACACATCTCTATATGCCAATTCCCTTAGGGGCTAATGTGATTTTCAGTGTTTGGGTGCCTAGTTGTGTTGATCAAGATCTATGGGAGTAAAATTTTGTATTGCAATAATGTTTCCTTCATAACACCCTTTAACTTGATCAATATATATATAGTAGATCAATATTTGTCTAACACCTAAAAACATCGACACAGCATTCTACCCTGATTAAGGATTCAATGCCACACTCGTGATGCTCATTCAATTCCTAACTACACACTCAATGCAGACCTCTATGCAGCTGACATCGAGGATGTAGGCTATGTGGATAGCGAAGCCAAATCGACCCTTTACCCCCTTTTGAAGGTCCTCTTGGAAGCTTATGCATCATCTCTCTAGTCTGTATGCTGTACTGATGTAATTAGGATTAAACACTTAAGTCTTTTGTACTAGATTGAATCATTTGTGAATAATTGTATATTTCTCTATGGGGACTTAACTTTGGCAGGTCTGTAATTATTCAACCAATCTTTTGATGCCTTTTATGGCTTAATCTAATATTGTCATGCCTTTTGGAGCTACATCTAATTGTTTGATCCCTTTTAGGGCTTAATCAATACATATTAAACAAAATCAATAAAAATTAGTACTTAAACCACAATAGGCAGTCAAAATAGGTAGATAAACATGCAAATCCACACATAAGTAGCACATGTAGGAATACATCCCACATATTAGTACATAGTTGCCCAAGTCACCACTTGAGCTTAGTTAATACATACCATAGAGTTTAATAGGTCCACATCAAAACATAGTCATAACATAAATTAAACAACAGTATCAGCTTAACAGCATAACAAAATTAAACATAGTCATCATAGAAAATCCAAACACATAGAAATAGCTGAGTGCCACACCATCCAACCTCCATCTCCAGCCTAGGCCACTCCATCTGACTGCTCTCCATCTCCTGTCACTCCCCCGGAAGGTCCTTAACCACCGGATGGCTTATCAGCTCCCTGTGCAGGGGTTTCCTCAGCAGCCTGTCAAATTATGCCAATACATGTGGTAAATAAAGTGAACCTAATATATGCACACAAAAGGATTATCATTGTATGTGAATTTACCTTAAGGGTTCCTAGCATCCTAAGAGGGGTCTCAGCATCAGCACACACAAGGATCTCATCAGATTTAACCCTGATCTGGTCCCAAATTATAGCAAATCCACCACTCAGCCCTACACTGTCATCAAATGTCCAATTCATATCACCCTTAATTGCCTCCACAACCTGCTCAAAGGACTTCTTACCAACCCTAGTCTCAGAAATGATGAAAATCATTGGCTTGTGGACTTCCTGAATCCTAAGGACATTTCCCTTAAAGGATGGCCTAGTAATGCCACGAGCATTCCACAGCACAACAGATGAACCTAACTCAAAAGGCTTTTCACTATCAACATAGCTTGTTTCAATGCTAACATCCATGAACCTAATGAAGGGGTCGACCTTGTACTTTCCCAAACAAGCTACCACATCGACAGTACTAATCTTAGCATGGAGGTAAAAGATTTGCAGACCATCAGAGTAACAAGCAAGTTCAGTTCTTGTTTTCTGAATATTAAGTGGGTAAACAGGGCCCTCAATCTCTAACACAGGGATTGGGTCAATTATTTTAGCCAGAAAATAGGGCACAATCACAATAATCTTAGATTTGTCATAAATTACATCAGGATTATCACCATATAGTTCCTTAAACACATCAACTAAGTTAATCATGCCAACAATATCAATCAAATTAGGGAGATGGGCTAGAACAAATTCACCTGAAGGGCCAACCATGACCATTCCATCCAGTTCCTCGCTCAAGGGACTATCTGGACTGCGAATGATCTCCCTGATAGTCCTGTCACTGACAATATCCCTTGTTCCGTTTGCCTTTTTCCCAGTAAAGTACATGAATCTGTTGAAATCTAGTTCTGGAGTTCCAGCCTTCCTACTTTGGCGGAAAACTGTTTTGGCTTTGGTTGCAACAGGATAGCAACCATCTGGGTAAGTTGGGTTTTCAGGATCAAAGTTTGGGTTCGCCATGCTAAGAAAGTTTTGAATTTGCTTTGGTTGGGTACTTTAGGTTATCACCTATGTGCAAATTATCTGTTCAAAATCTTATATAGAGATGTCCATTTAATTAACAGGTGTCCATCATCTATCCTTCGAAACTTACACGTGGCGGTCATCAAACTGAAATGGATAAAAACTTCACGTCCATTGCATTAGTACATTGAGAAAAAAAATTAAAAAATTTGCCCCAGAAAATAAATCGAAGTAAGATTTAAAAAATTGATATTTTGGCAGAGCAATTACTACTTTAAGTCCTACTGACTTTGCAAAACAGTCTATTGTCAAGAATTGCAGCAAAAGTTCTGATTTAATTTTTTGAAAAAACTATTTTTCTATGAGTTGTCTTGTCATAGCTTTTGTAAATTGAAGAAAAGCATTAGCTGACCGTATGCATGTACTCTATGGCTGAAAATCTGAAGAAAAATGTACTGACATCTTAAAACCCAGGTATATCTTTTGAAGATTTTGTATGATATTTACAGCAACTTCCCTTACTAAATATTTATTATTGGACAATGTACAGTAACTGAATTTCTATGGGTCTTCGTAATTATGCTTCCCTTTACGTTTATATAAATTTTTATTTATAGTCCTTATACACAAATCACCGGTGATATATGGCTACACGTGTTCAATCCGTGTAAATGAAGTAACTAAAGTTGTTCAAAATATGATATGCAGATAAAGATTTTATGAATTAAGAAAAATTCGTGCTCATTTAAATAAATATGATTTATTAAAAAAAAAATTCCCTTTTTTTTTAACAAAATAAAAAGTATGCGACTTCAAAAGGACCACGTTAACTTAAAATGAACGGTAACATTGACACGGTCATCCCTACATTCAATTATAACTTATGGTTCGGTTACATTTAATGAAATGAGCTTCACTGAATTAAGTTAGCTGAACTGAACTAGAGTCAGTTGATTTGTCTAGAAATGAACTGAACCGAGCTGAATGTGAGGGAGTTGAATTGAGCTAAACAATGAATTAATTGTGAAGCGGTCGTAAAAATATACTAGTTACACGCGTGATCAGTTTTGTAATTTGAAAAACATATTAGGATGATGGCGAGGTAATATATTATGTGAGGAAACATTGTTTATGATTCACAATACACGGCGAATAGGACGGGTGTGTATATACTGGATAAGTGCGAGTGTCGGCTACATACACCAGCATACAGTGCGTGGTCGTCTTTGGGGTGGTGTGCATATAATATACGATGCAAATAAATCGCGATGTGAAATAAACCGACGTTAGGAATTAATAACATCGTTTTTGATTATTGATCACACGAATTATGGTAGTGATGGGTACCATTATTTCCGATCTCATCAATCCACACAAATCAATTGACGGTAATGGTAAGTATATTATCAACAAAATGCATGTATTATATTAACTAAATCGACCGACCCGACAATGAGAATTACATAATGTTATAACACCTTGAAATCAATTTCAAAGTTGTTACTTCGTAATATTTTGATGAACCGGCGAGCATGATGTCAACTTTGTATGTATTCATGATATTGTTGACGCGTTGAGGGTTATGAGTTTAGGCTTATGGATTTATATTCGAGCTCGTAGCGTCGAAGGTTTAGTGATTAGGGCTTAGGGTTTTAGGGTTTAGGGTTTAGGGTTTACAGTTTAGGGTTTAGGGTTTAGGGTTAAGGGATTAGGGTTTAGGGTTTAGGGTTTAGGGTGTAGGGTTTAGGGTTTAGGTTTTAGGGTTTAGGGTTTAGGGTTTAGGGTTTAGGGTCTTGGGTCTAGGGTTTAGGGTCTAGGGTTTAGGGTCTAGGGTTTACGGTCTAGGGTTTAGGGTTTAGGGTTTAGGGTCTAGGGTCTAGGGTCTATGGTTTAGGGTCTAGGGTAAATGGGTTTAGGGTTTAGGGTAAATGGGTAAAATGGTAAATATATCGACTAATAGTTGTTTATTTTCCACGGTTTTTGAGAATAACTATTTCTTTAGGGGACCAGATTGAAAGGGAGAAGTTTCTAGTCTCCAGGCGGAAGCTGGACTCCTCTTGAAGAATCAGCTCAACTTAAAAAGAGTTTCGGGTTTAAATAGAACTGGGTCCGGATCATCCCCTCGTCCAGTTTGTTCGAAAAGAATCATTAATCATGTCTTTGTCCTATATGGGCTATATCCTTTGTTTTTTTGGCCATAAACTCCTCCGAAATATCCAATCAAGAAAAAATAAAAAAAAATTAAAAAACACCTATTACTGGCATAATGCAAAAGAATCCAAAATCAATTATCTCCCAATTGCACAACCTTGAGCTTGGTAGATGAAGGCGCAAAATTAATTTCCACCCTCGAAATAAAACAATGTATCTCAAACCTGTGTGTGCATCTACTGAGTCGGAATTGAAGTTCAACAAAACAAAATACTATCACGGTGATGATAGTGATTTTACACTTGATAATGAGCCTTCTTCATATGCTTTATTTTCTGAACTTAATACGTATCCAGAGAATGGATCCCAGTTTATGTCCCTGTTTTGGACGATGGTAGAACACGATCAACAGGATCAGTTCCTACCGGCATATATCCCTCTTCTAGATGATATGGATGCTTATTTACACAAGGGTGTGTCAGTGTTCATGAAATGGTTTTGCTACAATGTTGAAGACATGGATCCTTCGTTCATTCCAGATGATTTAGTACCCATTTTTGATATGAAGATCATTATGTCCCCGGATGAGATTCCAATATTCTCGGTCCCTTCGGATCCAAGAGAAGTTGTGTTTGGAAGTAATATGTTTGGTGTTCACGTGTTGGAGGTCGATGATATGATAACACATGTTCACTTAAATGTCCTCTCTTCTGTTGCTTCATTGAGTCAAACTAGGTTCTACAGCGTACGTATTAGTTCTCAAAGAATTACGGGCTCATTAAAAATTAGATGTTTCATGAAGGGTTCTAAGTTAGTGATATGGAATGCTAGGAGTATCCATCGACCTTCATTTGATGAAAATTTTGCCATCCTATTTGAAGCTTATTCGCCTATGGTCGTTGTCTTGGCTGAAGCTAGAGTAAACAAGCCATTTGTGTACTTAATTCGCAAGGTCTTGGGTGAAGATTACTTCATCGAGGTTATTGGTCCTGACAATGGATTAGGGGGCCTTTTAGTTATTTGGGATAGACGTGCGATACCATATATTCATATGAAGCAACAGACTTTATTGGGTCATGTATTGTCCACAACTATAAGTGTAAGTCAAGATTTAAGTTATAATTAGTCTATTTGTTGTATTATTTTTGGGTAATTAACAATATGCAGCCTTTGTTTTGATTTTGTACAGCCTGGTTGGCAGCCTAGAGTGATTTCGATGAATGAGGATGATTTAACTACTCATGTAGAAGAAGATGAGGGCAGCGATTGGGATTGATGTTGGTGTAGAGTTAAAGCGTACGAGTATATGTTATGTATTTGTCACCTTGACGAGCCAAGCTAGAATGAATTGCTTTGTTAGTGACTAGTAGTTGTAGTGTTACTTTGTATTTGTTTTGAACTTAAAGAGCCTGATGTGGTTTAATGTGGTAATTGGTGATTATTGCCCTTATTTAAACTAAGATCAATCAAAAGCATTCCACTTGTGTGCGTTTTTGAAATTCATATGTAATTAAAGGGAACTTTTGCCTGATCAACCCTCAATAACCTAGGGTCTATATTATAAGTTGAAAAATTGAAGCATCATAAGGTTTTGCAAATAGTTATGGTGTCATAATCTACAGAGTATAAAGCTGAATATATACACCTACTAATAAGAACAAACTTTTACTTAAACAAGTATGGAGAAAAAGCCAATACCCATTCTTATCGTGTAGTAAATCTCCTATATTTATTAATCTTTTTTTTAAATGGCTTAGCTCGTGGTTAATTAGTAGTTTACATTACAGATTTTTTGCTGTTAGCTGTAGGATATGATTTCAAGAACTGGAAACATGTCTATCTGGTAAATTCTAAAACTTACTTGGAGGGATAACATTAATCCTTTTTTAATAAATGGAAGATAATGACAGATTGTATGTTGGAGTAAGTACACACAATTGTCAAAAATGAAAACCAAAGGGCCATACTTACTAGTGTGTAGACATAATATATTTATAGACTATTAGGCTACATTCATAGTTGATTAGCTTGTACTTTATTATTGAGTAAAATGTAAAAGTTAAGGTCCTTGATTTAAATTAAAAAATCAGCAGAAGGAAAAAACAACAAGGTCTTAATTTGTCAAATCGGTAAGGCATACCAAGAACTTGTCACTTTATTTATCACCTCTAAACAAGATAATAATTACATGTTGTATGTCAAATCAACAAAGACTTAAGTCATGTGATAATTTTTTTTTTAGACAGGCAATCGTCGTTTATTTAACTTGGACATCAATCTAGATTTTATTTTAAGGGATGATGTCATACCATTAGATTTGGCATCAATTGCTAATAACATTGCATCCATTATGGAAATGAAGAGTAACTGGTACAGTGGATTAACATTATTAACAAAATACATAGTACAACACAAGCAATGGCTGAAAGTCATTATCGATTTGTAAATCAAATTATACATATATATTGTAAAATAGTTAATTAGTAACTAAGATATTGGTGTAGTTTGATGTTATTTATTACGTATAGGGGTTTCGTTAACGTATATCGTCTAGTAAATCCTTAAGGATAAACAATTCTAGAGTAAGTTGTTGATTTAGAGTAAGCTGTAAATCAAATAGGGTGTTGTTAGTTGCATTATCAAAATTTTTCCCCATTGTTAAATTTTTCCCCACTCCACCTTTCCTTAAAGGGTTACACAAGACCAAAAGACTTAAATCATGGTACTTTTACACGGCTACGAGCACGATGGAGCCGGATCAAGCTCGAGCCGAATATCGATACAAAGAGTTAACCGAGTCGAACAACCTAGTGTTAAGGGTTTAGGGTTTAGGGTTTAGGGTTTAGGGCTTAGGGCTTAGGGTTAAGGGTTAAGGGTTAAGGGTTAAGGGTTTAGGGTTTAGGGTTTAGGGTTTAGGGTTTAGTGTTTTAGACGATGACTCAATGACTTGGTATTCGATTGGCGATATTATAGATTATATAATAGTAGTTTACATCATCTTAATTTTACTAATATAGATATCATGTTATTTATTCAAATTAAAATATGTCCTATTAGAATTTTTATATAATCCCAACGGGCATGAAGGTAACATTTTTATAATAACAATATTCCCGAAACATCGGTAAATCTAAATTAAGGTTGGAGTGAAAAAAGAGCTATGCATAAATTCACAAATCTCAATTGCCAATATATGTATATCAGTTTTAAGTTTCATCATAGAGTAGGGCATCCAAGTTGGAGGTTTGGGGAAATAACATTAACATTTCAAAATCAGACATATTACATTATTTAGAAATTAATTAAAAAAAACTTAGGCTAAGTAATAAGTTTAAAAAAAAAACTTAAGCTACTGTTCTAAAACACCCCTAACATAATGACCTTTAATTATTCCTATATTACACTTGGCTCATCATTTCTGAATTTTCTTTTTTCCTATTTTTTGGTTTGTATCCTCCTTTTTCTTTTTAGCTGTACTTCCGTCATTGGATTTGCTCTGAACTTCATCACTATCAGATTCAACAACCATAACTGACCATTCACCACAGCCATCCCTTACATGCTGTTGCTTTTTTTGGCTAGTAGTTTCTTCATTTTCTTTTTCATTTTTCGTCACCCTTGTAATTCCTTGTTCTAGAAATTCTAAGTGATTGTTCATCTTGGTCGACATAGCGGTCACATACACACGAAAACTTGCAGCATTATCTTCTTGTGTTTTAGACTCGTCAAATCTCCAAATTGGCAGTGCAAAAACGCTTCCAGGAGCGGCGGAGCTACCAGTGCTAGTCGCCATTATAATACACAAAATAAATTTTTAGGATTTTTTAAAAAAATAACAAACTAGAAAAAGAAGATGAAACACAAAGCAGAAGATTAGGGAATATCTAAGGAAAATCAAATGGATTTAAATAGGGCTTTAAAAATACACCTAAATAAAAAAAATCTAAGGAAAATCAAAGGGTTTTAGACCATGAATCATGGAATTACAAGAAGAAAATTCCTAAGTATGGTCTACATTCATAGAATTAGAAGAAATATACGGAGGATGTCCTATATCAAACAATCCCACATTTTGATTGTAATTAAGTTTACGTACACTAAATAGCAATAATTACGAAATATTGAAAGAATATAGACCTTAGGATGGACTTGAAATAAATCTAAGGAAAATCAAAGGGTTTTAGACCATGAATCAGGGAATTACAATAACAAAATTCTAAGTATGGTCTACATTCATAAAATTAGAAGAAAAAGAACGATTTCACTTAAATTAATTCCCATTATGCTTCGTTCCCTAAGCAAATTCCAAAAGTAGTGTTCACGTAGGATTGGTTTTTGGTTCAACTTAAAACCGCTAACGGTATTAGCGGTTTTGCAAATTTTGTAAAATAAAGTCAAAGAGACCTGTTTTAATTGAAAGGGGGTCTCTTTGAAGTAAGTCTAACTGTCAGCGCTCTCTTTTCTTGATGTGGGCTAAGAATTAACAAGGACACAAAGAGACCTGTCGTATTCAGAGGCGTTCTCTTTGAATTAAATTTCTATAGTCTACGCCTTGTGAATTAACCAAGGACGCAAAGAGACCTGTTATTGTTAGATGTGGTCTCTTTTTTAAAACCATTTTTCATTTCATAGGATTAAAAAAAAACTTGAAAAAATATGTTCGAAGAGGTGTCGATCTTCTGACCTCCAGTTCATGCGTACAACTTTAATATACATACTTCCACACCACCGAACCATGACACATTACTTTGTACAATTATACAAGAAACTATATATAAAGTGACATTTTTTTTAAGTTTTATAGGGTAGCACGTGCTACCCCTTGCCTCTATGTATTCCAAACTGCTGCTACCCCTTGCCTCTATGTATTCTAATTTGCTGTCCTCACAAAAGAAAAGGGAAAACATTTTGAACGTTCAACTTTCAAACTCTCTCCCCTGTGAATTGTGAAGCTCAGTTAATCGAAATTTGTGTTGAATCACTTTGACAATCGGCTGATTGAGGTTAGTACTTAACATTTAACTTGATTTTGTCAATTATCTAGTATACGTTCTTATGTTTTAGGGTAAATAATGCTTTTCTAATGGGAGGTTCAATTATATTTTAGGAAATTATGATGTGGTGCAATTCGATTTTGATAAAAAGATGCTTGAGATGCACTTTCTGTATTGTGGCCATTCAAATTTTTTTTTTTATTTTTATAATAATTTACAGAAAGTGCATCTCAAGCATAATTTAAGCAATTCAATTTTGCTAAAATTATTCTTGACATGCACTTTCTGTAAATTATTATTCTGTATTGTGGATGATTAAAATTTGTTTGTGTGATGCATGTTACAGTCCATTTACATTTTAGATGGGATTTAAAATGTGCTATTTTCTTGAGGTAATGATGATTTGTTGTGCATGAAGTTGATATCAAGAATAGAGAACTATACAATACAATACAATATCAGGATTTTGAATTGATGTGATTGTAAAAATACTAATTTGAAGTGACATAAGAATAGAGAAGTGTGGAAATAAATAAGGAAGGTTGGATTTCTAGAGGAAATATGTGGTGCAATACAAATATGGAGGTTCTAGATGATGCTATTGGTATCCTAACGTAGTGTTTGACTTAGAATCTCTATTATTAGAAGGTGATTAAATGTTAGCATCAAAGATTTTTACTAATAAGTTTTTTTTTGTGCAAAAACATATAAGGATGCGGGACTCAAAGGAGCTTGATGATGCTATTGCTAAGTATGAGGAACTTTGTGCTGTGCATGGCCGTATCATGGAGGTCATTAGAGATGGAGCGCATTCACTGAAGATGGAGACTGAAAGAAGAACGGCTGAAGCTTATTCCATTCTGAGAAATGCGTCTGCAGGTCAAGAAGGAGCTGCTGCTCGAGCACCTCATGTGCTTCCTGAATTTGTCAGGTTTTTAGACCGAGTAGAGGAAACAGCGGTTGTTGGTGCTATTCAACTTGAACGGTTGAAAGAGGATAAACATAATGCAAAAAAGGAATTGGATGAGGTTTTGAAGAAGTATAACAAAAGGGCTAGGGAATAGGAAAGGCTAGATGAATTGGTACTGTAATATATATGCAGATGAGTAGATCATTTTTGTTTTTAGATAGATTGTATTTTAACCCTTCTTTTTTACATACTCGTAATTTTTGTAGTCCTACTCAGTAATTATTTTTATTTTACGGTACTATGAAAGCTTGACAGCTGATCTAATCGGAAAATAATTAGAAAAGATGTGTATAAAAATTTCGGACTACATAAAGAAGGGCCTTGAAAATGAGAAATAAAGTTTTTTATGTAATACTTATAAGTAAGAAAAAACGATTTGCATGAAAGTTCTACTACTTAACCAAAAAAAATAAAAATAACATTATAATTCACTGATTCATAATTTTTATTAAATAAAAACCGTGCGTTGCACGGGATTTAAACTAGTATACTCTATACTCTTTACTCAAACTCAAATATCAATACTTAAAATTCAATAACCACCCTTCATAACCGGTGACAATAATAACCTGGTTATAAGAATTTTGCTCCAAAATTTGCTCTCTCCTTAATTTTTTATTATTTTCCTAGTTTCTCTCTCTTAATAACCATTCACAATGGTTATCCGCTGTGCATGCTTAATGTTTGACAATTTTTAGGAAAAAATGTTGTGTCATCATAAATCGCATGCCAAACCGCACAAAACCACATTATTACAGTTTGACTTGGTTTGGTTAGGTTTCGATACTAATACGGTTTGGAAAATTGACCAAACCGTATTATGCGGTTTTGTTAGGTTTCGATACTAATATGGTTTGGTTTGGTTTGGAAAATTGACCAAAATGTATTTTGCGGTTTAAACCACACCATGTTCAGTTATACTAAAATATTACTATTTAATTTTTTAAAATTATTATGAATTAATAATGCATTAGTTTCTAATCAATAAAAAATGCATGCAATAAACCACTAAAATATTTAGCAATCACTAAAAGATTTATATACTCAATCACTAATGAACCGTACCCAATATCAAGCCGCACTGATACAACCCCAAACCGAGAATCAAGTACTTAAACCATTTAAGAGAGCGACCCAAAGTTAATAGTTAATAATTTCAACATTTTAAAAACATCCCGTTACAAACCAAAAACCGATAAACCAACAAAAAACTGAACGAAAAACCCGACTGACACTCTTAGTTATTATTATCGTATAAGTGTGACTTCGTTTTACGTGCACTGAGTGAAAAAGTGTCAACTATTCCCTTTTGTATCGTAAAGAAGGAATTCGAAAGGACATTTAATAACTGACGGCTTGTATGCCTTTGCAATTAAACAAATCTACCCATCATTCCTCTGCAATCAGAAACGCCTTTTCATATCAATCTTCTTCTTCCATTGTTTTTACTTCAAAGCTTCAAACCTCTCCTATGGCAGGAACTAATGATGAAACCTCGTACAATGATCATTACCGAAATTTCCTTGTAAAAAGAAAAGAAATTGTAAAGGGGCAGTTCATAGCATCCAGTCAAATTCATATTCAACTAAAGCAAAAGCTTGAAACGCTTATGGAAGAGATGAGAGACATTGATGCTGAAATTGCTAAATGTGATAAGGAAGCGAGAAACAAAAACAAAGAAAAGAACTCAAAAAGTGTTGAGGATGGCGAAAATAAAGATAAGGATTTAGAAATTGGTAGCGATTTTAAGTCTCCGATTGACCTTGATAGTGATACGGATGAGGAGCCAGTCAGGAAGAGAAGAATTGTGGCTGTCAAAGGAAAGGGATGTGAAAGCAAGGGTAAGTGTAGTAAGTTTATATGACTTTGATTTAGACTATGAAGTTGTGGATTAATATCTTCTTTTGTATAATTTTTGTTATTAGTAGTCATTTTCCATTTTGTAGATCTTTAACTTATGTATTCTTTGCTTAATTATTTGTTGGTAAACTTGTGACAGTATGTTTTATTTCTTGGTGAATTGGAGAATTGTTGATTTTATTGCTTATATTTTGTTTGTTTGGTTAACTTGTGAATTGATTGTTGGTAAACTTGTGAATTTAGATTTTATTTTAACATATGTAATGTTGAATATAAATATATCTTTCAAATAACGAATTATTATAGAATTTATAAAAAATAATCAGGACAAAAAATTACAAAATATTATGATTGGGATTTTGGGATCGGATAGTCATTTCAACTAGATAATAGAGATGCATAAGATTGCATTAGATTGCATTTGAAATCATAAAAGCAATTTCGGCTTAGGACGTAGGTTCTACACTTTTAAACACATGAAAAACAAGTGCAGATAACACCTAAACTAGCACTAGGTCTACATCAGATAAAAGCTGATTTGCTGTCCTAGACAACGTTATGAAATCACTGTGGGTTATGTGCCGACCACGGTTATGGATTGCTTTTGATGATATATCGAGTTCACCAGGCTTGGGGAAGACTTTGGAAGATTCCGACAGTGATGAGTACGAGTACTTTTAATTTAATTAGATCCAATGGTGTATAACTTCGACCTAAAGGTGATTATGGCTCGACCAAGTTAGTTATGAGCTTGTTGTATGCTTATAGTTGAAGTGGTAGCATAGGTTAATCTCATGGTCATTTGAGTATTGCCACAGTTTATGTATGAAGATGCTGGACAAACCTCGATAGTGCTTTAAACATAAATCCAAAACAGGGAATTAATTAGTAGTTTGATCTTTTTGCGAGTAGAGATCTTGATCATGATTGATTATAAGAATATAATTTACTAGTATTACTAATGTGAATATAGTGCCATAAATTATAATAGCCTTTTATGTAGTTAATCGTAATGAGCTATTTGGAAACAAGATAAGAGAAATCACAAAACAAAAATGGTATTACATGAAGTAGAGGGATGTGTGGTCACCTTCTGTTTCTCCCCTTTTTTTTCTTGAAGGAGGGTTGTATTGGTATTTGTTTAGGGCATAGTCGACAGTACACATATGTTATAGTTGTAGACCAAATAGAGCCTGCTAGCACTTGTATTCAGCTGAGAAGAAGGAAAATGAGATATAGAAAAAGGGTAGCAGGGACTTGTCTCCATCAGCCTCAACCATCCAATGGATAAAACCATGCTCTACCCTCCTAGTGAGGCATAGACTGCAGCAATGTACTATGAGCAATACCTCTTTTAATGAAAGTACGATTTTTTTTTTTACTAAACATTTATGATATCAAAGCTAGGGTATGTTAAAAGTGTTATGTAAAGGCTTAATTTTAGTTGCTAGTCTTGCTACTCTCACTTGGTGATTATTATCCTTAACAAAAAAAATAACATAAAAAAAATTCGAAGACAAAGGACTTGAGTGTAATGTGTTCACTGCAAATGTCGAGATAATTCGATCTCGATTACCATTTACATATCCATATTAATTAAAATGGTGGGTGTAAAATAAAAGTACGTAGTTTAAAATAAAGACCCGATACTTCCCAAAATCCCTCATCATCAAATGCAAACTTAAATAATAACAATTAAGCACACCTTGATCCTAAAAGTGGGTGTTAATATTCTCGGCATGTTAGTGTACGCATTAAGTTTGTTTATTGATTGGAAGTGATATTTAGTTAGGGCAAGTAGTTGGGTCAATCATTGCCAAAACATCTTATACTAGCATTAACTTAAAGTTAATTGTGAGTTTAGTAAAACTTGATTAGGTTATTGCATATATGTATAGCAATGGCAACCCTATTAGGGCACACTCAATACTTATTCCCGCCAAAAGTTTATGTTAGGTGGCAGCTTGGTATGGGGTGAGTATCATCATAAATAGTGGTGGAGGGAAAACTCTTATTTTCCCACCAAACTAGCAGCATCCTTTCTAAAAACCCTAAGCTTGTGTGCTTGCAACCATGGCTCCAAACACTTCCTCCACCACTTTGCCCTCGCCACTTGGTTTAGCCAAACCCGCTTCATTCCCAGATTTCTCTCCTAACTACCATAAACCCAGGCGTCCAATTAAGCCACGGTGTAATAGGCGTTTCACAAGGAAGAAAGGAAGTCTGCTTGTAAGAGTCGTCACTCGTAATGCCTTAAGCAGGCTGCGAGCTGCTATCCCTTACAAAAGCATGGCAGGTGGTGCTCAAGAGAGGCTGATGGGACAAATGAGAGCTGGCAAAGCCGTGGCTGAGCTACGCCAGGCACTCAACTGCCCACCAGCATCATCCTCTGAGCCAGACCTACGAACAGGTCCTATTGTTGAACAGGATGTGCGTATTCCTCTTGCAGATCGAAAGCCCTCTTCGGACACTCACACTGTCCTAGTGAAGAGCAGGCAGCGTAATGACTGGGGGGTTGTGTATGAGATGAGGGATGACGAAACCTTTGAAGAGATGTACCAGGATTACGCATCACGTGTGGATCTATTGCCTCATGATATTGTGCTGAAAAAAATGACATAGTCATCTCACCAACCGATGTGGCTGCAAGCTTGAGGATAACATCTGGTGATGTCCTCGACACTATTGGGGTGGTATGTAATCTCAATCGTACTTCATTAGTGTTGTTTTTATACTAAACAAGTGTAGTTAATTAGTTGTTTAAACTAATCCTGGGTTAATTTGGCAAATTTTGGTTGGCAGATTCCTGGAACAAACATGAACACTAGGGTGAAACATTTTACCATGAGAAATACTTGTACTCCATACCATGAGGTCCAGGTGTGTGCAAGGCTTACCACAAAGCTGACTAGGGTATGCCAAAAATGGGGGCAGCAGGTGAACAAGGATCCCAGGAGCATTGTTTTGATGCATCAGGACGTGAGACTGAACAGGCGTCTAAACGTTAGGGATGTAGGAATCAAGAACAAGGATTTTGTTTATGCGTTTACGGAGAATTAAGGTGTGGCCTTTGTGGCTTGACGTTCGTCTAATATGATGTGCCTTTTGGGATTTAAATGCAAGTTAGAAAGTTTCATATGTAGTCACCCTTTTGCTGTAAAATATTGTGTTTGGTGACATTTAATCTCACGAATTAACCTATTTAGTTAATTAAGGTTGGTTTTTGAAGTTTTGATGTAATGGATCGACCAGAATCCTTAGAAACTAATTTTGCATCTAATGAAAATGAATGAAGTAAGTGACGTAGTTACTTAGAACAATGTGTAAGGTATTTGCAACTTACATTTACATCCCTTCGGACTAGTTTTGTTACCAATGGAATTTGCAGCTATGTTTGTGGCCATGGAGGGTCGGGTATGGTATTGTGGGTATGGTTGGTAAACATTTAGTGAAAGAACCCTTTTGCATGATAATATTGATGGGTCTAAAAACAAGCTACACTTATAACTAGGCCCAGATCACATTGGTTATGTATGTTTTGGAGATTGGGCCAAACATTTTCCAATATTTTAATTAGGCCCATATTGCAAAATGGTTACTTACCAAAATTGTTCAACATTTTTTGTACAGACACCTGATTTGGTCATAGGTTATAGGCCCATATCGTTTTTTTTTAACCAAAAGAATAAAAATAATTGCAAATATTTTGATCAAAATCTTAGATGCAGAACTACAAAATGAGGCAAATCAATGCTACGATTAAATATAACAAGTAACAGAATGAGTTATCCGAAACTAGTCAAGTGACCAAAGTTAGCACTTCCATTACGAATAACACATGATGGTCTTTCCATCCCCTTAATTAAGTTTTAGATGCAACTAATAACTTGTTGAAAATGATTCAGACAAACAAAATCTTAACTTCAGAGTGAAACAAATATTGTCTTGATTGAAAACTTAAAGTCAGTGTCATCATTTGATACTTAAAACCACGACCCCAAGTCATGGTACTTAGTGATCAATCGTTAGGAGACTCGTACCAGTGCTCTGTGAGACCTTCCTCCGTGGCACCCCATGGGTCGAATTCATCACGTTCAGCATCATCAGTGGCAGTGTTAAATTCAGCGTATGGGTTCTGTCTTGTTTTACGCTTCCTCTGTTGTTACACAAAGCATAGTTAGTTGACTTTTAGTTGCATTATTACTAGTGAACAGCCTGTAATTGTTACATACTAAAATTACCGGTAACTTTGAAGCTTGTCCTGTGAAATTTCGGGTTGTTTGTCTTGTGACGACTCCGGGTTTTGAGGCCTAATTTTGAAATGGTCACATAACAGGCAATTAAGAGACTGGTAATAGCAAATGAAGACGCGATAGGACAAGTGAGGAGGGTATTTGAGGTTGTTACCTTTGCAGCTTTCAACTTACTGTGATTGTAGCCTAATTCAGCCAGGGTCTTGTGTCTAGATCCCTTAGGACGCCCCCTAGGCCTCTTTGCAGTTACGGGATCATGTATTACACAAGCAGAATTGTCAGTTCCGGTGTCTGGCATTAGTACTTGCTGCGGTGACTCGGTCACATGCTTAGTGATCGGTGTGCTGCCTAATTCAGCCAGGGTCTTATTTTTTGAGCCCTTCGGCCGCCCAAGACGCCTTTCTTGGCCCACAGGTTCATGAATTACAAATACAGAGTTCTCGTTTCCTTCCCCATGGGTATGGATTTGATGAGTTCCGGTGCCTGGCTTTGGTGGTTGATCTGGCTCGTTAACAGGCATGGGTGTGCTCCCTAATTCAGCTGGCCTCTTATTTTTGGAGCCCTTCTGCCGGCCACGACGACGTTTTGGACATAAGGGATCACTAATCACAGATGCTGAAGGTTTGTGATTAGTCCCACTTTCAGGTATCGCTGCCTTGGACACTGACTTTGGTGTACTGCTTGGCCCTGGCTGGGTTTAGATGATCCAATTTCAGAACAAGGGAATGCTGAACACTCAGTTGGAGCATTGGCTGCCAAGTGTTTAGCACGGCGTACCCTTATTTCTGCTCGTATCTTTGACACTGCTGTGCGAACTGCCTCAACCGTATCATCATCCACCGCTGATGCCTCGTCGCACATAGCCTCGAGATCGTGAATCAGGCTGTTCCAGCGCTTACATTCTTTGGTTTCACTGGGGTTGTGGTAAGCCACCTTAACTCGTGTGTGCCTCCTGGGAATATCCTTCCGCCAACGATCAAGTACATACTTTGATGGAATGTCTTTGACCTTGTTATCATCCCAAACTCTAATGATGTGCTTACAAAGAATACCATCCTTCTCAAACTTGCGACAGTCGCAGGTAGTGTCTTTCGTAATAGGATTGAAAACAAGAGAGTAAAACCTCCGGCGTTCAGTAATGATTTCTTCACTTGCTCCTTCAGGAACGATCCAAACTCTGTCTTCTTGAAGATAGTGTATTTCTGTTTCACTAACAACCCTCTCACCCTTAGGAACAACACAGAGCATCCTCGAACATTCCTTTTGCACTTCTTGAAACTTGGAATCTGTGTAGATTTTTTGGAAAAACTTCTCTGCTCTGAATCCACTGACAAGCCTCCTTATGTATTTAGAATCCCTTGCATCAGCATCTATCTCATCGGAGGTCCTCTTCTTCATAGCTTTGCAATATTTTTCAGGAAACTCACAAAGCTTAGTTTTGCGCGTAACAAATCCGTCAAAAAACCTGTTAATACTCTCTACTCTTTGCGTTGTCTTCATACCAGCCCAAAAGTACTCTTTCATGTAAGCCGGTATCCACATGTTCCTCTCAATGAACAACTCTTGTAGCCATTCATTATCCTCAAGCTTGTACAACTTCATTGCATCACACCAACGAGTGACAAATTCTTCAACAGTGAAACTTTCATATATTACTTCCTTCAAAGGGTTCTTGAACTTCTTATACCTATGATACAAAACAAAGATAAAAATTAGGTGTATGGAACAGCAAGTTTTAAATGGGTATAAAACGAAGCTTACGGTAGGCTACTTACAAGGCACAACTTCCAAGTCTCTCAGGGAATTTCCTAAGTATATGCCATATACACCAACGATGACGTGTATTGGGCATAATTTCAGCTAAAGGCTTCCTCATTGCAGCTGCTTGGTAAGTGAGAATAGCACCGGGCGCTCTGTTCCCCATGCAGGCTAACCACTAATGGAATATCCAACGAAAGGTGTCAGAGTCTTCATGTGAAATTAGAGCACAACCTAGTAAAATGGACTGGCCATGGTGATTTACTCCCACAAAATTGGCAAATGGTAGCTCGTACTTGTTTGTTAGATATGTGGAATCAAAACACACCACGTCTCCAAACTCCTCATAAGCCACCCGACTCCTTGCATAAAACCACAACACATCCTTCAGACGACCCTTCTTATCCAACCTATGGACATGGTAAAAGTTTTGATTATCAGCCTGCATATAATCAAAGTAATCCAGCATTGCATGTGCATCTCCACCGGCCATCTTCAGGCGCCTATGCTTGTAAACCTCGTGCTGCATATCCTTCACATTCGGCAAATTCTTGTTCTCCGTCCCTAAACACCCACGAATTTGCGAAACACTAACACCCTCCCCATAAAAATTAACTAACCTCTTTCGTACAGTTGAGGTCATTTTCTTCATACGATACTCTTTCACCAAATTAGCCATGCTTGGAGAAAGAATATGAGTATGTTCTAGGTGGACAGTTTTCAAAACCCATAGACCATCACTCGAAAGAATGGCGTATATCCTAGCTAAGCAGAAACATTTCTTGGATTTCCTTTTACCACGTGCAAGCTCATCCTCACCAATGTCACCATTCACATTACCAGCAGAGCCACCAACATCCATTAACTTGGCCCTTTTCCTTGCCTCCCTCCTAGCCCTCATGTCTGACGGGCCCCAACATTCACACTTCCATGTGATCCTGCTAATCAATTTGGAACTGTTATGAGCAGCTTGCACCCTGCTAATCCCAAATCCACACTGCTCTGCATATGTTTTGTAATACAGCTCAATGTCCTGCCAGGACTTAAAAACCATACCGATTTTTGGAGGGTCAATAGTGGTTATCATACAGAACTCAGTCGTTGACACATTAGTCTCAACGGTTTGAATTGTCTCATTTGGGGAGCAGTTCTGCACTGGACCGTTAGCCGTATCATTTCTAGTGGGCAAAGGTGCAGTGTTTTCAATGGTCTGTGTAAGGGTGATGTTCTCCAAGGACTATGTATTCGCGTCTTGACACCCTTCCTGTTCACTGCCATCAAGACCGATTTCAATCAAGTTGCCTACTTCATCACACCCACCTCCCATTGAGCTTAATATCTGTGCACTCAAAACTTCACACCCCTCATGTTCACTGTCACTCCCATCTACACCAATTTCAATCAAATTACCCACCCCATCATCACGACCACCTCCCATTGAACTAAGGTTCTCTGAATTCAAAACACAACCTTCGTGTTGACTATATTCTACACTAACTTCCATCAAATTACCCGCCTCACCACACCCACCTACCAAATTAACATCCATGTCCATTTACCAATACCATCTAATATCAAATACTAAACATAAATTAACAAAATACATACCCAAGTATAGCAAAATGACAGCAGTAGCAGATTCATAGCAAAGGCACAAATACAAGTACAGTAAATAGCATAACTTAACAAAAATGCAGCTTTTATTGACAAAATTAAGCAACCGCAAAGGTAATTCACAAAACAAACTTTCACCAATGCCCTAATTCAATAACAGGTCACACAAATTAACAAAGATTAAACATTAAACCACAGAAATTGATGATATAACTCCATAAAAAGTGGCGAAAGAAACAACAACAATAACACGATGGATGGGAGCTTAAATTGAGCTTAAATTACCTTAAATTCAGCTTGTCACCTACGACCACCGACACCACCACGCGAGACGGCCAAAGCAGAGCAACAATTGCAGGTTCACAATTGAAGGTGTGAAGATGAAGGTGGGAGCTTCTTCAATTGAAACTCGACAGAAACTCAAGTGATTGTGGTTGGAAGACTAACACCGTGACTTAACGGAATAATGACCAAGCTGTATGACGTGTAATTTTTTAGACCAAAGTTTCCAACTGGCATGCCACATGTTCGTGAGAAACAATCTTGTTACTCACCGTGAGTAACCTGGGCCAGCCCAATGTTTTGTTTCTATTTACATAATTTATTCTCAATTATTTCAAAAAAAAAAAAAAAAATTCAGACAAGAGCGAGTTAGTGTGTTTGAAACAATAAGTTTAAGAAAAAATATAAGTTTAGATTAGTTTTACACGTAATAAAGGTTATTAAGAAATATTTAAATTCAATTTATTACTAACATAAATTCTAATAACCTCAAATATTGGAAAAGTTGATGTGCATTAATTGAAAATACTACATATTTTCAACACAAGATAAAGAGAAAAGAAAGAAGAAATGTAAGAGCATATATAATTCAATCACACCTACCCTTATTAGAATCATCTCACCTTATTAAAATTACAAGTAGATACTCATACAAACCTTTTTGTACCATAATATATATGGATACATACAAATATACGATTACACATTCATCGTACCTCAAAACACTTTCTTATTAATCATATAAATCTCGTCTATATTATTATGTGTTACAATAATAGTTCAATGTATACATACGATTACACATTCACCCATCTTCAATCAATGAGATGATATTTTGAAGGTCAAGGATTTGTTTAGCCAAGCTTTCCAATTCCCAGATCCCTTTCTAGAAATGATATGAGATCTTGCCTCGGTCATATTTGGTTGTTGATCTGGCTTCTTGCATAACACAAAGTTCCTTGCTCCACACGAACCTACCTCGTCCCATGGGCTCAATGCTGTTACATTATTCGACAAATTCGACAACATATAATTAGACATTATAATAGAGAATAAAAACCTCTAATTCAAAAGTTAACTTTCGAGTGGTTTGATTCTATCTAAAACACTTATAACACTTTTTATTTATATTTAGCTCTTATATTTTAATAATTTTCAATTCTAATATGTTATGACTTACGTAACATTCTAATAATTTGTTTTTATTCTGTATATTTTGTATAAGATTTATACATACGCGTAAGGTGCATATAAATTCAATATACTAGTAAAATAAAAGTCATAAGCTACCTAAAATACTTGTAACAATTTGTATTCTTTGTCTATGAGATTGACACACTAACGGTAAGAACTAATTTACGCGAGGAGCATGCCATATGTATCACTCTATGGTTTTTTTTTTTTTTTTTTTTTTTTTTTTTTTTTTTTTTTTTAACACAAAGAAAAGATATATTATATGAAAAGGCTAAAGCCTTCATATTTACATAAGTCATCACATAATATTTACAATGAAAATTTATGTGATTGCGAAATAAGCCTAAAGAGAAGGCAGCAACCAAAACTTGAGGTAAATAAAGCTAAACTTGCAAAATTTATGTATCACTCTTTGTAAATAAAGCTAAACTTGCTTTATTTCATTGATCTTAAACAATGGAATTTTGGTCAAATGTGTACTATACGTCTATATATCTGTAAAATTTTCGAAAACATATGCAACAATTATTATTGATTTATTAATTTATGTAAAAGGCATCTAGTAATTTATGTGAGCAATAATAATTGATTTATCAACAGTGAAGAATAAATACAATAGAAGGACATTTTTAATATTTAGATGGACGATATAATTATTTTTGCATGAAAATATGGATAATGCAAAATTTCATCTATGGCACCATATTGTTTGACCGGTGTTACTTATTCAGAGGTTACTCAGTTTGTTGAGGGTTACTCAGTCGGTTAAGGATTATCCGATCAGGGGTTAGTCAGGGATTACTTGGCCAATGTTTTGATATGTGTCAGCTAGTTACACGTGCGACCAGCAAAATGTTGTAATAGAGATTGTAAAAATAAACCAAACGCATACATGGTACAACTAAGCACAAAAATCAAATACAACAAAACAAGATGAAACTGATATTTTCCTTCACATCCTTCAAAAAAAAAAAAAAAAAAAAAAAAAAAAAAAAAAAAAAAAAATTCACATTAGTTATCATTTTTTCCTAAGATAAATAGTTACCTTAAGTGCGGTAATCTCATGTTGATATAATAGTGGTCTTATCTAAAAAGACGTCTTATAGAAGACATAAATTATACGGTACTACCAACATGATTTATTAAGTGCTAATTAATTAACACAAGTACTATAATTAATTACCGATACACTGTATAAAACTAAGAAAATAGCAGATGAGTTTGATCGAACTTACCATCAGATCCAAAATTGGCGCAATAGAGGAGAAATTTAGAATTGTCAGAACCCAAAGCAGGGAGACGACCTTCTTTAGCATACAATTTCAAAGCAGAATCAATAACTCCACTAACAAGATCTTCTTCATTGACCAGAAACCTCAACGGTCCAGCACTTCCTAACACATTTACAATGATCAAGAATCGCTTGTTGTCGAACCTGCTATCCTTGTGACACTCGAAACAGTTACCGCCTTTCTTTGTACAACTCTTGTACTTCTGGCTGTTATTTGAGTTGAACATCTTATGAGTTTAGTTTTTTTTTTGTTCGTTGTTGGGAAATTGTAAAGGACAGTAGGGTTAATGGGTTATGTAGGATCAGTGGTGTATCCGATCCAGGAATTCAGAAGTGTGGGTTCAGAATCGTTAAAAAATACTGTGTATGCAGGGGTGATATGATTATTAGTTTAAGGGTCAAGGCCGAGGCAACGGTAGTACCAGGCTTGTTTACAGGTCCCGAAAGCAGAGGAAAGGAATAAGAATACGACGAAAGAGTGGATGGCTTGAGCCAGTTGCGTAGAGCACGCAAATAATGAGGAGTTTGAGGAAGGGAAAGAAGGCATGAAAAAAACGGTGTTGCTTATGGACTTTACCATTCAAGTTGTGGTTGGAATTGTTCTTTGCTTTCGCCTTTGTTCGATTTTTGAGAGGTTTTTGGGGAAATTTTGATTAAGGGGAAGTGTTTGTGTGAGAAGTAAAGATGTGTATTTCAAGGAAAAAATCAATGGAGGTTAAGATTTGAGGAAAAAAGGTGAAGATCAGATGAACAGGGTAGGTTTTTCTGGTTATGGTAAGGAATATAGAGGTTTATAAAAGGGAGGATTTTTAAGGGGTTGTTAGTAAGCATAATGTGAACAAGGTGACACTTGGAGTTTTTAATTTCAAAAATTTACGGAGTACTTTGTATATTTCAGCCGTTCTTTGTACCATTTTATATCACGATTTTCTGAAAACTTACGTGACTATAATATCTTTCTTGTATATTTTTTAAAGGCAGAAACTAAGGAACGCTCTCGGGGCGTTGAATAAGATAACTAAAAGTAGAAATTTTAAATCAAAATGAACATTAATTACACTTGGCCGATCGGCGTGTGATTTTGACATGCATTTTCAAATTAATACTTGTACTACTTTAGAAAGTATTTTTTTTTTTAATGCTTATTTAATGCTCGGAGGTGTTCGTTAGCAAGATCGTTTTTGAAAACATATAAAATTACACACAATTATGTTTTTTTTTTTTTTTTTTTTTTTGTTAGTTCTTACTATTAGGAACAGGGATAGAGTATGTTTTACTAAAGAAAACAATATGATTTAATAGCATTGTTATTTCAAATTATAAATTAAGCTAATTTGGGAAGGTTGGTGTTAATTTATAATTTGTTAGTGGTCTTAAGTGATAAGCTGGGGATGGAGTAATAGGTTTAAAGGGGTTATATTGGTTAATTTGGGATTTCCATGTCTCTAAGGTCCAAAGGCTACTTATTAGTTGTTGTCAATTTGGTGTTATCAAGTTTGTTGTCATTCTGTTGGACGTTAGTTAACAATTTGACGACTTGATATTAGTTTTAATGCATATAGATTTATAGAATGTTAATATTTGATGAACCTCAAATTCTTAGATCTTGGGTGTACTTACTACATATTACGGAGAGAGTCATCATATTTGGAACTTTAGATTAATGGCCATCAAATGCCCTCCTCCGGGCTCCGCCTCGCTCCTCATTATTTAAATACTCCTTACGAGTTACGCCAATTTAACTAATATTCCGTATCGAATTTCCTTTGTCTTACAAGTATTGCACCATTTGTAAATCTAACACTATTCACATAATTCTCGTTAACCACATTGTGATTTATCATGAATTTTTTTTCATTTGGACGGTTAGATTTGATTCAATATATATTTTTATAATACCAAGTTTATTATTATTATTATTATTATTATTATTATTTTGGAAAAATTGACCTCAATAGCATCAACTATAGGTTGGGTGCAAAGAATGACACAACTTTTGATCGTGCACTGATCATCATCACCAACTATTAAGTTTGATGCAAAAAATACCATAAAAGACATCGAAAACCAGAGTTTTAATATTTCTCGCCAATTCACCCTTTTTTTACTTAATTTTCTTTCACCTACATAATTACTTTACTGTACTAAGGATATGTTCCCTTTATTATAATCCACCCATTACCCCCTCCCCCTCCCCCAATTAGTAAAATTACTACTACTACTACTTAAAGAACGCTAAGGTATGTGAGGAAGAGAATGAAGACCAATCCTTAAATCCTAGGCAGTCAATCACCACATGATTGTACTTTGGTAAATTTTGAAACTCAATTTCTAACTCTGTATCTGCTGAATACATGCATTTGGTTATTTGTCTTTTTTCCCATACATAATATCATGAAAATTAGGGTATTAGTTGGTGTTATGATGATTTGTTGAAATTGATGTATTTTTAGGATGAACTTGTATTGTTAAATTTCGACACTAGAAAGCTCTATTTTGCTAAAAATAAGTTACAGAAAAGTAATCAAGGAGCACGTGTTAGGTATAGTAAAGTAACTAAATAAGTTAGAGAAAACTAAAAAAAAGGGTGAAAATTGGTTATAATATATATATATATATATATATATATATATATATATATATATATATATATATATATATATATATATATATATATATATATATAAACATGCTTATCAGGTAACTGGTCACTTTGGCCTAATAAAAAAGAATAGGGGGTAAAGCTTGGATTATTGTAAAATAATCAAAAGGTTGGATTAATATTTTTAATAATCCAACCTTTTGATTATTTTACAATAATCCAAGCTTTACCCCCCTATTCTTTTTTATTAGGCCAATGACCAGTTACCTGATAAGCATGTTTATATATATATATATATATATATATATATATATATATATATATATATATATATATATATAACAAAATTTTTTAAAGCAAAAATATTTTTAAAAACCATTTTGTCTCTCCTCCGGTCCTCCCTCTTCTTCCCTGCTCAGTTCACCACCAGGTACTAGCCACCCCCACCAGACCACCGCCTCATCCCCTTCCTAGTGTCTACCTCCTCCCTATTTTTCGATCATTAAACTTCCACCTCATTTCTCTCTCTTCTTGATTTCACCATTTTCTCTCCCCTCTATTCCCCAATGTCGGTTCTCAGGTCCAACAAATTCCTCCATTTTCTAACCTTCAATTTTTTTCCAAAACCCTAGAAATTAATGGGTTGAGCCCATTATTCCTTCCAAAACTATTGAATCGTTAGCAAATTCAACCAATTGTAGCCTAATTTTGTTGATTTTGAGTTAAATTTAATGTCGATATCAGCCCCGATTATCGTCTCGCTTCGAAGCTGAAATCCGAGAAGAACTCACGGTATTTGCCTTCTGATTACACTGGTAAGCGTCGGAGAAAGGAGAATGTTTGTAAGACGGTGTAATTTCATTTGCAGGATGATAAAGTTGAAGAAGAAAGTGAGAATGACAGTTGTTGGGGTCGTATTGGTGGTGTAGGGGTGGCTGGTTTTGAAGGTCGTATTGGTGGTGTGTTGAGGGGGAGAATGGTTGTTGTTGATGGATTGAGGGGGTCGTATTGGTGGTGGGTCTAGAGGAGGGGGCTGCTGGTGGGTGAAGTGGATTGGTGGTGGGTTAAAGCTTGAAGGGGGTGGCTGCTATATATGGTGTTTTTGGTAGCTGGAAGTTATGGACGCAAGAGCCCAAGAAGGGAAAGGGAAAGGGAAAATGGATTTTTTTTAAAAATTTTTAAATTTTTTTTTTTTTTTTTAAAAATTAAACCAATCAAAATGAGACACATGGCAAGGTAACCTGTTGGTGTAGGTTGTTTACCGGTTTGGCCTAATAAAAATGAATGGAGAGTAAGCTTGGATTATTGTGCAATAATTCAAAGGTTGGATTATTAAAAATAAATCGGCTAAAGGTTGGATTATTTAAATCAAATTTTCCTATATATATATAGGTGAGAAAAGGTTCATATGTGAGAATTTATACATATATGAGAACTGATCTATAATTTAGAACATGTGAGTAAAAATTTAGAACATACGAGTAAAAATTTAGAACATGTGTGTAGGCGCCGCTCGAAGTGCGCCTACGTTAAAAGCATGTGGTGAATATGCTTGACACTCTTAGGAAGTAGGAATTGACATAATACGATTAGGGACAAATAAAGTAGGGAGCCGCCAACAAGTTTTTAATGAACTTGTAAACCGTTCACGGATCATAAAAAGGCAACCACGATAAGGGACAATGATAGCCAAAATGATTGACCCGTGAAGGTTACACCCCATTCATAATCCATGTGATTACTAATTCCATATGGTTTGGAACCACGAAAGGAGGATTGGGGATGATGGTACGACGTGAGTCATGAAATCACATTCGCCCGTATTGGCCTCTACTCGATTCTTATAGTGAAAAATGATTCCTGCGATCTCAAAGACATACAAACAAAAATTTAATTTGCTCCAAACTATTATTATGCTAAATTGGTTGAATATTAATGCAACACATAATTCTAAAATATTTGTGATCCCTTGAATTAATTAACAAGATTAAAAAGGAACCTAAATCAGTTGTCCAAATTATCTTATTAGGCGTGATTTTCAATTACATATTCCCTTTAAACATGCAATATAGTGATCATAATAACAATAGAATAAACATTAATATTGGAAGCAATTTAACAATAAAAGCGTTAGTCAAATCAAATATAAAGTAACCCTAATCATGATACTAGCAATATTAAAATAAAATAAGAGTAATTAAATTAATTAATTACTCACATTTTGCGCGTTTCTTTAAATTGCTACATCATGAATAAACTGTTAGTAACTTCAATAAAAATATAAATCAAATGAAAATTAAATTAAAGTAGAGTTGATTTGGTCCAAACCCTCGGTCAATTATACCTTTCACGCCTTGGTTTAAGTATAGAACTTTGGGTATTGTATGAACTCCTTGGAGTGCTTAATTAAGGAAAGTATTTTGAGAAAATAGGATGGCTAGTATTTAGGCTAAAGAGGGAGAAGAGAATTATTTTATGATCAAGATTGTTGATTATTGAAAAAGGAGTGATATGACCTCTATTTATAGGGAAAAAAGAGGGTAGAAGAATCAAGAAAAGATCGAGTTCGAATCGGATTAAAACTCTTGCGATAGACAGCAGTTTTTGCGGTTTTTGTTTTTATCATATCTTTTGATCCAAAAATTGGAATGAGATTAATAAGATATCGTTGAAAAGATATTGAAGTCTACTTTCTAAAACAATTGAAATCAGATTAAAATAATTTATAGAATAAAAGATATAGCCGAAATAGTGAGACGGTGTCAGTTTTGGATAGAGTTTGACATTTTATTCATATCTTTTTCGTTATAGCTCGGAATTGATATTATAATATATCATTGGAAAGATAATTTCAAGGTCTATCCAACCATATAAAATTAAGATAAAAAAATATGAAGCACAAATTCATATCTGTCTATCTTTGAATGACTTCCAATTCGGATAGAAATAGGATTTTCAAAAAGAAAAGTTTTATTCAATTTCAAACTCTTTTATCTTATCTTTTTAAAAAAGATAATTAAGATCTTTTAAAAACTTATAGAAGCTTCCAATTAATCCTAATTGGTTTAGTAATGGGATTAAATAATTTGGACCCTCCACACGATCATTGGGTCATAGGTAAGGTGGGCTTAGGTTCGGTTTGGGCTCAGTTTAATATTTTGGCCATAACTTATTCGTTATAACTCGGATTTGGGCTTATAATCTATCGTTGGAAAGCTATTTTAAAGCCCCATCCAACTATTCAATCATTGGATCCAGATTATGCACCAAAATAAACTGGATCAAACGTTTTTATAAAAAGGACACGAAATGAATGATTTTAAAGGACACGAAATGAGTTATTTTTGGTTTAAAGGCACGAAAAGAGGAAAATAAGTTATGTTTTGGGGAAATGGGCTAGTAGTTGGGTTGGTTTATGAAATGTATTGGGATTGAATATGGATTTAAGCACTCCAAAAATTAAATACTCAACCCGACCAATAATGGCGGTGAAAGGTTGTTTATCATCGGGTTTGGTTTTGGGGAGACATTTTTAGGTGTCTACAGAAGCCCCCACTTTGACTGAGTTTGTAGAAACATCATTTTCAAAAATGATAGTCAAAGTATTCGATAGGGACGGAGAATGATTTAAGACGTTCTGCGATCCTAAATCACTCTGTATACGCCGATACCTGCAAAAAATGTTAATTTCACAGATAAAAGAGTAAAGGGATAGAACACTTATTTGACACCAGTGTATCAGTGACAAATGAGTTTGGTATTTTCCTATGCTTGAAGGAATTCACCGGATGACGTTTGTTGAAATGCTTTCCATGTTTGAGGAAAGCCGACAGATGAGTTTGGTAGCTTTCTAAGCCTGAAGAAACCTATCGGATGACACTTTACATGCTTAAGGAAAGTCGACATATGATTTTGGCGTTTTTCTATGCTTGAAGAAATCCACCGATAATGCTTTCCATGCTTGAGGAAAGCCGAAAAAGGAATTGACGGTTTTCTATGCTTGAAGAAATCCACCGGATAATACTTTCCAGGCTTGAGGAAAGTCGACAGATGATGAGATTGCAAGTCTCTGTGTATCGAGAACCTTGCGTCATGAAATGATGGTGGTTCGATTGTCCCCGAACATAGGCTGTAGATGGTCCGCTTGTCCCCGGACGTGGGCTGTGGTTGGTTCGCTTGTCCCCGAACGTGGGCTGTAAATGGTCCGCTTGTCCCCGGACGTGAGTTGTAGATGGTCCGTTTATCCCCGAACGTGGGCTGTAGATGGTCGGCTTGTCCCCGGACGTGGGCTATAGATGGTCCGCTTGTCCCCGGACGTGGGCTGTAATTGAGACCTGCAAAATAAAATTTGCCAAGGGACTCGTATAGACTATGATTGACTTGACCAACTGACTTGACCAAGTTTGACTTTACACGACATGACATGACATGAGTATGACTTGTGATTGAGTGTGTGTGTGCAGACACAAGCAACTGAAATTGCAAAAGCAAAAATTTTCCATCATTTTTGTCATGAGACGAGTGGAGGGTGCCGACTTTCTCCCGAAAAAGAAAGACGTGAAAAATGAAATTTTATTTTCAAACTTCCCTCGATAAAAAATTTTTGAAAAAGCTTTTTTTTTTAAACTTCCCCAAAAGAAAAGACGCGAAAAAAAAGGAAAGAAGTTTTGAACTTCCTCGTTGATCAAGATAAAATGAATCGCATGGATTGGATTGCTTTTCTTGAAATTAATGTATGCATGATGCATGTCCTAAGGCCAGGAGGCTAAGGACAATTACATCATGTGACACGATGAATGAAATTAGATCATGGAGCTAAGCATCATTTATGGTGTAAAGAAACGATCTTGAACGTCACTTAGGTCTGGAAGCTAAGCACGTATACAGATGAAGTGATTATTGCATAATGAACGTTGCTTAGGTCAAGGAGCTAAGCACGATATGCTTTGTATGATAAAAAATCATTGATATATAAATTTTTCTCAGCACATTATGCGATGCATGAAACAATGAACATTGCTCAGGTCAAGAAGCTAAGCAAGTATACAACGTTCCTTCTGATGAATGTTTTCTTGAAAGATGATGAAGCATGTGCGTTAGGGAAACAAGATTTCATGATAAAGGGTTCCTAAGGGAAAGATGATATGGATATGTATGTGTGAAAGAAGTGTGTGAAAGTGATACTAAGGTGAGGCTGCAAAGGTTATGGTGATGGAAATATATGTGTGAAGAGTCAAAGATGATGACTCTTTAGGCTGGGTAAGCTAATGTGATGTGGTTTCAAGCCCCCAAGTCTAGCTCTAAATGGGTAGGGATATAGAGATAAGCATTGGATATTCTTTGACTCGATCATGCATAGATATGAATATGAATGTGGCCGCACCTCAATGTGAGGTTGCCTACGTATCCGTTAGGAATCAGGCCGAACGTAGCTCTAACCGAACTTTGCACAAGTGTATGTACATCTCAAAGAGGTCTTTCAAGGGTTGTAATGGTTAAGTTGATGGTTTAAAGAAGAAAAGGGTATGAGGCTAAAGACCCGAGAGAATCCCCAAGATGTGTAATTGTGAATTGGACTTTGCAAGTTTTATTTTAAACATTTTTTTTTGCTTTGATTTTTTTTTTTCATTCTTTTGAATCAATGTAGGCAATCTCAGATCATGCGGTCCATCACTCACTTAGCATTCATGTTTCTCAGGCACGGTACCGAGCACTCGATGAAAGACGCAATTTGAGACGTGTTCATATCAAAGACATTGGAACACTTGCCTTTAGACATTGTTTTATTGTTGCTTTGCTGCTTTTATTTTTTATTCATTTTTTTTTAATTTTTTTTTTAACTTGCTTTTTGAATGTTATACAATTACACATCTTCCAATCCCAGGGTTAAGTAAATGAGGGTTGAAGAAATGAAGGCCAAACGTTAGACGAGGCTCAAAATGGTTGATGAAGAAATGGAATGTGATTGAACAGTTAACAGGGAATGACAGGGTTGCAAAGGTGCCTTAAGTCATTGGTGTACCTTAGGTTTAGTTCGGTAAATGATTTTTTTTTTTCGAGAATGAATGAATGAATGAAAAATTCTATGATCGAGATGTAAAGAAAATTTGCTCATTTTATTAATGGAAAAGGTGAACTAAACACATGAAACGTATAAAAATTCAAAATGAAAAACCTATGCTAGACATGAATAGAGGAATGGAGATGAATGATAAAGAAAGAAATCATGAAATCTTGCAAGAAGGATCTGTTGTGCGCCTTGTGTTCAATACTTCTTGCTGCCTGGAGGGACAGGAAGTTTGTTTACATCCACCAAGTCTTGAATGACGTCCTTCAAATTCCAACATTGCTCCGTAGTGTGGCCCTTTCCTTGATAATACTTGCAATGGGCATTGGGATTCCATTTGGCGCTCCTTTCTTCAGGTTTTGGCTCTGGAAATGGCCCAATAGGTGTGATCAAGCCTTGACTGTAAAGGCGATCAAATGCCGCATCATAAGTCATTCCTAAAGGAGTGTAAGTTCTTTTCTTCTTGGGCAATGGAGTATCAAGAGCTAACACTTCATTGAGATCAACTTGGCTTATATTGTTGGTAGTATTTTCGTGCTTAGAAGACGAAGAAGAAGGATGGTCGTTCTTCTTGTTTTTCCAAGTGTTATTATTGTTACTACCAGCAGTCTTTATTAGCTCATCCTCGATATTGATGCCGATGTCGTATACAGCTTCGAAAGTGTTCAGTGGAAGAAATTTGAGATGTTCCCTATATTTATGAGTCAGATTTTGAATAAAGAGGCGAACCATCTCTCTTTCTTTAGGAGGATCTACCAAGAGTGAAGTTGTTTCCCTCCACCTGTTCAGGTAAGCGGTGAAGCCTTTATTCTCTTTCTGTTTGAGAATGGAGAGTTCACGTTCAGAAGTTTTGGTTTGAATGTTACACTTGTAACGATTCATGAAACTGTCGGTGACATCTTACCAAGTCGCAGTATGCTTGACATCTAAGGAATAAAACCATTGTTGGCAAGCATGTTCTAAGGAGAGAGGGAACACCGTAGGGAAGAGTGTTACGTCCAATCCCTTAAGAGCCATGGTTGCAGAGAACGCCTTCAAATGGAATATTGGATTGTCAGTAGGCTTGAACTTTGGAATATCAGCAGTGGTGAACTTTTCAGGGAGTTTGTCCTTCACATTCAAAGGAGTGGGAGGATGTCCCACATAAGTGAAATCCTCATAAATCTTACTCATTTGTTCCTTCACTTTGTCAAGGGTGGAAACAGTGACCTTGTTTTGTTCCATGGTAGTGACCCTAGTGGTAAGGGTTTGCATCATGGAAGGCAGTGCCTCGATGGATTTGTTGATGTTCTCAATATCTTCTTTAGTGGCCATTGAAAGGTGATAAGTAATGTGGAGATGGCAAAGTTCTCTTTGAACGACTATTAGATCTGAGAGATTGTTGCGGTAATGACTCGAACCGTATTAATCTATCCCTGCTCCTTGACCAAGTACTATGAAATAAAATAATTCACTTAATTGTTCGACTCATTGCTCAAGATAGGAAATGAAGGAAAAAAATAGACATTTGAAAACAAGTGAGAAAAATCTCCACTCATTTTTACTACAACAAAAAACGATGCATGCATGGTCCTAGTATACGATCATAAACAATATAGTGCATTACTCGAAGACAAAGTGTGTGCAACGACTCAACATGTGTGATTAGGTGAGTTTATTAAGACTCGTGGTATGATCGCATGGCTAGACATGAGGACGTTGTGAAAAACAAAGGACCCAATGACCAAATAGCACGGAAGACTAAAAGACAAACTTACTTGATTAATTTTGTCCAATTTTAATGTATATGTTATTTACTAGGTGAAAACGGTCCATTGGCAATCGTTAGTCATAAATAAGATCAACCACAATCAAAGACAAAGAACACATGTTAAGGTTAACACAAAAAATCACAAGAAACTAAGAAGAGGACTAGAATTTTAGAAGAGTTATGACTCATGGGTATAAAAATTAAATAAATAAAAAATAAAAGTCTATAATCCTATGTTATATGAGTTGACACGGATTAAAGGATTTGGCTAATACTAACTTGACACGAAAAAAAAAAAAAAAAAAAAGGTTGACGCTAAAAAGACACCTAAACTGGACAGGTTGTAGTAAATCAATTATAAATTTTTATTTGTGACTCTGATTAGAACGAAACCAGCTCCAAGTGAAAGATAAAACTCGGGGCTACAGATCCATAGGTTACACGAAACGTAACTTTTTCTAGAACTCCGGCTATGACCAAAACAAGTTGACTCTTGTGCAGTATACGGGAATAAAAATCCGGGTGACTCAAAAATTAATAAAAAAATCTATGACTCGACTCTAAAAATAAAAATAAAAAGGGTTTAATAAAAAAAAATAATTAATAAAAAAAATCAATAAAAAAATGCACATATAAGCACATCATCACGAATGATGCAATGAAGTTCGCAACCTAAAGTCAAGATCTAAGTTCCACTATGGTCAAGCTTTTGGATGTCAAAGGGTACCATGGTTAAGAGTTTGGACGCGTTAGCAAGGCAGCCTCCCTTGAGGGTGTATGCCAACGGGCGGCTCCGCGAGTTCGTGATGAAATCGAACTCGACTCCATGGTTTGGGTGGATTTAAAAACTCGGATGAACCCTTATTGCCATGAGCGTTTTTGGGTTGATAAAACTTAAATCCCCCGGGCTAGCCACATACGTAGAACACGTACTATTGTGGCAAAATAGGTAACCTAAATAGCATATGTATATGTGACAATGCCAATTAAATCGCGGGAATACAATTCAAGAATCTTTCAAGTCTCATCCACTCATCTTAATTAAATACTGATCACTCAAATCGATAAATAATCAAGAATCCTCCCCAGTGGAGTCGCCAAATTGTAGGCGTCGCTCGAAGTGCGCCTACGTTAAAAGCATGTGGTGAATATGCTTGGCACTCTTAGGAAGTAGGAATTGACATAATACGATTAGGGACAAATAAAGTAGGGAGCCGCCAACAAGTTTTTAAGGAACTTGTAAACCGTTCACGGATCATAAAAAGGCAACCACGATAAGGGACAACGATAGCCAAAACGATTGACCCGTGAAGGGTACACCCCATTCATAATCCATGAGATTACTAACTCCATATGGTTTGGAACCACGAAAGGAGGATCGGGGATGATGGTACGAAGTGAGTCATGGAGTCACATTCGCACGTATTGGCCTCTACTCGATTCTTATAGTGAAAAATGATTCCTGCGATCTCAAAGGCATACAAACAAAAATTCAATTTGCTCCAAACTATTATTATGCTAAATTGGTTGAATATTAATGCAACACATAGTTCTAAAATATTTGTGATCACTTGAATTAATTAACAAGATTAAAAAGAACCTAAATCGGTTGTCCAAATTATCTTACTAGGCGTGATTTTCAATTACATATTCCCTTCAAACATGCAATATAGTGATCATAATAACAGTGGAATAAACATTAATATTGGAAGCAATTTAACAATAAAAGCGTTAGTCAAATCAAATATAAAGTAACCCTAATCATGATACTAGCAATATTAAAATAAAACAAGAGTAATTAAATTAATTAATTACTCACATTCTGCGCGTTCCTTTAAATTGCTACATCATGAATAAACTGTTAGTAACTTCAATAAAAATATAAATCAAATGAAAATTAAATTAAAGTAGAGTTGATTTGGTCCAAACCCTCAGTCAATTATACCTTTCACGCCTTGGTTTAAGTATAGAACTTTGGGTATTGTATGAACTCCTTGGAGTGCTTAATTAAGGAAAGTATTTTGAGAAAATAGGATGGCTAGTATTTAGGCTAAAGAGGGAGAAGAGAATTATTTTATGATCAAGCTTGTTGATTATTGAAAAAGGGGTGATATGACCTCTATTTATAGGGAAAAAAGAGGGTCGAAGAATCAAGAAAAGATCGAGTTCGAATCGGATTAAAACTCTTGCGATAGACAGCAGTTTTTGTGGTTTTTGTTTTTATCATATCTTTTGATCCAGAAATTGGAATGATATGAATAAGATATCGTTGGAAAGATCTTGAAGTCTACTTTCTAAAACAATTAGAATCAGATTAAAATAATTTATAGTATAAAAGATATAGCCGAAATAGTGAGACGGTGTCAGTTTTGGATAGAGTTTGACATTTTATTCATATGTTTTCCGTTATAGCTCGGAATTGATATTATAATATATCATTGGAAAGATAATTTCAAGGGCTATCCAACCATAGAAATTTAAGATAAAAAATATGAGGTACTAAATTCATATCTGTCTATCTTTGAATGACTTCCAATTCAGATAGAAATAGGATTTTCAAAAAAAAAAGTTTTATTCAATTTCAAACTCTTTTATCTTATCTTTTCAAAAAGGATAATTAAGATCTTTTAAAAACTTATAGAACCTTCCAATTAATCCTAATTTTTTTAGGAATGAGATTAAATAATTTGGACCCTCCACATGATCATTGGGTCGTAGGTAAGGTGGGCTTAGGTTCGGTTTGGGCTCAGTTTAAAATTTTGGCCATAACTTATTCGTTATTACTCGGATTTGGGCTTATAATCTATCGTTGGAAAGATCTTTTCAATCCCCATCCAACTATTTAATCATTGGATCCAGATTATGGACCAAAATATGGATCAAACGTTTTTATAAAAAAGGACACGAAATGAATGATTTTAAAGGACACGAAATGAATTATTTTTGGTTTAAAGGCACGAAAGGAGGAAAATAAGTTATGGTTTGGGGAAATGGGCTAGGATTTGGGTTGGTTTATGAAATGTATTGGGATTGAATATGGATTTAAGCACTCCAAAAATTAAATACTCAACCCGACCAATAATGGCAGTGAAAGGTTGTTCATCATCGGGTTTGGTTTTGGGGAGACATTTTTAGGTGTCTACAATGTGACTCAAATTTAAATTTAGAACGTATGACTAATAATTTAGAACATATGACTAATAATTTTGAGCAAGTGTGTGAGAAATAATTTAGAACATCTGAGTCAAGAATTAGAACATAAGTGTAAAAATTTAAAAAATTTGCTTTATGAAATTTAGAACATATGATTAAAATCTAGAATATCTAATTTAAAATCTAGAATATCTGATTTAAAATTTAGAACGTATGAATAAAAAATTTAGAACACTTGGTATAAAATATAGAAAATGGGAGTAAAAATATTGAACATATAAGTAAAAATATAGAACATGTGAGTCAAAATTGGAACATATGCTTTCGAATTTAGAACATATAACTAAAAATCTTAGAACACACGCACATTTTAAAATTTAGAACATATAAGTTAAAATTCCGGAATAAGTCATTCGAAATTTATAATATCTAACTTAACTAGTTTATGGTTTAGACCATGTGAGTACTAATTTAGAACATCTGATTTAATTTAGAATACCTGGAGAAAAATTTAGGACACCAGATTTAAAATTTAGAACATACGAGTAAATATTTAGAACATAAAAAGTGTTTTCACATAAGAAAAATTCTCACGAGAGCCTCCCCCCTATATATATATATATATATATATATATATATATATATATATATATATATATATATATATATATATATATATATATATATATATATATATATATATATATATATATATATATATATGTATATACATATTCCAGTCTCCAATATCATTTATGACATTTTCTGCACCAAAGTTAATAGTTTGTGATGTAGAGTGCACCCGATCAAGGTTGTGATATTTTCTGCACTGACCCAACCTATAGTTAGTTGGTGCTATTGAGGCCAATTTTTCCTTTTTATTTTATTTTATTTTTACTTTATATAACTACAATTTGAATTGGGATATCATGGTGATATCTTCAAGTATTATTTTTTTTTTCATAATTATTACATGCATAATGAAAGAATATATGATCAAATTTGTGCATGGCCAAACAATTACAAGTATTTAAAAACAAAAAGATTAAATCCTTACGGAGCTTTATGATCTAACTCTCAAAGCCTCTCTATACTATTAGAATTAATCTATGAAGACTGCTTTAGCTAATATTTCTTTGTTTTTTGACTTCTATTCAAAATCTAACCATATAATTAAGATTTCAATAGATATCTAACCATTTAAGATTTGTATAATTTTGCTAAGTTTCGAGTTGTGGTTATGAAAAGAGAAAATTGGGTTAAGGTGTATTTTTGAGTAGAAAAAGTGTTTGAGATATGAAGAAGGATAGAATGGCTTAAAAATGATAGAAATTGGAAATTGAAATGGCTTGGAATTCTAAGCTGCAAGAATTAAGCGTTCCTTCGATCCAATACGCTACTTGAACTAAATGGTGGCGAAAGGTCATTCATTATTAGGCTTTGGCCAGGGAGACTTTTGTAGGCGTCTAAAAATGTATATCCGTAGACACCAAAATTTATCTCCCTAAATAAAGCCTAATACGAAAATGTATATCACTCGTCTAATTTGGTTTAGGTTGCTTAATGAACCTAGAGTTTGCTTGAATAAACTCTTGTTCTAACCCAAGACATTTTATTCTAACCCATCAACCTATTTTAAAATCATTTAAGCCTATTAATTAAGCCTAAACCCCTATAATTTGTTGACCCCAAAATCCATAAACCTTACCTTGAAACCAAGTTAACCTGATTTCCGAACTTCAGACTTTTTATATGAAACTTATATGGATGGATAGCTCTAAAAATCATCTTTCCAATGATACATCATAATAAGCATGAAGGATATTATGAGAAAAATGCTAAATCGAGCCCAAAGTCGACACCATTACACTATTTTCGGTCATAGCTTATTACAATACATCTTATTTTGATTCCAATCGATTTAAAAATAAGATTTGTGAATCATTTCAACGATGTATTATATGCCTTATTCCAATTCAAGTTCGGGGGTAAAATGTTATGATGATTTTAAATTCGAATGAAAAATGCAACACGCGTGACACATGAATCTGCCTGCATGTTACACAAATTACTCAGCTTCATTATTTTTTTCAATCTTGTTTGCTGATAGAGTATATAACATATTCCTAGGCCTCAACCATCACTTTAAGATTTTGGTTGAGATGGTCCTTCAACATGGTATCGGAGCCAGCGTGACACAAAGGTCACAAGTTCGAATCTCATCCACCCCTCCTCTAAAGTGAAATTAATTCGCGCTGGGTATGAGAGGGCTTGTGTTGCATCCACATTTCAAGCCCAAAGGACCTTTCATGTGAGGGGGAGTGATACAGTATACAACATATTCCTGGGGCTCAACCATCGGCTTAAGCTTTTGGTTGAGTTTGTCCTTCAACATTCGCCTTGTTAAATTTTAAATAACTCTTTTAATAGTTTATTCAATCCATCAAATTCAACATCAACCTCCAAGGAACCCATCTAGATGTGATAACCTGCTGTTCTATTTCAATTTCTCTAATTCAATTTCAATCACAATTCAAGTGATTCTAAAGTCTAAAACAAAACTCGAAGTTTTGCCTTAACACAAGGCATGAAAGATACAATATTAGGGGAAGAATTCAATTTTCTTTTTTTAGTTTGATTTAAATCTTTTGATTTACTATATTTTTAGAGTTGACTAACAATCTATTCATGTTGTAGCATTTAAAGTGCGCATTCAAAGTATGATATATAAATATGTTCTTGTAGATTAATTATTATATATACCTATATTAATATTAATACTTTGATTTCTTATATTTTTGCATCCTTAGTTGCTTCCAATTCAATGTTATTTGCTATACATTATTGCATTAATTATATGATCACCATATTGTATATTAATTAAGTTATGTATTTGAGTACTACGATTAATAAGATAATATATGTGGACAACTGGTTTAAGAACCTCTTAATAATCTTATTATATTGTTTACTCAAGTGATCAATATTTAACAATGTTTTGTGTACATTAATATTTAATAATCGACTTAACATATTCTAGTTTGGAACGAATTGAATCTTTATTTGTATGTCTTTTTTATTGCAAATAATACATATCGGAATAAGATTAAAGTAAAGGACGATATGGGCGGATTTGACTTCTTGACTCAATTTGGTACCATAATTTCCAAATTCCTAATGTGTTACAAGATCATATGGAGTTAACAATCTCATGGACTGTGAATGGCGTGATAATCTTCATTTAGCAAATCGTTGTTGCCTCCGGATTTATATTGTGGTTGTCTTTTTGACCCTTTCATTAATGATCCATGAACAATGCTCATTATTTTGTCCTTTGTCCCATCTGATATAATGTCAATACAATTGCCATGCATATGTAGGCCAACGGGTACGGAGCCTACAATAAAATTCCTTAAGGGAAAAAAAATACAACCATTGAACATGGGTTAAGGGAAACTAGTAGTGTTCACCTCTAATTCAACTTCACCAACCGATTAATTGTAGATTGTGATAACTCATTAATCATTATTGACTCGTTTTTAAATTGTTGACTGTGATGACTTTTTAGGCTTGTTTGTGTAAAATGTTTAATTGAGTATATTTTGTTTAATATAATTTCATGTATCTAGGTGTGTTGTGATGTTGTGGGAGGATTTTGATTACTTTACGGTCATAATCTTTATTGGAAAAATGTACCTAAGATGTGTATCAAAAGCGGAAACTCATCGGTAGCATTTTCTCTAATATGTTCTAAAATGGACAAACATAAACAATTTTAAGCAAACATTACATAGACAACAAACAACACAATATAAACTGTTTGGGTTCAATTATGCCCAATTGGGCCCGGTCATTAAATGATTCAATCTAAGTCAAGGCCCAAGCCTCCAAACCTGCCAAGTCAATCTCAAGTTAACAACCCAAGTCATCATGGTCAGCCCACATGACCTCAAGCCCATCTCTTCTCCTTGTCATGCTAAGTTATAAAAGCCTTCAATTACATCATTTATCATTCATTCACATTCAAGCCTCAAGCAATTAATACTCTTGCGTGCATAGCTTTCTCTCTCTAAACACTGTTTGACTTCGGCATCGGAGGGGCCTTCCTCGGCACAACCCCCGAGGCCAGTTTACATGTGTTTGCTGTGCAGGAAACCCTCGGCCCAGCATTATTTGGACTGAGTAAGTCTTCATCCACATTTTCGGACCTTCGGCAAGGTCCCATTATTTTCACCCGAAACATAAACAATCCACATAACACATATATAACGCATATGAGAATATACGTGGAAACCTCAAACCCAAGAAAAAAAACCACAAGTAGATATTGACTTCCAAAGCACGAAGCGACAATCCAACCATTGAATGTGTAGGTTGGGAAGGCAAGAATGTGTCGACTTTCGGCGTCGATCGAAGTACGTTCGGTTGTGGTTCGGATGGCTAGACTGAAACTGAACTGCACCATGAAGAACTCAGATTTTCACTCTCTGCCTTCATTCTGTATGTGGGTGGGATATTTGTTGCAACACTTTCTAAGAATTCTAACATAAGTCAACTCCTTACTTGCTTTTGGTCTCATTAAGACCTGACAAACGAACTTCAGGCCCAAATATGCATAAGCCTATATGGTCGTATAGATGTGGCCTTATGGACTTATAATTAAAATAGGTAACTCATATTACTATAAATGGGCTCTTTCTGTACAAAGGAGGGAAATGTTCAACAATCAGCTAACAATCAACTGTACTTCATTTAAAAAAAATAAATAAAAAAAAAATCATGATACATAATTCTTGTCAAAAACTAACACTGTGTTTGAATTGAAGGAGATGGAGGGAAAGGAAGGAAGGAAAATAGAGAGGGTGTACCATGTTTCATTTGAATAACAAATGAGAAAGGAAGAGAATTAAAAAGGAGATAAATAAAAGGATTAAATAGTACTCCGTAACAATTTGACATTTCCAATAATGAACAGATTTGAAAGAGAAAACTCATTTCCCCACCTCCCTTTCCCTTTCCTTCCCCTCCTCCCCTCCCTTACCACCCCTTCTTTTCCTTCTCCTTTCTTTATCCAAGCACACTATAACACTATGCTTGAATAGAGATAAATAAAGGAAAAGGTAGAGAAGAGAAAAGAAGGGATGTGTAATCCTTTGTTTAGATATCTAATGTAAGGAGGGAAGGGGAGGGAATTGAAAGGATCCACTTTCGTTTATATAACCAAATTCTTTCTATTAAAATTTAAAAGGACCAACTCAATCAAAAGCTTAAACTGATAGTTAAATCCCAACATCGGTGAATATACTCTATTATGATTTCTTACATGAGAGTTCCTTGTGATTGGTTCGCGAAATATAGGTATGAGGTATGGGTTTAGAATGTCTAAAACCCATACCATATGTTTGTTTGTCAAAAGTATGAATTTTAAACCCATACCTCAAACCCATGAGTTATGACCGTATAGGGTTTAGAAACACTGAGGGGGGGGAGGGAGGTGGGTTTGACTCATTCCATTCCCTTAGGTATTAGATAAAGGAGGAAATTTCAACTTCCAACCCGATACCATCTTAACTTCATTCTTAATTTCAAACATATACCACTTGGCAAACCAAACGCCCTCTAAAGAGATTTGTAAGAAAAATAAAATGTCACCTTCTCCCTCCCTTTCCCCTCCCCTTCCCCTCCCCTCCCCTTCCCTCTTTTTCCTTCATTGTCTCTTTCCTTCATTATTGTTATCCAAACAAAAATCACACTCATTCCAAATAATAAAAGACAACTAACCAAATAATTTATTCGTTGAAACAGCATGAATAAAACTCAATAACGTCACCTCAACTTTTTTTAATAAGTTACCAACATGCCTTCCACTTTGCCATCGTTTAAAAGTATAAAACATGCATGCGCACCAAAATTAACCAAAAGCCAACATAATGTCGAAAATGATGGTATATGAGACTAAAGATTAGTTGAGAGGTTTCAACATCTCAACATCAAAATTCACTAATTGTTCTATTTTTATAACTTATCACATAATTTCAAATTCTTACATACAAAACTTAATCAGCTAGAAATAGATTCAGAACATTCTCATACACGAGATTTAATTATCCAACATGCTTAGGCATTGTACTTTATATATACAAAAAGACCACCAGGACTAGATCAGATTACGGGAATTACAGAGATTGAGTACTAGGAAGATCAATCCAATGCAACTGGAGCTCAATTTCACCACATTCAACATTCCGAAGTCTAAGGATCATGTTTTGAGTAACTTTGCCATCTTTCCAGACAATGGAGCTCTCCTCTGCAATGCAGTTCTGCCTGTCTGGCCTCACCTTTGTGATGACAGTTCCGTCTGGAACACCTTCAAGATTCAACTTTACTGCCTCTAAAAATGGACTGATATCGAACTCTGCGTCTCCCATTTTGTCATCCAGGGAAAATGTATCATGATCATAAACAAACTGCAAAAACACGGAAAAGAACATGAGTTAGTCACATTAGATTAGGTGCAAAAGCTTAATGAATAATTCTTTTGTTATTTTTCAACGTATTCCATCCGTTTCAAACTGTAACCATCACCCTGTGCATTCTTCCAAGGGTGTCTTAAATTCCTTCCACCAAACTGTAGTACAGAATCATCCTCGAAAATATCGGGTTGTCATTTTATTTTATGTGACCACTTGAATAATCTAGCTTTTTATCTTGTACTCCTAAGAGTAATAAGAATTTCATATCAAATTCCGTCAACATCATTCTTATCTTTAGTTGTTCTACAGGGCAAAAAGAACTTTCTACTTTGTTTACATTAAATTCAGAGAATTACTACTTATATCTACAAGTTTCTTTCTTGGTGACATACAACAAAGGGCAAAAGCTGTCATCAAATCATCTATTTGTGGAAATAAGGTAGGTATTAAACGACAAAAGAAAAAAAAGGTTGGGTCCTAATTGTACAAAACAAATTAAGCATAAGCTAAGAAAGGTGTTTACGTAGTTGAGACTTCACATGATGTGTTTCCTTAAACAGGATTATATACTATGTGATCAGCACCAGCTAAAATTTAGATTAAGGTTTTGTGTAGAATAAACCAGAACTCTAGAAAATGAATTCAAGATTGACATAAAGTACATATATATAATAAATAAAAAAAAAAAAAAAAAAAAAAAAAAGAAGTATAAATCACTATTAATTTATATGAGTTCCTTCGTTTTAATACATGTCGAGAAATGTAACGAATATGTATGAAACAATAATAAGGAAAATGAAACAATTATGATGAAGTTGCATATAGATTTGAGTTTAGAATACTTACAATTTTAATTGATTCATTCGGGTCTGTAACACAGAGAGTTAAATCTTCATTCCACTCCGGATTAAGAGACTTCCTAATAATACGAGTCTTGAGTTTCTGCCATAAAAATTAAATAAAACACAAGGGTTAATACTTAATGTTGAACCAAGATATAAAACCAACTATCAATAAGCTCAAAACCATTACTAGTATCACTTTACTTTATTGGTGCTATAGTTCAATTTACAAACGTCTATTTGCCTAATTGTCCAGACAGTTAAGCAACTAAGACGGGACTGAAATTGTGTTAATATTTTTAAAGACTAGTCTACTGAAGTTAGTAAGAATCGAGATTTTGTCACTATTGACACTTCAGTCAAAATAAGGCGTTTATCAAAATTCTTTACTGACTTGGTTTACTCACTTCACATGGCATGGTATACTTGTTTTTTTTGTCCTAACATTATAAATTCAATGTTTTTGAGCTGGTAAAGGCGCTTAACCATCGCATTCAATGATAACCATGTTACAAAGTAGAAATGACATGATAAAAGAGGACTAGAGGAACGTGTACGTAACGTAGATGAACAATTTTTTTAAATTCATCATGCTTAATCAGGCGGTTTGTATTGAATTTGACTTTGAGTTATTTTAGTTCATGTCATATTTAAGTTACGAGTCATTCAAATTAATTAGAATGAGGTAATCCATGTTGAATCAAATCTTATCGTGTCTAGATGTTGATTAATTCAAATTAAGGACTCTAAGGTTACTTTTACTACGTACACATATTCATGTGATGTTTCAACAGCTTATGTCATTAACCACTTTCAAATTTCAATGACCTCAGGCTCAGGGTTGGAAGAGGAAAAGTCTTTTATTCTAGTAAGACCAGACTTTTCAAAGAAAAAGTTTTAGAAGGTTAAAGTAGAATTGTATACTTTCTGGGTTACTTCATACTTCCTGCATTCTGTTAATATTGTAAAAGGATAAAATTACGCATCCCAGAACACATTTAATATGCTAAATATCTATAATTGTGAAAGAGTAAAAATTATAAAAAGTTGATATTGTGAAAATATTTTATAAGACGAATCCAAGGAGATCTATAAATCATATTATATGGTAAAAAAAAATGATGAATAGTGCAAAAAGTCCGTTGTTGCAATATTAATAGAACGGAGGGAGTATATATTGTAAAGTTTACTCGTCTCCTTTTGATAGTCACTTTTGGTAGAAAATCATAGGAATTAATAAACATAAATAAGAAGTAGCAAAGTACATTAAAAAAAAAATTATATTTGATATGAAAAAAGTAGAGATAGAAAGTAATTAAAGTACATGAGAAAGTTAAAAACAAAATAATGTGACTAACATTTTACTGTCAAAAGGACGGAGGGAGTATCCAGTATTCACACCCTCATCATTATGTTAGACTCGTCTTTATATCAATGTTTAATTTTCTTCTGAGAAATGTACTCGTAATTATGTTGAACGCGGATATGTACTTGTACAATGTTTTTATTTTTCAAAACTAATGAAAGTAATGTATTTGTTTATATTATGTGTAACAATTGAATTTTGAATATTCGTATTTAAAATACACATGAATACGGAGTACATGAGAAACGGAAGTAATAAAGGTTTAAAATAAAATATACTCCACAGTAATTTATTTTCGAATAGTAAATGATTTTAATTAACAATTCCACAAAAATTAAGAAGACTTTAATTAAGACAAAAAATGTTAGGTAATTCATTAATGAGTCAGTTACCGTAACATCCGCTTTCCCTAAATAAAATTAATCAATTTATGATTAATTATTGGTCTGATTGAAGATAGCCTGACAATAGATAATTAAAGTAGAATTCAAATGACTTCCGTTACTTTCTTTAATACTTGTATCCTTCAGTCAACGTAGCTTTCTTCTTTTTTAAAATTTTTTTTTTAGGGATTCATGATTCCATGGAATATAACCCATTAATCAGAGAAACAAATACGAATTAGCATTAAAATTAACACAAATGACAAAATTTAGTTTCTCAACTGGACAAAATTGTAAAATGTTGTATCAAAAGAAGCATTTTCAAGACCAAAAAGTAATTTTATACCCATAAAAAGTCGACCCCAATACTGATATCACTATTGACACTACTATATCACAAATACACAAATGTGCTAGCTATCGCAAAATCAGTTGTCACCGATACCAGTTCAAATAAAATAACGGGTACGAACCTGTTTACCAAGACGAACGAGAACATACGGATCACTGCTGCTAACATCACGAACAGCGAGATTAATACCACGTTTAACCCGAATACGGAGCAGACCCAATGCGTTGCCAATCGGATTCACCTTTTTGTCCGCCATTCTTCTTCTTTTGAGAAAATGAGAGAGAGGAGCGTATGTAGGTGTAAAGTGGGTAAAGTTGACAAAAATGAGAGGAGAAGAGAGTTAAGGAAAGGGTATAATAGCAAAAATAAGGATTTATGTTTATGTTGTGAATTGTGTTGTTTTTGTAAGAGAGTTTTGAAGTTGTAATTTAAATTATTTAATTGAATTGTTAGGTTATTGGATTGGAGTGGACCAGCACTTCTTGTTTATATAGACGGTGATGGGTCCTACCTAATGGGCCTCACACTTTATATGCACCGCAGCTAATTACGCGCTGGATGGATGCCTGGTTACTTGTACCTTGTTTTACTTGGTCTAGAAAGTTCATTGTACAATTTGATCTTGGGTTGTATTTGGGTTGAGTTTAAAAGGGTTTGGCCGTTTGGGGCAATTTTGGGTTTAGAATTTTATGGTTAGGTTATTGGAAGTATACGTTATGCTTCCTAAAATCATAAGTTATCAAGCTGAGCTTAATCTAGTAAAAAGGAGAATACATTCCAACTATGAGGTTAGACGTTTAATCGTCACTAGTGAGTAGTGACTCTTTAAGGACCTTCCCCCACTCTTCTAAATGGTCTAATTCGCTAACTCAGACCAGGTTCACCTATAAGGAGTTTCGGGCCGGTTGACCCTTAATCTTACCGACTAAAAAAAGAGAAGATTATAAGTTATTAGACTTGTCAATTTGTGTCAAAGGGTCGGATTTGAATTAGATTTCATGTTGTGCTAAAAAATTCTCAAGTAATGTAAGAACATAATATCATTATAAAAAATGATAAATAGGTCAAAACAGGTTGAATGTAGGGTGTTTGAGCCACATCAGGTTTAGTTTCTCTCTCAATAACTTCTTGTTATGTTCGGATCAAGTTAGGAATCGACAACTCTATAAGTTATACTCGGTAATAATAGATTATAGCACTCTAATATTCAACATCAATATATATACTCCTCGGGTTGGAGCATATTAATCACAAACGCTTATTTGTGAGGCAGATTTAAATAAGTGTTTTTTAATTACTCCCTCCGTTTTTAAATACTTGCTCCATTTCTTTATGCGCGGAGTTTTAGGAGTAATTAGAAAAAGTAATAAAATATGGAGGTAGTGGGGTAGTTGAGAAAATAAAAAATTGTAAAAAGCAAAAGTAGTGGAAGAATAAGAGGAGAGAGAGTATTATGTTGGGTCCACTAAGTGTGAGAAATGAATTAAATATTGTAAAAGCTTTCCATAAAAGGAAATGGAGCAAGTATTTAAAAACGGTCGAAAAAGAAAAGTTGAGCAAGTATTTAAAAACGGTCGAAAAAGAAAAGTTGAGCAAGTATTTAAAAACGGAGGGAGTAAAGTTTTAGCGAAAATATACGCCAATAACTCATTTCTAAACACATAGAATATTGGGTTAAAGGACTAATTACCTTTGTTATGTTTTGTACATTCATAGTCATCGTGTTGGCTTCTAGACAAAAACAAATCAAGCAGTATGACACCCTTTTTTTTTTGACAAAAGAACTTACAAATAAACAAACAACAAACATACTAAAAACGGAAACAAAGTAAATCACGCCGACGCGCCATCCCTGCCAAACAGTGAGCTTGAGCAACCTTAGATCTTGGAACCTTCTGAACACGACACACAACCAAAGCCCCAATAATTTCCAGAAGCTCTTGCTCAATCCAACAGACAGAAATATCCTTTGGAACCAAAGACCGAAGCGAATCCACCACCAAAGAACAATCAGTAAGAATCTGTAAAGAGGAATACCCACGCTGCCTAGCATGGCGTAAAGCAAACAGACAAGCTATCATTTCAGACTGGAACGCAGAATTAGAGCTACAAGCCTGCGCCCCACCCCCGAGTTGAACATTAGAAGCCACATCCAAGAATACCCATCCAGTACCCGCATTATGACTGTCAGAATTCCAGGCCCCATCAAAAGTAAGACTAACTGTACAAACATCCGAAGCATTCCCTCTAAGAACAGCAGAAGACATAGCAAAAGAAAACCCAGGAGGAGACGCAGGCGTAATATCATATCTGAACAATCTAGCCGCAGAACACCTGTCCACCTAACTAGAAGCTAGATCCATAATAGAATCAGGAGAATAAACCGCAGAACAAAACCTCAAAGAGTTTTGAGTAAGCCAAAGGGCCCATACAAACTTAGAAAAGGATCTAGCATCAACCAATCCTTATCATGAAGAAACCTAAAAAGAACCTTAATAAACCGCTCTTCAAAAGACTGATCCTGGGACATATTGAAGGCTGAACCACAAGATCGGTCTTCCCATAAACTCCAAGTAAATGGATAGTCTCGGAAAAGGTGAGAAAGAGTCTCCACATCCCGATGACAGAACCCACATATGGAATCCACAGGCAAACCCTTCCTAGCAAGTAACGAAGCAGAAGGCAACGCATTATGGATAATTTTCCAAGCAAACATTTTCCACTTCGGAAGTAAAGGCGAAGCCCAGAAATGCCTCCACCAACTTGAGTTAAGAACCAAAGGTGACCTCTGGTCACCATTCTCATAACACAAGGAGCATACATACACAGTCTTCGTGGAGAACCTTGATAAATCACATTCATATAGGATCTATAGGCACGTTTATGCTAAGTTTGTAGTAGCTTTTTAGGTCTTTTTGTTGCTTTTTTAGGACGCAAATGCATAAGTTGTTTGTCTTGTGCTCTATTACGCTCCGTTTGTGTTTTTCTTAATGTTTCAGGTGATTTTATAGTGATTTGGACGCTTTCGAAGTGTTTGGAGTTGATTCGGATGATATTTAGATGGAAGCCGACGAATCGAGCTTATTAATCGTAGATACCTGTAGGCACGAAAAATTATATAAGTGCCACATTGGATATTATATGGGTAAAAAAAGTCAATTTATTGACTTGATGCTAATTTGGCTTTTAATTAAAATTAAATTAAATTGGGTGAATAAATTAAATTGACCCATTTTAGTTATTTTAATTAAATTGTTTATTTAATGGTTAAAGCCCATTAAAAATGGGTTATAATAATCAAGCAGGCCCACCTCCATTGTACATCAAACCCTAACCCTAAGAGTTACTCACTCTATAAATAGAGGCTCTCAACTTCATTTAGGGAGGGGAAGAGGAAGCAGAAGGAAAAACCTAAAAGAGAGAAAAATCTACAGAGAAAAACCTAGAGAAAACAAGGAGAATCAAATACAGAAAAACCTCACATAAAATACTCTAAACCTCTCTAGAGAAAATCTCACATAAAATACTCTAAACTTCTCCAAAGCAATCCTCTCAAAACCTAGAAGAAGAACAACAAGCATTCGACGTGCCGTTCTACTCTAGAAGATCACCCGTGGAAGAGATCAAGCCTCGACGACCCTCAACACGAAGGAAAGAAGAACCTCAAATCATCAAGAACATCACCGGTTCAGCCTCTACACCAAGAAGTCATTGATCGAGATCAAGCCTCGTCGTGAAAGGAATGGTGTCCTTCGAACAAGTGTATTATTCTGATAGCGGGTTCAGAATTATTAGAAAGCTAATATATTCAGTAAGGTCAAGTGATCGGAATGCCTGGGTGGAGGCCGCTTCCGATCAATAATATTAATATAATTAATATTACAGCTTAATCTTGACTGAACCCTTCAGGTCACACCCAAGCAAAATATACGAACCAACTCGACGAATTAATTCGGAAGAAATTAATTCGTCGCCCGAGTGTTAAATATTTAGACGTCGGTAATTCGAGCTTAGAGCGTCGAAACCGATCGTCGGAAGTCGAGTCAAAATAATAAAAGACGAGACGCACAAAAATAATAATAAATCGACCATATTCCCAAAATACCCCTAGCATCGGAGTGCCCCGAGCATCCGAATGCTAGGGGCAAAAATGTCCTAGCAAAGGTGGCTAGCAAGCACCAAGCCGAGCCAAGCATGGCTGGCTGGTGCGTGCTAGCGCACCGTGCTAGCAGCCACGGCCAGCAGCAGCTAGCAGCCGCAGCACGTGGTGCATGCAGCAGCTAGCTGCCGCGGCTAGGCACGCTAGCACGGCAGCAGCTGGGTGCGGGCTGGGCTCGGGCCGGGCTCGGGCTTGGCTCGTGGCTTGGCTCGGGCCATAGGGCCGTGGATTAAGGGGAAGCATGGAATATGGGAGCAAGTGGGAGAGGACATGTGGCACAAGGAGAGTATTGAGTGGGGAGCAAGTATGGTCCCCTACTCTCCATGTGGTCCTCACCAACCCATCTCACATGGTAATGTCACTTGTAGATTTATTATTAGTTTGCAATTTTAATTTAATTTAGCTTTAAATTAATTTGTGGAATTTCATGATCCCACATTGATGGGATAGAAATTCCCACTCATACTTTCCTCTATAAATACCAACCTTGGGATTTGGAGTAAAGTGCTTGAGTGGGAGTTAAAAAGAGCATTCCATAATTTTTGGGAAAACTCTTAAACTCATATAACACTCGGGTTTTGGTCGGACCTTGCTAACCCCAAGGTAGCGGACCTTAAAGTTGTGTTCGCCTTTTTGTGGGTGGATACCGTCGGAGGCGCGGCGCTTGACGTGCTCGTAGCTTTCAAGTAAGAGCCCCGGTTTTTGGGCGAAGCTCGCTTCGAGGGTAAGATTCGTTATCTTTTCTTTGTGATTATTTATTTATGCTTTATGATTTTAATTATTGCGAGTGGTTCCTCGGGTCGGGGTTGTTTCCGCGGTGTGTCGGACTCACCAAACCCCAACAGCGGTATCGGAGCCCCGCTCGTTTTTTTTTATAATCATGTTTTTCAAGGTTTATTTTGGCTTAATTTTCTGGTTTAAGTTGCTAATTAGATTAGTAGCTCGGTTTTATTTTTTTTAAATCCCGTTTTTATTGTCAAGTTTGGCCCAGAACCCAGATTTTCGCCCAAGACTAGTGAATTTTGGGTGGAAAACGTGTTATGGAAAGGTTTTTACCCCCAAGGACCTGTGATTTTAGCCAAATTCTGACCAGAAATGCCTTTTTCGAGGGGTTTTTCGTTTTTGACGAAAATTTTTAAGTCTTTTCTAACCTTGAAATTAATGGCATAAATTGTTGATTATAAGGTTGATTATTTGCATTATTTTCTGCATTTTTATGTCCTCTTAAAGCACACTTACTTGGTAGTATTTGATGCTTAAAGGTTGATTTATTTTCACATAATTGCAAACTAATTGCTTTTTAGTGTGAAAGTTTTATTTTTGAGGCTTCCTAAGTGTTAAAGATTCAATCTTTATTTGTGATAAATGATTGAAACTTTAAAAACCACTAAATTCCATGTTATTTTGTGTTAAACTTTGTTGTTTTAATCATTTTGAGTTGATTGGAAACATAAAGTTTCGATTTTTGTGATAGAAATTTGGTTATCTTCATGTTGGAAGATATAATTTTCAAGGATTCACAAAATTTAGATGTTGGAATTTTCATTTGAACATTAAAGTTCATATTTTTCCAACTTCCCTTTACTTTGTCAAATTCTCAAGTTTAATTTAAATTGATTAAATTGAAAGTGAGAAATTGCCTCAATTTTATGTTGCACCAAGCTAAACCAATTTAATTAAGAATGGTTCTTGGAATTATTTTGGTTATTTGCACTTTGAAAATTTTATTAAGTTAGACTTGTTTAAAATTTTATTTTGCTCTCTAAATTAGTTCTAAAATTAATTTAGAATTAATTATTTTGTCTCGCGAAAAGGGATCAAATCCCGAGGCCGTGGCAGCGCCGCCTTGCTTGCGGCCACACGCGCGGCAGCAGCCACGCACGGCAGCAGCACACGCGCGGCAGCAGCACGCGGGCTGCAGCAGCCACGCGCGGCTGTGCCGTGGCAGCAGCTCGCGGTCGTGTGCCGTGGGTCGTGTGTTCGTTTTTTTGGCGTGTGCGTATGCTTGGTGCGGTGAGGTGACTAGCCGTAGTAAGGCTTGATGTTAATTTTTTTTGCCGTTTTACTTATTTTAATTAATTTTTTTTATTTTAATTAAAATTTTGGGAGGCTAGGCCTCGGTTTTGAGCGGCATTGGCAAAATTTCATTTTGACAAGTTTGGGTGCTACCGACTTAATTAATTAGATTAATTAAGGAAATGCGGAATTTAGTGGGAGCTTCAATTATTAATGACGTAAATTTTATAATCGGTTAAACAACTTTGACTAGTTTTAATTAGGCGTGTTAATCGGATTAACCACCTAGATTAGTTACTAGTGCGCGCATTGTTTAAATGCATTTTTACTTTGTTTTAAATTTGTAAATTTCATGGGCCATTCAAAAATAGTGAATGGATGAATGGAATATATATATATTCTCTCTCACAGGTTTTATGAAATGGCAACTAGTGGGACCCGACTAGGATAGAAAATACGGACTACGTGCCGTTATGTATTTTTGTAAATCTAAATACGGTCTACGCACCGTTAAGTATTTTTGTACTTTAATATTTAGATTATTCCTAGTTGTAGACACTAGTTTTTGCATAGTTTGGTTAAGTCTTGAAGACGGCGTATCTTGGAAGACAAAGCCTTGAATTGCAAATGAAGACCTTTTGAAGATATGAAGATTTCAAGGGGTCATGCTAGTTGCCAATACGCATCTATAATTTCGCTCTATATTTTATGCTTATATATATATATATGTGTGTGTGAATTATTCGTTAGATGCATGTTTAGGTTTTCTTGATGTTGCGATGATTAGTTAAGTTCACTTAAATCAACCAACATAGAAATCCTAGGTCCCTAATAATATTGAGTCAAACTTGCCTTTCCAAAACAACACTTACTAACCGGACGATGGTGATGGTAGGCTACGCCAAAGCGAGGTGCCATCACTTCTCCAAGGGGCATAAGGCACACCGGGTGTGCACGTTGGTTTTGGTTTAACTCATCGGTATGAGTGAGGAGTCCTCACATACCGTGGCAAAAGAGATACATCGTCAAAGATGCATTAGATGCGACGATTGTCTAACCAAGAGTGGCTTAGAGCCATTAGAAAGGGAATGCTTACCCTAGAAGATTTAGTGTTTAAGACAAGCCAAAGCATGCTTAACCACTCTTTGTTTCTTCGGATCTTGGAATCGCCTTATTTTCACAAAATAGGGACAAATTTTACGTGTGAATAAGACGTCAAATAAGTATTGAAAATTTGCATGAATAAAATTCAATCTTATTTAAGTATTTTTGAATGGTTTTTCATTAAAATTCTTTCAATTGTAGAATCATGTCTTCAACTAATGACAACGACCTTATGTACCCAGAACTTCCCGAAAAGTTACCATTTTTGCTCAATTTGGTGAACTTCAAGGAATGGGAAGATGAACTCCGAAAGACACTCAGAAATTGCTACCTAGAGCATATCTTGGACACTCCGATCCTGAGTTTCTACTCGAAAGGGATCATGAGTGATGAAGCTCATGAAGAATGGAGTATAGATTGCAAGAGAGTTTCCAAACTCATGGCAAACTCCATCCCGGATCAATGGAGAGGGGTTTTCTCCGGCTATTTTCCGGACATGATGCTCAAAGCTCTTGAGGATGTAGTCAATATGAGGGTCACCAAGAGTGCTAGGGGCAATTATGATGGTCATGTGGAGGATGTGACTAGGTCACTCTCCAAAATGAGGATCAAGCCACCGTAAGAAGGTTGTCTCTCGAAAGAAAGACAAGAGGTATGGGGAAAAGTCTACAATGCGAGACTTAGGCCCGGAATGCCACTTCAAGCTCATGTAATTAACATGACAAGGTTATTCAACCATCTGGAGCTAATTGGCAAACCAGTGGAAGACAAGCAAGCGGCTCACATGCTTCTTAGCTCTCTTCACTCGAGGTATGTGGGGCTTAAGATGCGTCTCACCGCCAATAGGGATACACTGTCCTTAAGGGAAGTCATCCAAGAGCTCCAAAAGACCTATTCTTGCAAGAAGGCTAACTTTTCCCTTAGACCAAGGAAGAAGGAGTTCAAAGACAAGAGGAAGATGCGCTGCTTCTATTGTGGTAATCCCGGACACTACAAAAGAGAATGCGGCATGTATCTGGATGATGAGGCGAAAGGAAAAGTAACCTCAACCTCAGGTATCATCTTATACACTTGAATATAAGCAATTTTAAAAGGTATTAGATACCGGAAAATTGACTCACAACACACTCCTTTCTCAGGAACCAAGTGAGCGGTGCTTTTTTCAAGAGGAATCGAGTTCACAAGTAGGATGGAAGTGATCTATCCAAGAGAAACTTGTAATCTCATGTTTTGTCTAAAGAAGTAGAACTTATTTAGTTTTATCTACCATACTTTTGATGTATTTCTGACGTTGGACGTCATTTTCATCAAATCAAGACCTTTTGTTTTGATGTCTTGAACATATTTATGGAATGACACTTTCACGTGTTTTTAGACAAATGTTTGATACCAATACAAAGAAAGCTAAGACTACACAGTCTAGTCAAACTTACTTGTGGCATTGTCGCCTTGGCCACATTAACATCAAACGCATCAAGAAACTTCTACAAGAAGGTATTCTTGACTCATTTGATTTAGAATCCTTTGAGAATTGTGAAGGATGTTTATTAGGCAAGATGATAAAGCAACCATTCTCCAAGTTAGGAGAAAGGGCCGGTGACTTGTTAGGACTAATACACACCGATGTATGTGGACCAATGAGTACACCCGCAAGGAGTGGTTATCGGTATTTCATAACCTTCACGGACGACTTTAGTAGATATGGTTATGTCTATCTAATGTCGCACAAATCTGAATCGTTTGATAAATTCAAAGAATTTCAGAAAGAAGTTGAAAACCAACTCGGCAAGAAAATCAAAGCGCTTCGATCGGATCGAGGTGGCGAATATTTGAGCCAAGAGTTTGATGACCATCTGAAAGAACATGGAATACTTTCAGAGTTGACACCTCCGGGAACTCCTCAATGGAATGGAGTATCTGAAAGGAGGAATCGAACCCTGTTAGACATGGTCCGATCTACTATGGGTCTTAGTGAACTTCCAATATCTTTCTGGGGACATGCACTTTTAACTGCGGCACTCACACTAAATCGTGCTCCGTCAAAAGCAGTGGAAAAGACTCCATATGAATTATGGACAAGCAAACCGCCAAGGTTGTCTTTTCTCAAGATTTGGGGATGCGAAGCATATGTCAAGAAACTCATTTCTGACAAACTTCATCCGAAATCTGACAAGGTTTACTTTGTAGGTTATCCAAAAGAAACCAAAGGGTATTACTTCTACAACCAATCCGAGAACAAAGTGTTTGTTGCTCGTGATGGTGTCTTCTTGGAGAAGGAGCATCTCTCCAAAATGACAAGTGGGAGGAAAATCGAACTCGACGAAGTTCGAGAGGACGAGCAACAAGGACAAGTTGAAAATCAAAGTGCTTACCAAGCAGCTGTTGACATTGGTCAAAGTCAAAATATGCAAATTCAACCCGACAATGCAAATGCTCAGTCCATTACCCTACGTAGGTCGACTCGGCCAAGATCTCAACCTGACAGATATCTCGGTGTTGTATTAACCGAAGATCAGGACATCCTAGTAGTGGATGGAGATGAGCCGGCAACCTACAAGCAAGCTATGACGAGCCCCGACTCTGCAAAATGGCAAGAGGCCATGAAATACGAAATGGACTCCATGTTTGAAAATCAAGTATGGGACTTGGTTGATTTACCCGCAGGTTACACACCTATCGGATGTAAATGGATTTTCAAGATGAAAACCGACAAAGATGGAAATGTATTTATTTGCAAAGCAAGGCTGGTAGCAAAAGGTTACAGGCAAATTCACGGCGTTGATTATGATGAAACCTTTTCTCCAGTTGCTATGCTTAAGTCCGTTCGAATTCTTCTAGCGATTGCTGCATATTACAATTATGAAATATGGCAGATGGACGCCAAAACCGCCTTCCTCAATGGGATTTTGGAAGAAACTGTGTATATGACACAGCCTGAAGGTTTTGTCGACCAGAATAATCCTAAGAAGGTATGCAAGCTTAAGAAGTCCATTTATGGATTAAAGCAAGCAGAAGTTGGAATCTGCGATTTGATGAAGCCATCAGTAAGCTTGGTTTTATCAAGAATCCAGATGAGTCTTGTGTCTACAAGAAGTTCAGTGGGAGTGACATTGCCTTCCTAGTTTTATATGTCGATGACATTTTGCTCATTGGAAATAGCATTCCATTGCTAGAGTCTGTAAAGGCTTGGCTCGGGAAATGTTTTTCAATGAAAGATTTGGGAGAGGCTCAGTACATATTAGGCATCAAGATTTATAAGGATAGATCAAAAAGGATGATAGGAATGAGTCAGAGTACTTACATCGATAAGGTACAGGCTCGATTCCAAATGGAAGGAGCCAAGAGAGGGCACCTACCCATGTCACATGGCATAACCTTAAGCAAGAAGCAGTGTCCAAAGACACCTGATGAGCGAGAAAGGATGAGTCGAATTCCGTATGCTTTGCTTATTGGATCGATCATGTATGCCATGATATGTACTAGGCCGGATGTATCGTATGCCTTAAGTGCTACAAGCCGATACCAATCAGACCCAGGAGAGGCGCATTGGACTGCGACCAAGAATATTCTAAAGTACCTGAAAAGGATCAAGGATAAATTCCTGGTCTATGGTGGTAAAGATGAATTGGTTGTTGAGGGATATACCGACGCAAGCTTCCAGACAGACAGAGACGACTTCAAGTCACAATCAGGATACATATTCTGTCTCAATGGAGGAGCGTTTAGTTGGAAGAGTGCAAAGCAAAGCACAACCGCTGATTCTACAACTGAAGCCGAGTACTTGGCAGCATCTGAGGCAGCCAAGGAGGCAGTTTGGATTCGCAAGTTCATTGATGAACTTGGTGTTGTACCCTCCATCAAGGGTCCAATAGACCTCTATTGTGACAACAATGGAGCTATTGCTCAGGCTAGAGAGCCACGAGAACATCAGAAGGTCAAACATGTCCAGAGGCGATTTCATATGATTCCAGAATGGAAGTCAGAAGGTGAAATCAGAATTTGCAAAGTTGGAACGGATGACAATGTAGCCGATCCACTTACTAAACCTTTGTCTCAAGTGAAGCACAACAAACACATTGAGGCAATGGGAATCAAGCATGTCGTGAACTGGCTTTGAATTCCATTTTATAGTGTTTTAATCAAATTTTGAACAATGTTGATGTAAAGCACCATGATGAACCATTCAGTTTTGGAGTAATTAAAATTTTCATGCAATTTAAATCACTCCATCTCTATTTAATTGTGGTTTAGAATTAAATAATGAGTCCATTCGATTTTAATAAATATTCAAAATAGGGTATCAAGTCAATGGCTTGGATAAAGAAACACCTATTAAGTGAACATTGAATATTTTAATCAAAAATTATCCCTAATCAAGGTCATATTTTGTGGACGATTGATGACCATCAGAGATTAGTGTGTAGCACCGTTTCTTGTGCTATGAGGATATAAATCATTTGCACAGGTATTGGTTTAGAACCATACTGGATCGACATATGAGGATACTTTAAGAGATTTAAAAATCGTCATAAGTATTTTCTCATTATTACTATCGGAACTCTTTTCCTTTGACCATGAGTAGTGGGAGATCTCTTGTTTGAGTACTGGTCCGCTTTGGTATCCGCCAAACGTCTGCCGTAACTGGGGATTATAAAGACATATATCAGGCGGGTGAGTCCTCTTAGTAAGAGAAGCTACATTACAAGACTGGAAATGTCCCCCTAATAACAATAGGGAACATGTCTTGTTGTTTACAAGGCCTCTCGAAGAGCGAGACTGTGAAAAATGCATGGCCGTGCTCAGATGGATTTTAGAAATCATCTGCTTATTGACAGTCAAACTCGGATTTCGAGAAACACTTCTGGACGTAACAGAGATGACTAGTAATCTTACTCTGTAGTTCATGAAGAGACATGAAGAGACATAGGATAAGGGCTATACACTAAATTCACACTTGTCCGGAAGGACAAGTGGGAGATTGAAAAGAATGGTGTCCTTCGAACAAGTGTATTATTCTGATAGCGGGTTCAGAATTATTAGAAAGCTAATATATTCAGTAAGGTCAAGTGATCGGAATGCCTGGGTGGAGGCCGCTTCCGATCAGTAATATTAATATAATTAATATTACAGCTTAATCTTGACTGAACCCTTCGGGTCACACCCAAGCAAAATATACGAACCAACTCGACGAATTAATTCGGAAGAAATTAATTCGTCGCCCGAGTGTTAAATATTTAGACGTCGGTAATTCGAGCTTAGAGCGTCGAAACCGATCGTCGGAAGTCGAGTCAAAATAATAAAAGACGAGACGCGCAAAAATAATAATAAATCGACCATATTCCCAAAATACCCCTAGCATCGGAGTGCCCCGAGCATCCGAATGCTAGGGGCAAAAATGTCCTAGCAAAGGTGGCTAGCAAGCACCAAGCCGAGCCTAGCATCGCTGGCTGGTGCATGCTAGCGCACCGTGCTAGCAGCCATGGCCAGCAGCAGCTAGCAGCCGCAGCACGTGGTGCGAGCAGCAGCTAGCTGCCGCGGCTAGGCACGCTAGCACAGCAGCAGCCGCGCCGCGCCACAGCAGCAGCCGCACCGCGCCACAGCAGCAACTGGGTGCGGGCTGGGCTCGGGCCGGGCTCGGGCTTGGCTCGTGGCTTGGCTCAGGCCATAGGGCCGTGGATTAAGGGGAAGCATGGAATATGGGAGCAAGTGGGAGAGGACATGTGGCACAAGGAGAGTATTGAGTGGGGAGCAAGTATGGTCCCCTACTCTCCATGTGGTCCTCACCAACCCATCTGACATGGTAATGCCACTTGTAGATTTATTATTAGTTTGCAATTTTAATTTAATTTAGCTTTAAATTAATTTGTGGAATTTCATGATCCTTCATTGATGGGATAGAAATTCCCACTCATACTTTCCTCTATAAATACCAACCTTGGGATTTGGAGTAAAGTGCTTGAGTGGGAGTTAAAAAGAGCATTCCATAATTTTTGGGAAAACTCTTAAACTCATATAACACTCGGGTTTTGGTCGGACCTTGCTAACCCCAAGGTAGCGGACCTTAACGTTGTGTTCTCCTTTTTGTGGGTGGATACCGTCGGAGGCGCGGCGCTTGACGTGCTCGTAGCTTTCAAGTAAGAGCCCCGGTTTTTGGGCGAAGCTCGCTTCGAGGGTAAGATTCGTTATCTTTTCTTTGTGATTATTTATTTATGCTTTATGATTTTAATTATTGCGAGTGGTTCCTCAGGTCGGGGTTGTTTCCGCGGTGAGTCGGACTCACCAAATCCCAACACGTCGACCCTCAATCAACAACCCAAGTCAAAGGTCTACATCAGATATCTTTGATAGAGATCAAGCATCGTCGGCCCTCAATCAAGAGTCAACTCAGCCCGTGAAACAAGTCAAAGATAAAGTGGAGATCGAATCAGAGGAGCAAATTAGAGATTGTAGCCAAAATTATCAAATTAATAAAACTAACATTTTGTTTCATTTTTTTTGAATCTATATTTTGCAGATTTAAAATTTGTGTTTACAATACCATGTTCGTGAATGTTTATTTTGAGATTTATATGCATGAGGAATGAATATAGAATTCACAAGGGTCGCTATGCATCTTTCGGAAATGAATTTGAGTTAGAAACGAAGTTAAACGATGTTTTATAAAGTGGCAAAACTGATCTTTGTCCACTCTTTTGATCATAACTTGAGTTCTACAAATTGGATTGATGCGATTTAAATTGCGTTGGAAACTAGACTTAAAGAGCTTTCCAATGGTAGGTCACACGCCCCAATAATCATTCTAGAACAGAAGTTATAGGCGTTTGAATCCAAGTGATGCTGTAAGCCACCCGCGGGATAATTGTTGCGCCCCTGTCCCGCGACCACTCGATACCAGCAGGTGCTGCTGCTAAGCCGCGGCCACCAGCCTGCGCCCGCAGGTCTGGTCGAGCAGCCTTGAAGCCTCGAGTAGCTTTTTCATTCACATCGTCACAAGTCTTCGAGCCACGTCATCTTCTATCGTCCACTAATAATTCAACTTATGTAATTTATATTTTCTTACTTCTTTTCTTTAATTATTTTTAGATTAGTTTTAGGATAATATAAATACTCAAGGGATATTATTTTTCCATTATGCCTTTTATATCTTTTATTATTTTACGTTCTTTTTAGTTTTCTCTTGAACCCTACTTTCTCATGGCATCTCCATGGATTCTTCCATGGATGATTCTTGGGTTTATTATTTCAATTCATTGAGGTATTTTATTTCTATCTCTTATTTTTAATTATGTTTTATTCCTTAGATCTAGTTTTAATTATTTCTTCCATGTTTGAGTAGATTATTTCTAGGGTTTGGGAATCCATGTTTATACTTTAATTCTTAATTGATATTATTTATGATTTGATTATTGATATCTCTAATTGATAGTGTTTTTCTTATTAATCTTGCAACCTGATCAATTGTTTGATTAATTCATGTTAATAAGAGTTTGAATCAAAAGATCTTACTTTTAGAGGCTTACCTACAATTAGCAATTTTGATTATGTTAGCGATCGAACTACATATGTTGAATTGAGAGCGTTAAGACCCGACCGTAGGCTTAGCAATTGCTCTAGATTATTGATTGATTGAATTGTTATTGATATTTGATAGATTTAGAACTATAAACATGGTGAACCATAACCCTAGGTCTTTTTATTGATTATTTTATCCCTCTTTTAATTTAGACTATTTTTCTATCCCAATTTCGTGACATAGTTTAGTTTCTCCATACCTTAGAAGTTAGATTGAATAACCATCTCTCTGTGGATTCGACCCTACTTACCCTACTACATTGTTAGTTGGTTTTTGTTAGGAATTTATTTTTGACAGGTGTACGACAACCTATCAAATTTTGGCGCCGTTGCCGGGGAGACGACTTAATTTGATTTGACTTTTATGTTTGGTTGAACTAATTAAACTTGTATATATTTATTTTTTATTATTATTTTGTATATACTTTCTTTTTGTTTTACTCTTATTGTGTTATCATGGAGTGGTATGATTATAGTTCGTATGGAATTCATGGTGTTAATTAGCAGGGGCAATATGGTTATAATTCGGGGTATTGTAATGCTAATATTTCTATGTTTGATACATCATATGATTATCAAAATTCACATAATAATTGCATGAATTCCTGTGAAATTTCTTATTACCCTAATGAGTCTTATATGCATGATTTTAATTCCTCTTACCAACCTCGACTGGATAATTATACTCAACCCAATTCATCGGAGTGTAGGGAACTTTTTAATATGATGAATGAGTTTATTGTTTATCAGCATGAAGAGATTAATGAATTGATGCATGATTGTCAACGTATTTCAAAATCTATTGAATTACTTGCTGTGCAACAATATACTAACCAACAGGTGATACATGATGATAATGATATTGGTTTTGAGAATTGTATTTCAGTGGAGGAAAGCATTAATTTGACTCATGATATTTACTCCCCGTCAAATGAAAGTATAATAGAGGAGAATAATCTTTCATCTCTTTATGATTCTGATGGTGAAAATTATTGGAATGAAGATATAGAGGTAGTGGAAAAGGAAGAACAACCAATTAGTGTTAAGTCTTTGGTTGAGAAACCATTGGTTTTGGATATTTTGGTAGTTGAAGATTTTACTGACAAGTTTACTCATGAGGGTGAAGTTGAAGGTAAATGCATTGATGTTGAGCTTAACCGACTAACCCTTTATATCCCGTTTTCCCAGAGGTTTAATCTAGTTCCTTCATTCACTATGTTGAATCATCCTTACTTTCTTAAAATGTCCCCATGCCATGATACATTTGGCCATGTAGACCTTGATGTTTATTCAAAAAGGTTTACATTGCCTAAGGAGCAAGCAAAGGTAAGTTGTATATACTCTCCTTTTTCTTTTTATTTTAACTTTTCTTCTTTCGATTATTTTTCTTTTATTTTTTCTAACCCCCTGTATTTCAAGTTTTGTGTGCTTGTAGTCAAGCCATATGTGGTGCTCAATGATATGTTTGCAGGGGCGTATGATAATTTACTTAAGGCATTGGATTCTTCCGATTGACGAATTGAGTAAGGTCGCGCGGGACCTTAAAAATCAGCGCTAATTGGGAGGCAACCCAATTTTCTTTGTTTTTTTTTATTTTAATTTTTTTTTTCTGTCATTTAAATAATAATGCTAATGTGTGTTCTAGTGATGATGTCTTTTGCTAGGTACAAACATAGCTAAGTTCCTTGGCTACGTCGGCTACACAACTACAACTACCAATTGTGGTGGAGGTGTCTATACCTTTGACACTCCCTTCTCTTACCCACCCCTTTGTGAGTTGTGCCTCTCCCTTATTTATGCTTTAGTTCCTCTTTGTTCACATTGAGGACAATGTGATGTTTAGCTTGGGGGAGGATTATTGTCATTGTAACTTTATGCATGTTAGTTGTGTTTAGTTTATTTTTTTTATTGCTTTTTAGGTGTTGTATGGTTTGTACCATTCATTAGGAGTGGGAGTTTACATACAACGAAAAACAATGTAATCCTTTCTTAGTTGTTTTTAGTTGTTTTTGCTAGTGCATACTTGTGTCTATCTGATCAGAAACAAAGGAAGGGGCACCCACCCTGCTCACATACTCCTTAAACTGAACCTGAACCCCAGGCACCCAACTATCATCAAGAATTCGAATGTTGGTACCAGCCCCCACCTTCCACATCAAACCATGTCAAAGGGTCTGAAAACCTTGTAATACACTACGACAACCCCAAGATGGCCTAACCGTCTTAGCAGTACCATGAGAAGCCAGCAAAGATGGATACTTTGCTCGGTACACCCTAGAAACAAGAAGCTGAGAATTTCCGAATACCCAACCCTCCCAGCCCTCGAGGCAAATAAAGAGTAGATGAAGAAGATAATGCTACTCCCTTAGAGGAGGGAGAAGAGCGCCACCAAAAATGAGCTAGGATATTATCAAGGCGATTACACACCGTAGTAGGCACTTTAAACACCGAACTAGGTGAAAAAAGGCCTTTGGCAGCGGTTCAAACCCGGTCTAAGGCACCGGTTAGAACCGCTGCCTATGTGAGGGGTGCCAAAAACCAACGTTTTGGCACCGGTTCAAAACCGGTGCCATAGGGTAACATAGGCACCGGTTAACCGGTGCTATATGCCTACTTAGGCATCGGTTAACCGGTGCCTAAAACTGCTCTCCCGCCAATTTTTTTTTTTTGGTGGTAGATATTTTAGGCACCGGTTGCTGCCTAACCGGTGCCTATTCACCAAATTTTTTTTTTTGTTTTTTTTTTTCCAATTTTCGTGCAATAATATTTTAAAAAAAAAACCCTGTTTCCAGCAATAATAATAACTTGTAATTCCAGCAATTATATTAAATATAATAATTAATATTATTATTATTATAATAACTAATAATAATAATATTATTAATTATTACAATAAGATACAAAAATAATATTAAAAACAAGAATTCAATTATATATATAGATATAAATATTCCCAAACGCAATACAAAAAAAAAGTTGCTTACATATACAAATAATAGTACGTACATATATAATGAATAATAAGTTATATAGTTCAAAATTTAACATAAATAATTTACAATTACAATGCCATTTACATGTTGAAGGTGATAAAAGACGCCAACATGTCACGAACTTCATTAAGCTCCTTGATTGTCAACGGACCATCCTTTTGGACCTTGCAAAACTTGAAATACAAAAACATTATTTTAAAAATAATTAATTAGGCAAAACAATATGTATTTTATCAAATATTACTTATATGACTTCTATATAGCCCATTTACTACATTACTTATCAAATGAACTATTTCTTTCTCATAACATGTCAATATTGGATAGTTGTATGTGTGTAATTCCTAAAATTATATAGGAGAGCATTTTATTAAGGTTTATGACGCTTTTTACTCAAAATGGCCCGAATATGGCCTATATGACTTTACTTTGCCAATTTCCTACATTTCTTATTAAATGAACTTTATTTATCTCATAACATGTCAATATTATCTAGTTATAGGTGTATAAGGAAAGAAATCACATCAAAAGAGCATATTAACACAAAATGGCCCTAATATGGCCCATATGACTTCTATTCAGCCCATTTTCTACCTTTCTTGTGAAATAGCCTTTTTGTTTCTCATAACATGTCATTTTTGGATAATATTAGGTGTCTAAGGCTAGAAATCACATCAATATAGCATTTCAATAAGTTTAACAACGCATTTTACTCAACATGGCCCAAATAGGGCTTATATGACTTCTATGTAGCCCATTTTCTACATTACTTATCAAATGAACTATTTCTTTCTCATAAAATGTCAATGTTGGGTAGTTGTATGTGTGTAAGCCCTAAAATTGTATAGGAGAGCATTTTATTAAGGTCTATGACGCTTTTTACTCAAAATGGCCCGAATATGGCCTATATGACTTTACTTTGCCCATTTCCTACATTTCTTATTAAATGAACTTTATTTATATCATAACATGTAATTATGATATGGTTTTAAGCTTCTTCTTAGGTTGATCAATTCTTTTAGGCTTCTACACCCTCTTCTCTTTGAAGTTTTGCTTCCATTCGAAATCTGAAATAGTTTGAGAAATAATAAGTTTCAACTCACAATCACTTATACATATGTAATTATGATATAGTTTGAGAATGTATAAGTTTATTAGTTGAGAAATGAAGAAAATAGGCAAGTGAGTAGCCATTTCGGCTCAAATGACATTGATTTTGATGAATTGGACCCAAAACCTTAGAACATAGCGATTTTAATGTAATTTCAAATGACAAACACTTATAAATATGTGATTATGAGTTGTTTTGAGATGCAAGGAGTTTATAAGTTGAGAAATGAAGAAAATAAGCAAGTAAGTAGCCATTTCAGCTCGAAGTGGTTTTATTTTGATGAAATGTGGCAAAAAAAATTAGAACTTTGCTTCTTTTATGCAATTTCAACTCACAATCACTTATACATATGTAATTATGATATGGTTTGAGAATGTATAAGTTAATTAGTTGAGAAATGAAGAAAATAGGCAAGTGAGTAGCCATTTCGGCTCAAAATGGCTTTATTATGATGAATTGGACCCAAAAACTTAGAACTTGGCGATTTTTATGTAATTTCAAATGACAAACACTTATAAATATGTGATTATGAGTTGTTTTGAGATGCAAGAAGTTTATAAGTTGAGAAATGAAGAAAATAGGCAAGTAAGTAGCCATTTCGGCTCGAATTGGCTTTATTTTGATGAAATGTGCCAAAAAAATTAGAACTTTGCTTCTTTTATGCAATTTCAACTCACAATCACTTATACATATGTAATTATGATATGGTTTGAGAATGTATAAGTTTATTAGTTGAGAAATGAATAAAATAGGCAAGTGAGTAGCCATTTCGGCTCGAATGACCTTGATTTTGATGAAATGATGAAAATTGCTTAAATTTTTTTTTTTAAAATATGCAACTTTCGCCGCACTGGAACACCCGAGGGAGCCGCCCCCGCTGCCGGAACAGCGAAGGCAGCCCGCGCCGAGGACACAGCAGCCCCGACAGGTGGCTGCCAAGGCTGTAGCAGCCACGACAGGTGGCTGCCAGTCTGCTGCAGCCTTGGCAGCAGCCTGCCTGGGCTGCTGCTGCCTCGACAGGTGGTTGCCATGGCTGTAGCAGCACAAGCAGATGCTGCCGAGGCTGCAGCAGCCATGGCAGCCGCCTGTCGAGGCTGCAGCAGTCTGGCAGCCAGCTGCCGTGGCTGCTACAGCCTTGGCAGCCACCTGTCGGGGCTGTTGTGGCCTCGGCGCGGGCTGCCTTCGCTGTTTCGGCAGCGGGGGCGGCTCCTTCGGGTGTCCCGGGGCGGCGGAACTTGCATATTTTTTTTTAAAATTTTTTTTTGAGCCATTTGAAATCAACTTGGCGGACCTTGCATATTGTAAAAAAAAAAAAAATATTTGGCGGTTTTATTTTAAGAGTGTCTAACGGTTTAACACTGACAAAAATTGAGAACTAAATAATTTACCTCCTTATTAATCAACTTCACCCATGCACGTGGCCAATCAACGAAGCTACCTACATCTTGCCAAAGCGTTGTTATCTCAGCCTCCTCTATCGGTACGGGTAGTGGAATGTCTTCGAACCCCGCAACCACTAAATCGGTCCCAACCGAGTAATGATGTGGCCCCGCCGTAGCACCCGTCGTCGGTTGGGCACTACCATACGCCACCAAACTCAACGCGGTACTATTTGCATGCCCCGGGGCTAGAAGTGTACACCGGGTGTCTTCCTACACAAGTATATATATAAAAAGAAGATAGTTAAATAGGACTTTTACAACAGCATAGATAATATAACAAAATTCATTAAGGTAGAGGGTTACAAATCACCTGTAACTCTGGAAATTCATGCGGTGTTGGATTTTCAAGCTCCCTCGAGTCTGCATGTGTAGGAGTAGGAACCTGCAACAGTACATCAATCAATGCACCTCAAATCTCAATTAACTCAGTATTTTAAAACTTTTAATAACCCAATTGATTTTACCTCAGGTGGCACATCTTCACCACGTATCTCATCTCCTCCATGTCTATCACCTTCTCCTTGTCCTTTTGGTTCAGAACATGAGTCGACCGGGGTACTCGTGAGGAACGGCAAAGTCAGTAAGTTCATCAGCTTCGCCCAAGCATTCAATTCACCAACTAACTCGTTGCGTACTTGTTCCTTATTTGATGCCACCTTGGCATTCAACTCCCCCGGTGAGTTAACATTGGCTCGAGATCTACCCAATTTTGTGTATTCGGGACCCATCACCTTATTACATCCAAGCAATGACCCTCCCGAACCTACTACTCGTCCTGGATGGTATGGCCTTCCCAAAGCCATGGTGAAAGGGTCATTCTCCACACTTGGTTCAAATTTGCCCTCCACCATCTCTTGGGTGTGCTCAAGCTATAGCATAAGGAAAAATGAGGTTAATAAAACAGTTAATGGTTTGTACAGTGATTTAGATGCAAAAGTGACTTAATTTCAACAATTCATAGGTAACTTACAAGCTTATCCGCCAGTTTTTTGGCTTCCGGACCCTTGATGACCCATTTTCTGGTTTTCTTATCAAACGAATGGAGAGAACAAAAGAAATCACCGGCACGACTCACCAATGTAGTGATCGTGGAACTAGAGGGTTCCTTCGATGCCACTAGAAGCGCTTTAGGGTATAAACCCGAACCGACCCACTCAGGTCTCTTTTCACCAAAAGTCTTAGGACCCATACTGATGGACGTATTTCTTCTTTTCTGCATTCGCTTGATTTTGCTCTCGAAGTTCCTACAAAACAAAAAATGTTAGTCTCATTACTACAAAAAGTGTTAAGCTATTATTCAATTGAGATTAGATTTACACAAACTTACAATGGCTTTCTTTTGACTCTTCATTCTAACGAACTCTTCCCAATCATCTTTTGACACGGTCGACCATATTTGCCACGGGAGACGGTCATCCTCTTTGGCATTCTTCTTCTTTGTTTGCACCTTCTTCTTGTAGATCCACCGATTAGTCAACTTGGTCTTAAAGCCTCTGAATCTTTCCGCTAATAAAGATTCAAACACCCTTCTCTTCTCAGGATCATTAGGAATAGAAAACAGCCTCTGCAAGCACAAATTAAAACCGATTATTAGTTTCTATTTAGTAACAACCATAAGGTTAAGGTATCTTAAATTGTCTAAATGTGCCAAAAACACACTTACCCTTGTATCATCACAAAATGCTTGAATCAAACCCAGAGGTACTTGCCGCATTACAAGTGTAATGGGGATTTTCCGCGAACATATGCCAACTTGATTAGCATATTGTCGACGCCATTTGGGCCCGGGTTGTCCTTTGTTGTCATACTCCAAGACCATGGGACCGTCCGGTTTCTTAAAGCTTCTCGTCGGACCCCTTCTTTTTCTTTCAGTCGGTGCCTTTTCCCCCCCTCCACCACCTGTGTTGTTTTCATCTTGTCCTTGGCCTTGACTTTCAAGAGTCGGGTTCTTACCAACAATTTCACGTGCTGTATTTACAATGGCCGGTGCACGTTCAGCTAAAATTTCAAAATCGTCAAGCCTACGCTCGAACTCATCTTGAGCCTGATCCTCTGGCTCACCTAAGTCATCCTCCTTATTCACATCATAAGGCACATCACTATCATCGGAGTCGTCATCCTCGTACTCGTCCTCATACTCATCATCGTCAATGTCCTCTACCAAAGGAGGATCATGATCGTCCGCCATGAGATATAAGCACCTGTCAAAGCAATCATAAAACAATATTAGTGTATAGTAAAGTATATGCATGATAGTTATTATGGTTATGTAGAAGCTATTTAAGCCATTTTCACCTACTTATTATGGTCCTATAACCTTGTATATGCATGATAATGAGTACAAAATGCCAATTTCAATATACATATGGAAAATAGGTTGTTAGAATGAATAAATGTTAGTTCATACACAAAACAAAGGAGTTGGGTTAAGTAGAAGCTATTTATGCCAGTTTCACCTACTTATGGTCCTATAACCTTGTATATGCATGATAATGAGTACACTTAGGCAATTTCAAACTACAAACATGTTAAATATATTGAATGTAGGTTGTTAGAATGAATAAATGTTAGTTCATACAGAAAACAAAAGAATTGGGTTAAGTAGAAGCTATTTAAGCCAATTTCACCTACTTATGGTCCTATAACCTTGTATATGCATGATAATGAGTACACTTAGGCAATTTCTAACTACAAATATATCATTTTCGCCTACTTATGCTCCTATATACATGATAACTAAACTATATTTTCAATGAAACCATTACTAACTTTTAATCAAACTACCTCATTCTGAAATTCCTTCGTTGTGGTCTGATCGCATATAACCTGCTTCGTTGTCTATGTCATTTAGTACAACAGGTCTAGGAACAGTGAAAGGTGCTGAATCATCAAACGCGTCATATTCTTCCTCATCCTCAACATCTCCAATGCCTAGGATTCTTCTTTTGCCAGCTAGCACTATAGACCATTTTGAATCTATTGGGTCAGTTACATAGAACACTTGCTTAGCTTGAGATGCAAGGATAAATGGTTCCGCACTATCATTCAAGTGGCCAAGATCTACAAGAGTAAAGTCCTCATGTTTGACGTTACGCCTGATATTATCAACCCACTTACACTTGAAAAGAGCTACCGTGAAGTCACAATAATCAAGCTCCCATATTTCTTGAATTCGACCATAGTATGACAACTCTACATCGACAGGTGATTTATCCTTAGAACTTGCAAACTCCCTTGACGATGCCACAAGAGTTATACCACTGTTTTGGGTGGAGGAAGATTTCAAATCACGAGCCTCGGTCCAAAAAGTGTACCCATTAATGTCATATCCCTCAAATGAACGGACATCATCCCTAGGACCGTACGCAAGCCACCGTACTGTATCGGTCACATTAGTATCATTCAATCCACTCATTAATCGATCACGAAACCAATCAACAAATTTCTTATTATGCAACTGCATAAGTGCCCTTTCACCTTTGGATGGAAATTCGGCACGCAAACTAGCCATGTGCTCGTCTAAATATGGGTGCACATCTGAAACATGGTGCAACACATAAAGGTGTGCTTGTAAGAACTGATCTCGGTCTGGTGACATTCGTTTCGACCCAATTGTGCCATGACCATCAAGTCTACCTTCATGTCGAGAAGTAGGAAGACCAATAGGTTGAGCAAAGGCTATGTAGTCCGCCACAAAGTTACTTATCTCCTCACCCACTGTCCCTTGCATTATACTTCCTTCAGGGTGAGCTCGGTTCCGTACTTTATCTTGTAATGTACCCATGTGTCTTTCAAAAGGATAGCACCACCTCATGAACACTGGACCGCACAACTTAATCTCACGCACCAAATGACGAACCAGATGAACCATTATGTCAAAAAATGAGGGTGGGAAATACATCTCAAATTTGCACAAAGTCACAACCACATCTGCTTGCAAAGAATCTAGTGTACAAGGATCAAGAACTTTGCTACAAATTGTATTGAAAAACGAACAAAGGCTTGTAATCGCTTCCCTCACGTGTTTCGGTAGAATACCACAGATTGCAATCGGTAGGAATACTTGCATCATAATGTGACAATCATGGGATTTCATACTTGTCAGCTTCAATTCTCCATTTAAGGTTACAAATCTTTTCATGTTAGATGAGTACCCTGCTGGAACCTTAATGCCGTACAAACATGCACAAAACATACGTTTCTATACCCTTGACAATGTATAGCAAGCCGGGGGTAAATAATTCTTTTCATCCTTCCCTTTACCCTTAACTTTCTTCTTTGACACATCTTTGGCCTTTCCCTTTCCCTTGCTCTTCTCCTTCCCTTTTTTCGAAACATTTTCATCTTCTATTCTCGGCTCCTTCCCCTTTCTAACCTTTTCTTGAGGCCACAATTCTGGACGAATCCCCATCTCTTTCAAATCTAACCGTGCATCCTTTCCGTCCTTTGTTTTGCCTGGGATATTCATAAGCGTCCCCAAAAGAGCATCACACACATTCTTCTCTATATGCATCACATCAAGACAATGCCTAACGTCATGTTCTCTCCAGTACGGCAGCTTCCAAAAGATTGATTCTTTCTTAAACAGAGCAGCTGAGACCACAGTTTTTTTTTTTTTTTTCTGATTTTCCAAACACCGTTTGTATCCCTTTCACCCGATCATTAATCTCAGCACCAGTCAATGGTCTAGGCGCAGTATCCTCTTCCACGGTTCCATCGAAAGCCTTTTTCTTCCTACGGTACGGGTGATCACGCCTAAGGAACCTTCGAGTCCGTAGGTAGACATCTTTGTGAGAATGAGTCAGGTATACGCTTGATGTGTCATCAATACATATGGGGCATGCTTTTTTCCCTTTGACCTTGTACCCACACAAGTTTCCATATGCAGGGAAGTCATTCATGGTCCACATAAGGGCTGCACGCAATGTGAACATCTCGTTCTGATGAGCATGGAAAACGGAAACCCCTTCGTCCCACATCTTTCTCAAGTCGTCAATAAGCGGCGCAAGGTAAACATCTATGTCGTTTCCAGGTTGCTTAGGACCAGTTATTAGCAATGAAAGCATTACATACTTACGTTTCATGCACAGCCAAGGAGGCAAATTATAAATCACTAAAAGTACCGGCCATGTGCTGTGTTGGGTACTAAGAGTGCCAAATGGATTCATCCCGTCCGTGCACAACCCAAGCCTTAAATTTTTGACTTCATTACCAAATTCCTCAAACTTCAAGTCAATGTTCTTCCACTGTGGAGAGTCAGCTGGATGCTTTAGCATTCTGTTTTTCTTTCTTCCCTCTGCATGCCACCTCAAGTTTTTAGCGTCTTTTGGTATTGAGAACAGACGCTTAAACCTTGGAATAATGGGAAGATACCACAACACCTTAGCAAGAGGTCCCTCCGTGCCAGGATTGCAACTCATGCGCTTGTACCGCGACCGCTTGCATTGTGGACACTCCTGCAGTTTTTCATACTCATTTCGATACAAAATACAGTCATTAGGACATGCATGTATCTTCTTATACTCCAAACCAAAGGGATACATGAGCTTCTTTGCGTAATAATAAGACTTAGGAATTTCATTCCCATCAGGCAACATATCACTTAATACGGTCAACAAAGAAGTAAAACTGATGTCCGTCCACCCATGCTTCGACTTAATGTTGAAAAGTGTTAGCACAGCCGATAGTTTGGAGTATTTTTTGCACCCGGGATACAAAGGCTTTTTGGAAGCCTCCGATAATAATTCAAAAACTTCACCTTCAACACCATGCAACATCTCATCCACTTGTTTATCCTCGACCTCATCCGCCTGATCTTCATCGGCTCCATCCTCACCATTATCAACAATATACTCATCATTCTCGTATTCCTCGTCCACATGAATCTCATTGCTTCTAACACGCACATCATTCCGATCAAGATCCCCACTGTACTCTCCACTTTCTCCGTGCCAAATCCACACATGGTATAATTGCCTAAACCCACGACATAATACATGATCTCTAATGATGTCAACACTATCGACCACATTCACATTATTACAATCAACACAAGGACAATAAAGGCCTTTGCCTCCCAGTTTGCATTGATAAGCTAAAGCCCTCTCGCAAAACTCTTGAACCCCATTCCAAAATTCCAATGTATCGCGTCTACCATACATCCAACCACGATCCTTCTCCATTTAATAAATTGTCTCTAAACATATATAGCACCATATAATTATAATGTGTAAGTGCTACATATTTTATGTAAATCAAATTCAAGTACAAAACGTGAATATACCATTCATACAGTGAAAAAATGCATGTCTCCAAAGGGTCCTTATCACTCCAACCTAACCCATCCTTGAATGTCTACTCTCACTAGTGAATGTATGTCAACTTTCCAATTTTAAGGAAAATCCGGCAGCATTTCCCCCTAGTTCTCCAAGTACACGATGTAGATAATTAATTACCCACATATGTACCCAGAGAACATAGTGAGGAAATGGTAAGCCAAGATGTTCCTTAAAATCGAAAAGAAAACATACATTCACCACCTAAGTGAGAGTACACATTCAAGAACAGTCCCAACCGGGGACTATTCAAGACTTTCTCCTAATGAGAAAGCCTTGAACGGGTATCTAGGCATATGATGATGCAAGTATTCTATATATTGTTGTATTTATTTGCAATTAAACAATACACAAGTTTCAATTTCATGAATAAACTTTTATTAAATGGATAAATAGAAAGAAATATAGCTAAGTAAAGTTTATAAGTCATACCAATATAGCAACTACCCACTTGAGCTCAATATGTAGTCCTCAAGCTAATTAAACTCGTGCTTCAATTCACAAATCTGTTAAAAAAAAATAATATACAAAAATTAGGTTAAATATAAGGTATGTACTATTTCTTTCTCATAACATGTCAATTCACTAATTTATTTATAAGCTAAAACGCATCATTCATTGAACTAACAATTGCTAAACTACTAAGGTTACTAATCTCTAATTTTTTCAAAATTACCCATCAAAACAACTTAAAAGTAAACATTCACCCATTCCAAAATTCATCTACTTTAGTAACAAGCAAGGTTACTAATCTCAAATTAATTCAAATATACCCATCAAAACAACTTAATATTGACCATTTAAACATTCCAAAATTCAACTTATTTAATAACAAAGTTAACTAATCTCTAACTTATTCAAAATAATCCATCAAAACAACTTCAAATTAACCATTAAAAGTAAAATACCAAATTTCACCTATTTAATTAAGTACCAAGGTTAATATTTTTTCTATAATTATTTCAAAATTATCCACCAAAACACATTAAATTAACCATTAAAACATAATAAAATCCAACTAATTGAGTAACAAGGTTACTAATCTCTAATATTTTCACAATTTTCCAATTATATTCAAACCTAAAATTGAGAAAAATTATATTCAAACCTAAATTTTAATTTACTAACAATGGTTCAAAATGCAAAACAAATTAATATATATAATTATATAATTGGAAAATAATGTAAAAAAAAAAAAATTAAAAATAAACCTTGAATGGAAGGAGACAAAGAGGGCAGCAGCTAGGAGGAGACAAGGAGGGCAGCAGCGGTGGTGCGCAATGGTGGAGGCAGCACTGCGGTGGAGTGGTGGAGGCGGTGCGCGGTGGTGGAACAAGCAGCAATGGTGCGCAATGGTGGAGGCAGCACTGCGGTGGAGTGGTGGAGGCGGTGCGCGGTGGTGGAACAAGCAGCAATGGGTGCGCGGTGGTGGAACAAGCACCAATGGGTGCGCGGTGGTGGAACAAGAAGCAATGGGCGGTGCGCGGTGGTGGAACAAGCAGCAAAGAGAAATAAAGGGAAAACACAAGGGCGGGGGAGGAATGACAGAGAGGGGCGGTGGTTTTCGACTCCTCTGTGGCCGGTGAAGGTGGCGGCTGTGGTGGAGGGAAAAGGGGGAACAACTGAAACTCTGAAAGAGAAAGAGAGGAAGAAGAATAAGGTCGACCGCGGTTTTTTTTTTTTGAATTTGGCACCGGTTTGAATGGCACCGGTTCAAACCGGTGCCTTTTTAATTTTTGGCACCGGTTCAGGCTGAACCGGTGCCTTTTCTCTTTTGGTGAAATCCCGCCCACTTCTAGACCGGTTTTGGGCACCGGTTTAGCCTGAACCGGTGCCCTATGGGGGGTGCCTAATGCTTTTTTTCTACTAGTAGAGGATATGGTCGAAGGAAGCGACACATATAGAATTGATAATAACCAACTTGGCAGCTGCTGAAAGCCTAATGAACTCCGAGACTCCATACGCATTGCAGAAGCCAAATAATCCCTATAATCCGATGGAGTATTAGAACTGAACTTCACAAACGATTTTTGGAGATTAACCATTTGGCCCGAGATAGAGCAAAACTTATTAATGATTGCCATCAAGTTGTCGCAAGTAGAAGGCGAAACTCGGAAGAAAAGCAAGGCATCATCAGCAAGCAAGGCATCATCAGCAAAGAAGAGATGGGAAACAAACGGGGCCTTACGGGAAATTTGAAGACCTCGAACTAACCCAGAAGCCTCAGCACGACTAATCATTAAAGAAAAAATCTCCATGCAAAGAACAAAAAGATACGGGGAAAGTATGACACCCCGTTGCTTACTTGCTTAGGGTGCTAGTTGCATTGGGATTATGGTTGTACGTCTTTCGACCTTTGTCCACTAAGGGCCTGTTCTGATTAACTGAACCGAGTTGAAATGAATTGAACTAAATTTATGGGAGCTGAACTGAACTGAATATTAAGAAACAAACTAAAAATAAGCTCAAGAGAACAAACCCTAAGAAGGGATGAACAAAAAGAGTCTTAGCCAATAGCCTTAATCACTAGAATATGACAATATATTATTAGGCTTTACAAAGGGACGAACGCAATACTTCCATACCGACGTTTATATTCTTATTCTTAATTAGATTTTATAGACTAGCTTAGGTGTAATAACCTAGAACAAGGCCTCGTTCAGTTCACCTTATTTTTGCTGAACTGAAATTAGTTTTACTGAGGTGAAATTATTTTGATGAACTGAAATTATTTTTTATTAAACTGAAATTAATTTTACTGATCTGAAAATATTTTTTATTGATTTTCTGTTACATTTCTTCTTTATAGTACTGAATTTTGCTGTTCTTCTTCTTCTTCTTACAAAATAAAAGTTACTGAATTTTATTGAACTTAATTAAATTATTTTTACTGAATTAAAATTATTTTTATTTAATATTGTTTTTTTTAAGGTGAGGTGAACAGGGCTTAAGTTGTAGTTTCTAGTTCCAAATCTGATCTAAATGGTTAACAAATGATCTATTGTTGTGTAAAATATCCTACGGGTATTATAAATCACATAGCTTAAAATAACTAAACACACTCTCAATTAGACCCCGTTTACTTCACCTTATTTTTGCTGAACTGAAATTATTTTTGTTGAACTTAAATTATTTTACTGAAATGAAATCATTTTTGCTGAACTGAAATTATTTTTACTGATTCTTAGTTATATTTTCTTCTTAAAAGTACTGATTTTTACTGAATTGAAATAATTTTTACTGAACTAAACTTATATTTACTGGACTGAAATTATTTTTACTGAATTGAAATTATTTTTGTTATATATTTTTTTAAGGCGAAGTGAACAGGGTCTTAGATGAATATCTAGATAACGCAATCAATCAATCAAAAACATAATACTAAAATAGATACTAGAAATGTCATGTGTCAATTCGTGGTGTAGTTTTTTCCCTAAAAAAAACTCATCCCTTTTCAAATCTTCTTTTTGAGAAGTTTGGTATTATACAACTAATTAACTATCATAATATTATTTCAAATATTTTATAAGTATCTTTTATAGTAAACATATTCTTTTTAGTTACTCCCTCCGTTTTTTTTAAGTGTTACACTTTGACCGACACATAGTTTTAGGCAATTTAATTGACTTAAAAATAAAATGTGAGGTAAGTAGGGTAGTTGGAGTATTAAAAAATTGAAAAGGAAATATAGTGTGGTTAATTAGTAGTTTATTGAAGGTTTAGGTGGGGACCATGAGAGGAGAGAGATATAATATTTTAATGTAGTTTTTTTTTTGCCAAAAAAGGAAGTGTAACACTTATTAAAACACAGCTGGATTTGGTAAGTGTAACACTTAAAAAAACACGGAGGGAGTATTACTCTGTTTTTCATAAATATTACTCTGTATGACAAATCTTTAATACCATCATAATTTTTTTCATTCAACTGTTTAATATAATTTTGAAATGATGAATCTATTAAATAACAGATTTGTACTAACACAAATTATTAAGTGGGAAATATATATATATATATATATATATATATATATATATATATATATATATATATATATATATATATATGACCAGGTTATAATGAGAACCTAGTCTATAATAGGAACTAGGAACTAATACATACCTTTAGATCTGAGCAAAATTAACGATTAAGATGTAGTTGCGTGTGTTGTGTTGGAAATTGATAATCTCGTTCTTCCCTTCTCACAAACTCATAGTACTTTCTCTCTCCTCAAGAACATAATTTCTCTACAAATCCAGCTTCCAAGTTTCCCAATAGTGACTCAAATTTTCAGTCAAATACAAGTATGATTTCAATTCAACATTTTGAATTCCTTCTCTTTGGATTTTTTATTTTGTCAATTTAAGGCTCAATTTTTTATAAGGAAATTTATGGCCGATTCTGATTAGTTTTGCTCGAAATTTTGGCGAATTCACTTCTATTCAATTTCTAAATTTTGTTATTTGTATTCAATAATTTTTGTTTACATTTCATCAAAATTTAAGCAAAATCAAGCGAATGCACACTAAACGTTTGACAAAATGCCCCAATGTATCCTATTATATTATCAATTTCAAATGTAGATAGAAACTAAGTAAAAGTAAATCAATAGTATTTTTAAGTAAATCGAAAGACTAAATGATATCTCAATTACTTCCTCCTTTCTATGTCATGGTCCTTTGGTTGTTACTTTATTATTAGTAACTTATTTGTGTTTGATTTTTATGCTCTTAATTTCTACTTTGTTGTTAGTGAATCTTTTTGTTGTATATGGGTGCTTAGAGTATGTTATAATTGCTTTTGGAGCTGGTTCACCTCGCGATCTTATTTGAGACATTGATATCAAACGTGGTTTATTTTTTGATTTGATGTGAGGGTTTCAATTAATATGATGAATTTTATTTTCTCAAAGTAAATAAAAAAAAAAAACAAAAACAAGTATATCACAGAATAAGTTTTTTTCCCTGAAATCCTTCAACTATTAAGTGTTTTGCAAGCTGAATTTTTATTCTAGTTACTTTAAGTGGCCTTGAATACATTTCCACTAAAAGTAAACTAGATATCTTTAAAATTATACTGAATAACTGCAAAAGTAGATGATCAAATAGTTTATGGGTGAGGACTTTTTCAATAATCTTCAACCATAATGAATGCCACTTGCTCATGTTTTTACTGATATTTAAATAATTGTGGTGGTGTTTATGTTCTTTGTAAATTAGAATGACACTAGTATAATTTGGTGACTAAAATGTGCTAGTAAACTAAAATTGAGCAAATGTAAAATATATCTCTTTAAAAGTAATATAATGTATTGGTAAAGAATGGGATAAATAATATAATGTATTGGTAACTGAAGGGTATTGTGTATTATATATGAAGAATAGAGTTAATATCTTGACTATTGATAATCTTTACAATTTAGCTTTCGGTCTTCACAATTTAGCGTGGGTGGAAGCTACGCAAAATAAGCCTCCAAATGAAGCACATGTAGAACTAGATGATAAAAATAGTAGTACTCTAATAAATAATTGATGGTATTGCTACTGTTGCAGCTTTTAAGGATCAACAATTGTAGTATGGAGCTGCTGAAATGGTTGTATGGTTGATAGTGTAAAGGAAGGAGGTGAGATTGATTTCAACTTTTGAATTTGTAAAATATGGCCTTAGATTTATATTTTCATTAGTACAGATTTATCCTCATCATATTGAGGAGGTTTTCTCATCTATGATCAAGATCATTATTTTGAATAATTAAAAAAAATCTAAATGAATAAGACTTTAATTTGAAGTTGATAAAAAAGAATGTAAAGTAAATAAAAATGAATTTGAAGTAAACCTATTAGCTCAAGTGGTAGAGCACTATGCGAATGCATAGAGATGTAGGTTCAATTCCTACATAGGTTATATCTCTAAAAGTAAATACTATAAAACAATCTAATTAAAGTTATTCAAAATAACTAAAAAAGTAGTAACATAACAACTATATATGTATCTTGCTATAAAAGATGATCCTACATAAAAATACAGAAGATGAGTAAGGTCGAATAAGGTGATTCCTGCATCAGTTATCTCTAAATTAAGAGTAAATTTAATCTAATCTAAAGTAAACAAAAAAGACTTTTGTAGGGAATAATTTCAAGCCTTAAAATCCCACTAGCTTGAACCCCACTGTGATCATACACTAAAGTACGGTGGCGTCCAAAAGGGAAGAAGATAGAGCAAAAGAGTCGCCAAAAATTTTTTTTTAGGAACTTGTAAACCGTTCACGAGGTGAAGGTTACACCCCTTAACGATCCAAGAGATCGTCAACTCCATAAGGTCTAGAACCAAATAAGGGTTCGGGGATGAAGGTACAAATCCAACCTAAAAGAGATTGAATCTGCCCTAATAATAGGCCTCTACTTTATTCTGATTGTATTCATGTGCGCTTTCTAATTAACATGCAATCAATAGGATTAACCCTAAACCTGTTTATCTATGTTGGTTGAATATTAATGCACAAATAAATCTATTATTGGCGATCACTTGAATTATAATCACATTAACCCTAAACAACATTATTAATTATCTTATTAAGTGTGATTACAAGTACCAAATTCCCTTTAAACATGCATAAAAGGCGTGATCAAGCAATAAATAAAAAATAAATATCAAGCAACATAATAAATAATCATGATAATAATAATAATCATCATAAAATTATAATCATAATCAAAACAATAATAATCATAAATAAAATAATCATTATCAAAATAATAATAATAATAATAATAATAATAATAATAATAATAATAATAATAATAATAATAATAATAATAATAATAATAATAATAATAATAATAATAATAATATTCATAATCATTATAAATTATAACAATTATAATAATTATCATGTTCATGTTAATGTTAAAGCATAATAATAGCAAGATCCTAGGCATGATAGTAACAAGATTAATAACAAATCCTAGCATATCACTAAACATTAAAAATCAAAGCTTTAACCCTAATGTGATACTAACAAACATTAATATTAAGAAGAACATAGGAAGCATCATATCAATCATATTTAATATTAAAAATACCCTAGACATGATACTAGGAATATCATAATAACAATTTAAACGTGATTTCTACATCATAACATCAATTAAACAATTAAAGTACTTACTTTGATGTCTCGTACCTCTTTCTAATAACAAAATACACACGTTAGTAATTTCAAGGAAAATAATAAACCAAACAATTAAATTAGGTTGTGTTTGGATACTCACATTTCATTTGAAATCACTGATTTCAATTCCAGAATTTCATTTTCTAGAATTCAATTCCAAGTTTCATGTTTGGCAAATTAAGAATTTTAAATTTTCCAAAAACTTGTTTGGGAAAACAAAAAATTTCAAATCCTAGATTCAAGCTAAAACGATAATACACTTCATCAGTAACAAAATTGATTTCTTTTGCCACCAAATTTCAAAATTCGTTTTTGCTTTTCGCTTTTTTCCCAAAATCAACTCAGAGAATTAAAAAAATTAGAGAAAAAAAATTAAGAAATAAAGAAGAACAAGAAATCTGCCGCACAAATTAAACAAATTGAAACTACAACAAAATTGAAGCATGAATTTGGGAAAAACTTAACAATAGAGAATCCCTAATTTCATCAAATTGACAAAATTAAACCAAAAATTAGGGGAAAAACGAAAGCTTATCAAACAAATTAAAAAGAGAGGAGGTTTGAAGAGTAGAGAAATTCAAAAGCTAATTCAAGGGAGGATTAAGGTGTGCTTTAATGGAGGATTCAAGGTAAGCTTCAATGGCAAAGAGAGCACAAAAGCCACTACAATGGAGGATTAATTGACAAAAACATCGACAGAGGAGATCGAGAAAGCTCAGTAGTTCCTTTAATGGAAAAGAACATGCTGCTTTATAGTATAGAACTCACGATCTTCTTCAATGGAGGAGAGAGAAAATAGGAAACCCATCCATAGGAGAGAGAATTTGAGAAATTAGGAGAGAGGGTTGGGCTTTTTTTTAATTGTTGGAATTTCGAATGACACCTTTTAAGTTGGAATTTTAATTCAACCAAAATTAACTTTTGTTTCAAAACCTTGGAATTGGGCCAAATCCAATTCCCAAATTCAGAGTAAATCCAAGCAGTGTAATTGGGCCAAATCCAGAATTTCAAATGAAATTCTGGTTTCCAAACAGGCCATTAAGTAATTGAAAGAGAGATTTGGGACCAAACCCTCAGAAATTAAAACCTTTCACGTCTAGGGCGAAGACAACTTCGAATATGGCTAGGTGTTTCTAGATCTTGTGAATGCGGAATTTTGTATAAAAAAGAAAAGTAAGAAGAATTGAATGTTAAGAGAGATGAATGATTTAGAGAATGCTAAAGAATTAATGAGTGTTGATGATTGAAAACGATTGGTGAGAATTGGTGAATGATAGATGTCGATGATTAATGATGAATGAAAACGGAGTTTTTAATACGATATTTATAGAGAACAATCAGCCAAAAAGATAAATTAACAAAACAGAGTCTGATGCTCAGAAAACAGGGCTGGCGCCAACACTGGCTTGCTGGCGCCAGGCATCAGCACTAGCGCCAGGCGCCAAGGCCTGGGGTTGGACGCCAAGCTTGATTTTAAAGCGTTTTCGAAAATCCGATAAGTTTACCGTACTGGAGGATAAAATAATATAATTTCCTCAAAAATGCTATTTGATTTTGATTAAAACTCTGAAAAGTAAAAAAAGGTCAATTTATCAATGCTAATTGAATTAGGAATGAAAAGAACCTTCTAGAAGAATATAGAAGACTAAAACCATTCCTAATTGCATTAGAAATGATAAATCATATTAGGCCCTCCCCAAGATCATTGGGCCGTACATAAAGCTCAAACCGGGCCCAGTTTAGTAAATTGGCCATAACTTCCTCAATATTCATCGGAATTGGGCTTATAATATATCGTTGGAAAGGTCTTTGCAAGCCCTATCCAACTACACTACTATTGGACCCATATCATGGACCAACCAAACTGGATTGGTTGTTTTCTTAAAATAAGTTTTCAAAAACAGAGAGAAGAGAAAAGAAATTAAAACTTTCCGCAACACTAGACCTTTTCACACTTTCGTTTCATTCGATTATGATTCGACGTGAAAGGTACTCATCACTGGGTTTAATTTTGGGGAGACACAAATGGGTGTCTACAGAAGCCCCCACTTTGACTGAGTTTGGAGAAACGCAAATTTCGAAAACAAAAGTCAAAGTAGTGATAGGGACAGAGAATGATTCAGAACGTTCTGCGATCCTAAATCAATCTTGTAACGCCGATACTTGAAAAACTAGCATTAGTTAAACAAATAAAAGAGTTAAGAAACGCGTATCTTGCACCGTCGAGCACACGTCTCTGAAAGTAACCGATTGTTTTGATGACCTCCTACAAGCTAGAGAATGCCATCCCGCTTGAAAATCGCTACGCCTGTAACTACTTCCAAATTAGAAGATTGCTTCGCCTGAAACTATCCTCTCCGCAATGATAATATTCCACATCCTAGGGAACATTATCGAAGATTATTTCTCTTGAAGCAATCCTCATCCGCATTGATAATATTCCACATCCTAGGGAATACCATCGAAGATTGCTTCTCTTGAAACAATCCTCAGTTGTTTGTGACAACTCTCCGTAAGCTAGGGAATGCCACCTTGCTGCTTTGACGTTCTGAACAAAGAGCTTCTTTTTCTCGCTGTGATAATCTTTGAAAAGATCACTGCTTTTTAATATTTGCTATGCCAGTACGTCGACGCTTTGCTGCTTGTGAACCAGTATGTCGGTGCTTTTGCTGTGATGACAATCCTCTTTTCTTTGGGAATTGTTGCCAACACAACTCTTGTATGATGTATGACAATCCGATTTAGGGAAAGTTGTCAATGCCACGTAACAATCCATCCTTGGAAATGTTGTCACGATGAAGCGACAATCCGTACCTCGGAAAATTTGCCAAAATCCAATTTTCGGAAAAGTTGCCAATGCTTCGTAACAATATTTCATAAGAACTTTGCTACGATCGACAATCCACATCTTGGAATATAACTCTTGAAAGCAATCCACCTTGGAAATTTGCCAACGCTATGCGACAATCCTTTTGGGAAAATATTGCCACTATTGACATTCCGCGTCTTGGAACATTTGCAAAAAAAAGTCGACCGACAATCCACTTCGGGAAAATTTGCCACTTACTGAAATGAATGACAATCCACGTTGAGGAACTTTTGCCGATATTTATGATGAATAGAAACCTACAACAATCCTTTGGGAAATTTTGCCATAGGGAACTGGGTGTGTGACAATCCAATCTCGGAAAACTTGCCGGCGATCTATGAATGTATGACAATCCGAACTTGGAAAAACTTGCCAAACAAAGAAGGAGCACGACAATCCACGCTTGGAAACTTTGCCAGAGATGACAATCCAATTTTGGAAAAATTATCGTTGAAGAAGATGCACGACAATCCATTTTTGGAAATATTGTCAGTTGGGGATGACAATCCAATTTTTGGAAAACTTTGTCGTTTAATAAGAATGCGCGACAATCTATATTTGGAAATATTGTCGTTTAAGTTCTTGCTTTTGGACCGATTGTAATGAGCTAGTGTTTTAGGCGCTTAAGCTAAGTGAGACGATTTTTTGTCAAGTCAATCACTTACTACGATTGTAATCGAGCCGACTACTAATCATGTCAAATTGCTTATAGGGGCTAACTGGCGTACCAAGGAACCCGAAATTGCTGCATGAGGTCGTAATCACTTTTCTGGGAGGCTTCGAGCTCTGTCGTTGCTGAGATATCTCTGGCGCCAAGAATTGGAGTAGGGTCTTCCCTATTCTGCTGCACCTGTATTTATTTTGACTATAGAACTTTGTCAATCTTTTTAATTATCTTAGGGTTGACCTAAGGTTTAGTATTGCTTGACTCATTGACGACTCAAGGCATAAACTTGACTCAATATGATTGACTGACTCGAGGTTGACTCGACTCAAAGTAAAAAGACACGTGTGACTCATGACCCGTGTGTGCATTGTAATGTGATCGCGCGACCCGAAAATGCAAAAAAGCAAAAAAAATTCGTCATTTTTGTGGAGGGTACCGACTTTCTCCCGAAAAAGAAAGACGCGAAAAAGAATCGAATTTTGAAGATGCATGTTGAATGAGCTAAGTCAGATGTCATTTGATTGATACTATCTCTCAAGGTGCAAGGATTAACCCATCCTAGGCTATCTCAGCTGTTGACTCCATGATGAAAGTATTTGGGTAACTTAGGCATGGAGGCTAAGCACTTCATACTTCGTGATGCAATGATGAGTGATGTTGATATGACAAGGCATGCTTCAACGTTGTGTTAAGATTTCATGACAAAGGGTTCCTAAGGGAAGTATATTTGGTCATGTATCTGTGATGTGTGAAAGTGACACTAAAGTTAGGCCGCAAGAGCTAAGTGTATGGAAAAATATTATTATTAGAAGAGTCAAATAATGGTGACTCTTAGGCTAGGTAAGATAATAATGTAAGGATCAATCCCCAAGTCTAGCTCTAAATGAGAAGGGATGAGCACAGGAGATCCCTTGATATGATCACGGTGTAAGTGTGTGAATGTGAATGTAAATGCATGTTTATTACGGCCGCACCTCGATGTGAGGTTGCCTACGTATCCGTTAGAAATCAGGCCGAACGTAGCTCTAGCAGAACCTCGCACAAGTATGTGTATACCTCAAAAAGGTCTTTTTAAGGGTTGTAACGTGGTTAGGCTAAAGGTTTGAAGAAGAAGGGGATAAAGGCTCAAGACCCTAGATAAGCCCCCAAGGTGTGCAACCTTGCTTTCGAATCTTTATATTTTTATGCTTGAGTTTCTACTCTTTTTTAGCTCACTTTTATCTTTTGCTTTAGCATCTATTTTATTTTTATAAGCGTGGGCAATCCCGATCATGCGGTCTATCACTCACTTGGCATTCATGTTTCTCAGGCATGGTATCGAGCACTCGATAAGAGACGCAATCTGAGACGTGTTATTAACGAAGATATTTTCATATCAAAGACATTGGAACACTTGCCCTTTTGTACACTTTTATTTAATTTTTTGCTTTTGCTTATTTTTGCTATTTTAATTTGACCTTTTGAAATCACTCAAGCTTTTTAGTTTGCATAAGTGGCACACCATCCCATCCCAAGGTTAGGTAGATGTAGGTTGAAAAAAGAAGGGTCTATCGTTAGACGAGGCTCAAAGTGGTTTATGAAGAAAAGATTGTAAATTTGGAAGGTGAAAGGAGATATGATGTGGCTACAAGGGGTGCCTCAAATCATTGGTATACCTTGTGCTTAATTCGACATGAATTTTTTTTATTTTTTTATTTTATTATATTTGATGCAATATAATGAAATGATCATATATAAGGAAATAAATGCTCATTTTATTAAAGGAAAATAAATAATGATCCTACAAAATAAATCTAAGGAGATTAAAAGGGTGCCTATGCTAGACTTATTGGGGAAAGGGTAAAAAATAAAGAAGAAATAGAAAAAAGAGGTCACGAAATCTTGTCGTTGAAGCTCGCCTCTTGTCTTGTGTTGTTTCCTTTACCATCACTCGCTCCTCTTGTTAACCGGAGGCATGGGAAGCTTGTTATTATCAATCAAATGTTGGATAGCCTCCTTTAGCTTCCAACAGCTCTCAGTAGTATGACCCCTACCTTGATGGTAATTGCAGTGTTCGTCTGGATTCCAACTAGGTAATCTCTTTTCAGGTGCGGGATCTTGAATAGGTCCAATGGGAATAATGAGTCCTTTGGCATGGAGTCGATCGAAGGCAGTATCGTAGCTCATCCCAATGGGGGTGAAGTCTTTCCTTAGTTGCTTCTTAGATCCTTGGTAATCTATGGTTAAAACTTCACTGAGATCCAAGGTACTAACATTGTTACTAGAGTGGGTGTTTTTGGAAGAAGAAGGATTGTCGTTCTTCTTTCCTTTCCAGCCACCTTGGTTACTATTGTTAGTAGCTTTTTGCTTCGTGAGGTCATCTTCGATTTCAATTCCGATGTCATAAACGGCCTTGAAAGTATTCAGATTGTGTTGATATTTTAAATGCTTCGAATACTTCTCTTGAAGATTCTTGATAAACATCCTCACAAACTCCTTTTCGGTGGGGACCTCAATCATCTTAGCGGAACTTTCCCTCCACTTATTAAAGAAGGAAGTAAAACCTTCATTCTCTTTTTGTCTTAGCATCTCAAGTTGTCTATGATCGGTTTCAACTTGAATATTGCACTTGTACCTATCAACGAAAGCGTTTACTATCGATTCCCAGGTAGAGGTTTTCTCCTTGTCAAGGGAGAAGAACCATTGTTGGCAAACGGTTTCAAGAGATAGTGGGAACAGAGAGGGGAAAAACTTCTTATCGATACCCTTAATGCTCATTATAGTTTCAAAAGCTCTTAGATGGAAGTAAGGGTTATCTGTTGCCTTGAATTTAGGGATGTTAGTGGCGTTGAACTTATGCTGAAGAAGTTCCTTGTCCAGCGAGACCCCTTGTGAACTCATGCCCTGAAATTTATAGTCACTAGATAACTTCCTCAAACTTTCTTGCATGAGGTTCATTTGTTGTTGCTTCACGGGATCATCGATCTTGAGTGTGAGTAGCTTCAGTGTCTCAGTCACGTTAGTCAATTGACTCCTAAGTTCATTAACTTCCTCTTGAGTTGTCATTATCTTCTTAGCCTTCCTCTTTTGACGAATCGGTTTATCAAAAAGTGAGACTTGAACAAAGAGGTGGTCCTTGATTAATCGCCCTTCTCTCCTCGACCAAGTACTGTGGAAAAGGAAATTGGGGATATTTATTGTTAATTATTTGACTCAAACTTTATTCAACATGCAATGGATGGAGGAAGTGAAGAAAAATTGGAATAGAATGTGAAAGAAGATTTAGATGGAGGGATATGAAGAATTAGGAATAGAATGTACCCCCAACTCAAATGACGGAAAGACCGACTCATGCATGGACCTAAGACATGGTCATGGTGATGTACTCAAAGTGTGTTCTAAGACTAGTGTGTGTAGATGGTGCGTTAAGACTCGTGTCATGACCATGTGGCTAGACTATGTGACTAAGACTCGATTAATGACTCGACAAGGTGTTACTAACAGCGAAAATTAACCAAATTAATTAGTCAACTGGTTAATTAGACACTAGGTGATGACTCGACAAATAATCCGAACTGTCGGCCAAGCGACAGGACTGGCGTCACATTGTGGAGCTTGGCGCTAGACAACATAGCTGTCGTCAGGCGCTACACTCCATAGTGTGGCGCTACAGCTCAGACCTTGGCTCCAGTATTGGAGCTTCGGTCTGGGACTGTTTTTGGTGTTATTAGTCAACTGGGGTATGCCTAAAGTCGTACTAGGTCAATTCCGATTAAAAAAATTAGACTTTATTGACGCAAATTAATTAATTAATTAATTAATTAATTAGGCAAAGTTCTTTAAGCCATTAATTTATTTAGTCTCAACACAAGTCAACAAACGGTTAAGAGAAACATAGAATATATATGCACAACAGATAATGCACAATTAGTCAAGTAGGCACAACATGATGCAATGAGTTCGCAACCTAACCATGGCTCTAGTTCTCTAAAGTTCGGGATATGGCTTAGTCAAAGAGGGTCAGTGGTTAATTGTCCGGATGCACCGCGTGGAAGCCTAACCGTGAAGGGTTGGCGCGAGTGGATGGGACACCGCGAGTTTTAGAAAATACTCGCTTCCATGGTTTGGTGAATTCAACATCTCGGATGTACCCTTTGTTGCACGGAGCGTTCAATCGGGTAGATGGAGCATGAATTCCCAGAGGGTTATGTCCATATGTAGAACACATATGGGTTTCAGAAAAGTGAGAAAAAATTCAATCAGGAAGTAGGATCGAGCAAACAATACGAAAAACCGGTCGAAATTAGAACGCATATTTCTGGCTCGGTATTGGGGGAAATTGGCGCCAACAATCAGAGACTGACGCCAGTTTTTAACTGTAGCGCCTGGCGCCAATAATGGCGTCTGGCGCTACGGCTAAAATTCTTGCGCCAAGATCTGGCCCCTGACGCTACTTCCCACATGCCTCAGCAGCTTTCTGTGCTCGATAAAATTTTCCAGTTTCGCGCGGTGTTATTTCAGTCCTAGTTGTGAAAGATATTTCTCAAATTTCCTACGTGTAAAATCCTATGTTTTTAACTCATTACGGATGGTCTTTCCAATGAGATCTTTTTTTTTATGCATATGACAATAATGTTAATCAAAATTACGCACATAAAATACTTAGAACGTTTCGAGTCTCATCCACTCATTCTAAATCATTGCTGAAGCAAATTCAGGAATTAAAATAGAAATCCTCCCCAGTGGAGTCGCCAAAAACTGTAGGGAATAATTTCAAGCCTTAAAATCCCACTAGCTTGAACCCCACTGTGATCATACACTAAAGTACGGTGGCGTCCAAAAGGGAAGAAGATAGAGCAAAAGAGTCGCCAACAAGTTTTTTAGGAACTTGTAAACCGTTCACGAGGTGAAGTTTACACCCCTTAACGATCCAAGAGATCGTCAACTCCATAAGGTCTAGAACCAAATAAGGGTTCGGGGATAAAGGTACAAATCCAACCTACTCTATTATTGGCGATCACTTGAATTATAATCACATTAACCCTAAACAAGATTATTAATTATCTTATTAAGCGTAATTACAAGTACCAAATTCCCTTTAAACATGCATAAAAGGCGTGATCAAGCAATAAATAAAAAATAAATATCAAGCAACATAATAAATAATCATGATAATAATAATAATCATCATAAAATTATAATCATAATCAAAACAATAATAATCATAAATAAAATAATCATTATCAAAATAATAATAATAATAATAATAATAATAATAATAATAATAATAATAATAATAATAATATTCATAATCATTATAAATTATAACAATTATAATAATTATCATGTTCATGTTAATGTTAAAGCATAATAATAGCAAGATCCTAGGCATGATACTAACAAGATTAATAACAAATCCTAACATGTCACCAAACAATAAAAATCAAAGCTTTAACCCTAATGTGATACTAACAAACATAAATATTAAGAAGAACATAGGAAGCATCATAGCAATCATATTTAATATTAAAAATACCCTAGACATGATACTAGGAATATCATAATAACAATGTAAACGTGATTTCTACATCATAACATCAATTAAACAATTAAAGTACTTACTTTGATGCCTCGTACCTCTTTCTAATAACAAAATACACACGTTAGTAATTTCAAGGAAAATAATAAACCAAACAATTAAATTACGTAATTGAAAGAGAGATTTGGGACCAAACCCTCAGAAATTAAAACCTTTCACGTCTAGGGCGAAGGCAACTTCGAATATGGCTAGGTGTTTCTAGATCTTGTGAATGCGGAATTTTGTATAAAAAAGCAAAGTAAGTAAGAATTGAATGTTTTAAGAGAGATGAATGATTTAGAGAATGCTAAAGAATTAATGATTGTTGATGATTGAAAACGATTGGTGAGAATTGGTGAATGATAGATGTCGATGATTAATGATGAATGAAAACAGAGTTTTTAATACGATATTTATAGAGAAAAATCAGCCAAAAAGATAAATTAACAAAACAGAGTCTGACGCTCAGAAAACAGGGCTGGCGCCAACACTGGCTAGCTGGCGCCAGGCATCAGCACTAGCGCCAGGCGCCAATGGCTAGCGCCAGGCGCCAAGCCCTGGGGTTGGACGCCAAGCTTGATTTTAACGCGTTTTCGAAAATCCGATAAGTTTACCGTACTGGAGGATAAAATAATATAATTTCCTCAAAAATGCTATTTGATTTTGATTAAAACTCTGAAAAGTCAACAAAGGTCAATTTATCAATGCTAATTGAATTAGGAATGAAAAGAACCTTCTAGAAGAATATAGAAGACTAAAACCATTCCTAATTGCATTAGGAATGATAAATCATATTAGGCCCTCCCCAAGATCATTGGGCCGTACATAAAGCTCAAACCGGGCCCAGTTTAGTAAATTGGCCATAACTTCCTCAATATTCATCGGAATTGGGCTTATAATATATCGTTGGAAAGGTCTTTGCAAGCCCCATCCAACTACACTACTATTGGACCCATATCATGGACCAACCAAACTGGATTGGCTGTTTTCTTAAAATAAGTTTTAAAAAACAGAGAGAAGAGAAAAGAAATTAAAACTTTCCGCAACACTAGACCTTTCCACACTTTCGTTTCATTCGATTATGATTCGACGTGAAAGGTACTCATCACTGGGTTTGGTTTTGGGAAGACACAAATGGGTGTCTACAACTTTAAAGTAAACCTATTAGCTCAAATGGTAGAGCACTATGCGGATGCTTAGAGGTGTAGGCTCGATTCCTATATAGGTTATCTCTAAAAGTAAATATTAGACACTCTAAAGTAATACAAAACATCTCAAAAGTAAATCAAATTACTTCTAAGGTATACAAACAAAAGCGGTTGTTTTTTTTTTTATGATCTGTGTAACATGAGGTTAACTTGATCCTATAGTGGACACACCTGCTCTCTTACTGTCACTCAATGTGATAGATTAATGATGAAGGAATAATTACACTAAAGTAAAAAAATATCTCAAAAGTAAATAGAAAATCAGTAAAAGTAAATTAATATATCTCTAAAGAAGGTGTATACTCGGTAAAATCTGGTTATTGGCTTGCAAAATTGGGTCATCAAGATCAGTTTGCTGATGGTATAAATGGTGGGGAGGAGAACCTTTGGTGTGGGATTTGGTTGCTACGAGGTCCACCAAACCCGAGACACTTCTTGTGGAGGGCCTGTAAAGAGAGTCTGGCAGTCAAAGAAAGGCTTCAAAAACGTCATATAGTAGGGGATGCGATCTACCCAATTCGTGGGGCTAGCTCTGAGACAATAATTCGTTCCATTTTTTATCGTAAGGTGGCAGCTCCTATATGGCAGCATCACCCTCCGGCTATTGTGATTACTGATACATCCTCTGCCTCCTACAGAAAGATGGGTTTGGCTTGCTTTGAAATTATGCTTTGGTGAGTTAAGGACAGTAGCTACTTTGATGTGGGCGGCATGGACATGTAGAAATAAGGCGTAATTTGAGAACACGAATCCTAATGTTGTTGCCTTGGCTGCGGGTTATGTAAATAAAAGATGGTGGAGGAGTACTTAATCTATGCGCAAAGAGTATTTAGTGATGCACCTTGTGTTACAGCATAGCCGACTGTAAACACGTGGAAATGCCCTCCTGTTGGGTATGTGAAGGTGAATATAGATGCTCATTTTGTGAGTAGAATTTGTGCAGGGCTGGAGTGGTTTTGAGGGGCTCAAAAGGTGCAGTTTTGGTTTGTGTAAAAAGGCGAGTTTGGTGTGTACTTAGTTTAAGAGATAATCTTGTCAGAAATCAAAATTAAAGCAAAATATGTCAAAAGTAAATAGTAATTACTCTAAAGGAAATTAAAAAATGCTAAACAGTTTCTCAAAATATCATTTAAGTAAATAATTTCACTTTTAGAGTAGTTAATATTTACTCAAATGAAAATTAGAAAAACTCAAAATATATAAAAATAATAATTACATTACAATGGTTCGAGGTGTTAGAAGAACCTACGTGGGATTCGAACCCACATCTTTTGTGCACTTGCATAATGCTCTACCTATTGAGCTAGTAGGCTATTATAGAGTAAGAACAATTAGTTGACACAATCGATCATTTTTATTTTCTATATACTGAAAAATCACAAAAGTAAATAAAAATACTCAAAAGTAAATAAGAAAAGCTTAATTACTATCCTAATATATATGCAGAATGGACCATGTCCACAATGATAAGGGACATGTTGAAAAAGCAGATAAAATAAAAAAAATGAAAATCAAAGCAGTAGTTGCAACAGCAGCCTTGGCAGGGCAAAAGTAGCAGCTGTAGTAGAAAGCCATGGCAGGGCAGCAGCTGCAGCAGCTGTAGCAGCAACCTTGGCAACATTGGTAGAGCAGCAGCTGCATGCTTGGCAGGGCCTCCAGAGCAGCAGCTGCAGCCTACCAATTGAGCTAGTAGGCTAGTGACAAAAAAGAGTCTTGCGAATCAAGGCAGCATAAAGAATTGAGTGTGTAAATAAAACATCCGTATGTATTAAATAAAAATTATTCAAAAGTAAACCCAATAATCTAAAAGGTAAACACAATAATCAATAAAGTGTATGTACACTCGCTGGGGGTTTTAGATCGTTCTTACTTGTTCAGATAACTAAGTTGTTTAGTTCATTTACGCATATGCAATTCCCTGTATCTGCAGACTTTATTGTAATATAGCTCAATCTGCAATTCCCTATATCTGCTCTTTATACAGTCTTATCAAATAAGACTATATAACTCACTAGCAATATAGTTCGCTGGTAATATAGTATGTAATACATATTGTACAAGAGCAGCAGTATGTAGTATAGCTCAGTCTACTTGTTATAGAAGTGTGAAGCGAGATGACACCCATCTCCGCACCTATGTGAATAATAAACACTAGAAGTGAGAGGAAAGGGAGCCTTATCAACACTAGTAAGAGCTGAAATTTTAGAAAATTATTTTGTTATAGACTTATAGTCTATTCAATGAAACAAGGAATAAATGAACAAATTCTCAGGCACCAAATCACAATCAGAATAAAAAATAAAATATATGATCGCCACATTGTATGCCATCATCTACCCATAAGTGCAATATAAAACCTATACTAGCTACCATAGAAACGCTTAAATATGTTTAGTATATCGATATCAAAATCTCATTAAGTTCCAAAATACAACAAAAAGACATAGAAATGCTTGCAAATAGCTTAATCCAACTTTCAGAACAATTTATACATACAATGCCAAACCACAAAGTAAATAAAAAATTATAAAAAGTAAAGCAAACTAAATAAAAGGTAAATAATAAGAATTTAAAAGCAAAAAACAAAGAAAATTGAAACATAATCAAAAGACACACATAATACAATTTTCGTGAAAATTCGAAGACAAGCATCAAAACATAATCCAGAAAAAAAATCCAATAATACAAAGCTAAGCGTCTCAACTAAAAATTCAATGAAATCAAGTAAAAAACGAAAACCCTAACCAAACCAAAACACTAGTAATTAAATTGAGTAAACAACAATAAGCTACAATATCATAAAACTATAAAAAACCAAAAATGGAGGAAAAACCCTAATTAAATAGGAATATCAATAATAGATTAAAAAAAACAAAAGAATTCGAAAAATACCTCTCCAGAATGATCAAATAACAACAAAAACAAGATTGTATAGGAAGAATCGAACAATTTGAAAATCTACAATTATAAATTGAAGAAATCAATGAACTAACTGAGCAAAATCGCCTTTCAGAGAATTTGAACATAGAGAGAGAAAGTAAGAAGAAGAGAGAGAAATAAAAGAAGCGGCGACAAAGTTAGGGCGTAGGTCATTCTCCGTGCGAATTTACAAAAATATCCTTAATGAGGCGGGTGAAATATAAGCCTTTGGATGAAGAACGATTGACGATCCAGATCAGTTCTAGTTCTCATTATTCACCTTGGTTCTCACATGATCTCAAATATATATATCATTGAATTTTATACTAATTTATACTAATAAAAAGAAAATTTTATACTAATTTATCATTGAATTTTTATAATATTTATATGGTCTAACATGTAGATCTGTAGTATTAATATAAAATTTACCAATTGGTTGTTGGTGTAGTGGTGATTGGGACAACACTTGGTAGGGAGGACTCGTGTTCGATCTCCCGCAACAACAATCAAGAGGGGACTGAAACCTAACCACCCAAAACTGATCTTCGAATCCGGATTAGCCCAAAGGGTGAAACGGGTGGAACACCAAAAAAAAAATATACTCATTTGTCTAAATGACTCTTTCGTTATATTTTATCTTTCATTTCATTATATACGCAAAATGACAAAATAAGAAGATAATAAATATGTTATAGATGTATTTTATCTATGCTATTTTTTAATACATTTTTTTTTTATTGATTAAATTTAGTGACATAACTATTAGAGCCGGTTTGGTTATATTTGTTAATATTGTATTTATGTTAAGTTTATCTTATTAGGAGTTTTAGGCAAGTTAGGTTTTCTATTGTATTGTGTATATATATGTGATTATTTTCAATGCAAAGGCTAAGCCGTTTTCTCCACAATATTCTTGAGTGTAACAATAATCGTACAAGGCAAGAGATCTAATCTAGTTTTAATTTAAATGGAGTTGAGGTTATCAACCCCCAAAAATATACTTATATGATTTATTATAATTCTTTATTGCAGGCCATTATCCATAAAAATAAGTTCCATACTTTTAAATGTGAGTCCAACCGGCTAAATTATTTTCAAACACCAAAAAACAACCGAACATTTGTTTTTTGGGTGGTTGTTGTGGTTTGTTTGACAGTCAAGACAAATTTAGGTAGACTAAAATTTGATGAGGAGAATAAAAGTCAGAATTGTATATTTGAATTTGTCCTCAAACAAGAGCGTTAGGCAGTAGAAACTAAAAAAACCTACACGGTTATTGTACGTATTATTTGTAGACGAAGTGAGTAGTGGTTTGATGATTTTAGGTAAGTACAGTTTTTTCCTTGTGATTTTGTGAGTGATTCAGCTGAGTAGCTGACTTGTAAATGGTAGTTGACTAAAATTGTGAATGATTCAACCGACTAATTTATAAATTTAGTTGCAAATGATTCAGCTGACCTTTTCAGCTTTGATATTTGACAACTCTATTTTCAAACATATTTTATTTCCTGAATATAGCCAGTAAAATTATTTATTTGAATCGAATCCGACCTGAATCGAGATTGACCCAAATCCATTTTAACCCGTTAAAACCCGAATTTAAACCGACTTGTTATTTACCCGACTTGAATCTAATCCGATCTGTTATTAAATCGACCCAAATTCAACCCGACCTGAAATTCAACCCAATCTGTTAATAACTCAACTCGTGATGGGTGTCATAAATGACACCCATTTGATGAGCATTTAGTTGTTTTCATCCTCTTTTCATAGCTTTCTTGCTCAATAAATGCTTAGTTTTATGCTTTGTTGCTTAGTTTTACCTTTCCTCTCTTATTTTGTAGCTTTTGTGTATTTCGTTGGTTTTCTAGCCCTTTTCTTCTTTATTTGCTCTATTTTCGTGGTTGTAGGTATTGTACGAGGTTTGGGTCTTGATATTGACGATCTACTAAGGTGGAGAAAGCCTTTGGAGCAAGCTCACGACGTTTGGAAAGGTCAAGATGCAAGGAAGTGGAAATTCCAAGTCTTGGCTCTTGCGCTCTCATGCCGTGCTACCATTAAGAAGTGGTGTACCCACTAATCAAGAGCATTAGCTACTGCCACTCCTAGTGTTCATCACCATCATAAGTCATGCGACCGTAGCGAACGCACGAAGCCGCGAGAATCTCGAAGGAACCCAGCTAGGCGCGGGCGCACAACAGGGAGGTGCGGGCGCACCTAGGGGTGGCGCGGCCGCACCTAAGGGTAGCGCGGGCGCACCCCTTGCGTGCGCGGGCGCACCTCGCCTGCTGCCCGGGCGCACCTTCGTGGGTATTTTGTGCTCGGTTTTTGGTGTTTTCGTGCCTCTATATATATCTATGTAAACCCGATTTTTGGGGTAAGTTTAGAAGGAAGTTTTAGAAGAGGATTTTGATCATATTCTTAGCTTAGTGGAGAGCTTCTATCTCTAGTTTTAGGGTTAGTTTTAGGATTAGATTTTAGAGAGAGAAAGTGAGGAATTTCAATGGTGATTTGAGAGATTGAAGATGCAAGGGTGACAATTGTATTGGAGATCTTCTCTATTATCAATGTGTATTTCGAACTCTATCTCATTTATTGTTTTGATTAGTTTATTCATGTTTGTTTGATTTGATTTGATTGGATTTTGATGTTTGATCTTTGATTAGTGTAATTGTTCTTCATATTTTGTTGATTCTTGATTCCTTTAGTTGTTTGTTGATTTGATGATGTTGTTGGAGTAGTTTCCTTGCTAGGGTGATGGTGAAGCTTATATTATGTGATGGATTGATGTAGATTGGGGGAAATTGATGGAGTTAATGATGTGATTAAATTGATTAATTGATTATGTGCATGTGTGTGTTTGATTTAGGCTTGATCACCCTAGTTATTCACACTAGATTGCATTGTAAGTTCACATTGATACAGACCATTGATTTGTGGCTTGCATTTACACGATTGAGGTGTCTTGTGACGTTTCTTAGCTAGAGTTTATCGTAGTTGACGCTAGTTAGACCTCTAGGAGAATAGCTTGATATGCTCTTTTGGTTGCATGATTGATCTTCCCTCACATTGCTTGACTTAGTCGACTTCCTATCCCAATTTGCTCTGTTCATTGCTATTATTTGTGAATCCTAATCCCTAGCACTTTATTTGTTCGGTTTCTCCGTTTAAGTAGTTGTTAGTGTCACCTTTTATCCTTAGACTTCGACCTAGCTTAGGCACATAATTGAAAGCACTTAGACATTACCGTTCCTTTGGGTTCGACCCTTGACGTACCTCTATACTTGTATTTAGGTTAGTTAAGTGTTTATAAATTTTGTTTGGCTTAGGGAGGATTAGTCCAACGACCTAGTCCGACCCATGTCAACTCGACAAGAACATGGCTTGTTATTGACCCGACCCAAATTCAACCCGAATTGTTCCTGACCCATTTTGAACTCAACCTAACTTATTATTGACCTGACTCGATTTCAATCACCTTAAATTCAATTTAGACCACCTTATTAATATTTGATCAAAGCATAGTATGGAAGATTGGGTGATCTGCCTACGACACTGCAAGTGTTAGCCAGCAGCTAAGTTTCATTCGTATGTTGAATGAGCTCTTAAACTTCCATTTGTTCCACCACTTTAATGCCCCCACTTTTGTTCACAAGCTTGCGTTTCCAAGCTTAGCTATATCTTATCTAAACTAATTTGTACTAATTAACTCGAATTTAATGTGAAGTTATTTCTCTTACAATAAATGAAGAAATCTACTCTTATATATTATAAAGCGTTCCTAAAATATAATATGTTCTACGTGTCACCTTTTTTAAGTTCGATATGTCAGCAATATGTGCCACATGTCACTATTAACATGACATGTCACTTTCACATGTATTAGGTTTGCATCTAAAAAATGCTTATAACAAGACTTGAACTCAAGACCAACAAGTCTTAAGTTAAGAATCTTTTCATCTTAGTCATTTATTAATAATGTTTTTTTATCCAACAAAATTATTGTTAACTTAAATAAGTTAATTTGTATCTTATTATAATACTTGTTTCCATTATGTAAGGATTGAATTTGGCAACTACAAAATGTTTATAGCAATAGTTAAACTCGAAACCAACAAGCCTTACTATCTAAACAGCCGAATTCAATTAGCAAATTAAGCAATTACAAACTAGCAACTTAGAGCATCGCCCGGGCCGCACACTAGTTGATGATGATTAAACATTACGTCATTACATGAAGTGTTCACGAACCGACCCAACTAATGTACCTGAACCCGATATGACCCGACCTGAAATAAATCCGAAACCCAGATTAACCTAACATTTGAGACCTGAATCCGAACATGACTCGACTTGGAAATGACCCGACCTGATTATAATCCGCAAATTATTGATTTAAACTGAACCCGACTTGAACCTAGAGGTGGGCAATGTGTCGTGCCGGGCCATGCCTTGTTGTGGCTCGTGCTGTACCTATATACATCTTGGCGTGTCGTGATGTGACGAGCCAACATTTAGCACACCCCAACCCACGTCACGGCACAACCCACGTGCCAGGCGTGCCATGCCGTGCAGGGCACCAGACTACCCATAATATTTTTAATTTTTTTAAAAAACATTTAAAATGGATATACTATTTAAATAATTTTATGAATTTATGTTTTTTTGTTGTTCTTTTTATTATTTTTCTTTTTATTATTATAGTTCTATATTATTATTTATGTTATTTTATGGCCATGCCTGGCGTGCCGTGCTGGCAGGCCAAACTACCGTGCCGCCCGCGGGTTCGTGCCGGATTCTTAAAATCGTGTTCACGGCACGACCCATGGCCCACTCCTCAGTCACCGTGTCGTGCGTGTCGGGACTGACTTGGAAATCACCCAACCTGATTATAACCCATAAATTATTGACTTGAAATAAACCCGAGTTGAACCCAAGAATGACCCAACCTGATTATAACCCGCAAATTATTAACTTGAACCGAACTCGACTCAAACCTGAGAATGACCCTAACTCGCTCGTTTTAACACGTGAAAACCCGAATCAAACCCGAACTTTTATTCACCTGACCCAAATGTCACTCGACCTGTTATTGACCCAATTTACCTAAACTCGACCCAAACCCGATAAGATATATGACCCGACGTGACACAACTCAAGCATGACCTAATCGAACCTTACCAACATAGGTATGACATTAACCCAAATTGACCCGACTCGACCCGAGTTGACCTGACCCATATTTACCCAACCTTAACCCGACATGTTTACCTGAATTGACAGCTCTAGTAATAAGTGTAGTGGTAGAATTAGAGCATTTCTTATGTTTCGATCATGCCCTCCCTTGAAGCTCGTTGGGTGGTAACATCTTGCAACAACCCAGACCTTCCATGATTCACCTCAACCGGTTCTTGGAAAGGTGTGGCTGCCTAATCGACAATACCCAATGATTTGAAGAGAGTAGTTGGTGTTTCTCAAATTCCTCGATAAGATTCACCAACTTCATAGGTAGAATTTTGCACATTAAGACCCAAAGAAAGATTAGTTCTCTCGTTGCTCATCTTAGTAATTCAATTACTAGAAGTCATGTTGCCTCTTTCTCAGGTAAGAGTCCCTGTTCTAGCTCCCAACATACAACCAATAACCCCAAATTGTTCTCTATCAACAGAGCTAAAAATAAAATTAGATGAGGCTGGTTACATACCTCGATTTATTAATCCAGCACCGAAAAAAACTCGAGTTTGTAGTAGAGTGCATTGGCTGGGTCACCTCTTCTCCATTAGACTTTTTGGTCTTCTCTATGTTGGTGGATAGTACTCAGCATATGGATCCCCTGGTAAGCCTAGTCGTCTACTAGGAGAAAGCCTGAGAACCAGAACATAGTTACTTGTGTGAGTTTGTTCCCCCTGAGAAGAATTGTTCAGAGTCACTATCTAAAGACATAGTATATCCCCTGTCTCTTTCCCACATTTGCCTTTTTTCCCATATTAGCATATCTTCAAGTTTGTCATAGATTCTCTAGTTAACACCCGAGTATCAATACCTGTATTTTTCTGGTAACCCTCTATAAAATTCGTATGGAAAGGGTAATTTCTAGGTCCGTAGAGGACTCTCAAACCTTTCTCTTCCACTTCTTCCAACCTACGTCTCAGCCTTCTAGCAGTTCTTTCCTTGCTCGTATGGCATCTCGATGTGCTGTGGCCGACACACCCACAGATCTTGCAGAATCTAAACATCCCTTCAGATCTGAAATAGACCCAAGCCACTCTATCACCTTGGATTGGTATGTAACATCCATGTAGTAGTGGTTGGGAGATATCAATTAGGAGTTGTGCCCTTAACTCTGAGGAGTTTGGAAGGCCAAACCCTGTATGTTCCAGCTGACAAATGTAACCCACATGTTTAAAAATTTGGTTTGCCCATGCAGGTGTTAGCATGGCTAAAGGTAAGCCAAAAACCCTTACCCATAGTGCTTCGAGGTTTTTTGGAATCCCTCGGTATACTGGTCATGCTTCGCCGGCTACGAGACTCGGACACCTGCAAAACAACAGAGCTCCGGTTTATCGGAGATTCGCCTCCGATGATCAGGTTAGAGACCGGAAAACGGAGTAAAACTAGAGAGATAAAGTAAAGAGAAGTTGAAGCTATTTAGTGCTCTATTTAATGTTATGTAATAATCCACCCCTCCCATCAGAAATGATTGGGGTATTTATAAGGGTGGGGAATTTTGCCCCTTTAGGGTTATTACCATAGAATGACGCGATTTGATTGACGGCGCAATTAGGTTGCGACACGTGTCTGCGGGTCAGCGCCATTTTGCGGCTTTCTCGGGATTTGGGCCTTCTGATGTAAGGAGGGCCTTTTCTTTCATTTCAGGTGCTCTCCTTGAACTTGACACGTATCATCTTCCCATAGGGACACGTGTCGCCTTTTGATTGGGCCACGTGTTACTACGGGATTGGACCACTTGTAAGGGATATTTTACCCTAAATATTTGCCCCTCATAAGAGGTGGCTCGTACGCTACAGGCCGCCTCCTTTGATTATCTACTCGTCTTAATACGTCGGAGTTCATGGAGATAGAACTTATAGATGAGTAGGCGAACGAATCTATCCGCCCATATAATGGATGACCGCCTTAGGCTGAATGACGTGTCCTATCCGTCTAAAATCCCTCTAAAGGATGTTTCAGTCTAGGGATTAGGCGGACAGAACATGCCACCTGAATTTTTAGAGGAGAGTTTGGACGCCCGTTTTTTTTTTTAGGATGACGGTTTTAATTTTGCTGACGTCGCCGTCTATTTGAACGTGCCATTACTAGTCCGTCTCTTTCCCTATCCAAATTAACAGAATAACCTTTTTAACTTTTTGAATTCTAGGTTAACTTTTTCAAAAAGAAACCATTTGAATTCTTGTGTGGGAAAGGTGGATTTACCATTTTGCCCCCATAAGTTGGGCCTATAAATAGAAGAGGTTTGACCTCATTTTGGCACTTTGGAAAGATTTTTAGAGAGAAGTTAGAGCTTTTAGAGAGAGAAAGTGACTTATTCCCTGAATCTTCAAGAGCTCCGCCATACGATTGAACTTTCCTATCAAAGTTTGAGTTTTCCAGCCAACTTCCAAGACTTTCAAGGATTTTTCAGAAATTTCTACATGTAAAAAGGTAGGACGATTGTTCTTCTTATTTCTCTTTTTACTTGCCTTAGTTTTTCTATTTGTTTAAACCTGGCTCAACACTCGGCTTCGCCCGTCTCTCCTCATGAGGCTGATCGTTCACCTGTGAATGAGGAGTCTAGAGTGGACGGAGACGAGCTATCTCCTTCATGGAGTGGGTCCATTTCTAGCGCATACCAACTCTCATCCACCTATTTTTCTCTGTCCCTACAGTCGAAAATGGCCTGTACGATGCAAACGTACGATGAAGACGCTGCTAGAAACCCAGACGGCAGTCTGGTACATCCAGGGGTCTCTTAAGACCCTTACAACACGAATGCCAAGACTAAGTGTACCACCAATACAGCCACAACTAGTGTCACTAGATGCTCTGTGGTTGAAGTGACCACTTCTTTTGAAGAACGCCAAAGAGCACAAGGCGTCTCTTCTACTAAGGGGGAGTCTGGGAAAACACCGGAACTAAGGTTCCCCCAATACGCCAACTCGGTCATGGATCCGGACGAGTTTCTATATCAAGAGAGGCCTTCTTCCTCTTCTATGGCGGACGCTGCTGGACCGTCTGTCCTAATCCCGGAACAACCCCATCTCCAACATGGCAGGTCGAACAGGCCTAGGACAAGCATTGTAATTGCTGAATCGTTCGACTTGCCACATCGCAGTGACCAAACTACAGGAAATAAATCGGCCGTAGCAAAAGATAAGGGCAAGGGTCCTTTGGCGCCTGAGGTCATAGTAATGGATGGAGGCGGCCAAAGCTTCAAAAGTAAGAGCTCAACCGAGGGTGCTGATTTGGGCAAAGTCTTGTCCTCTGAGTTTGGGGCCGACCCTCACCCCGATGAAGAGGAGGCCGAGAATGAGGCAGTGGATGAGGCGGCGACGGAGGAGGCCATTGCCAACATCGACAATTTTAAGGACACGTACGCCTGTACGGTGCGTAGCATGGCCTTGGGCTACCTAAATGATGAGTTGAATAAATACAAGGAATTCCTCCTACTGGATGATATGTCTATTTTATATAGTATTTTACCCCCATCCCTTGGTCATAATTAGTAGTGTTTTTGGCGCTTTAGAGCCACTTTTATTACTAATTGGTGTTTTCTAGTGTTTTCGTAGATTTGGTTGACTTTTGTAGGGAATTGCACTTTTGGAGAATTTTTCCCGAGATATTATGGAGCAACTACGAACATTGGAGAAGCACGACCAGTTTCTATAGCCCAGGACCGGATAGAGCCATCGAATTGGTGTTTAAGGGCTTGGTATATGTGATACCGGGGCATTTGGACCGAGTATTCAAGACCTGAAGAGGAAATCCGGATTGGCCCGAAGAATTGGAGCCAATCGAAGTCCAAAGAGTGGCCCAAGAGTGCCGCCCGGCCAAGGGAGCTACTGCCCGAAGGTGCGCCCGGCCGGGTGGGGGAAGTAAGTCGGTGCCCGGCCGGGCGGGGGAAGTAAGTCGGCGCCCGACCGGGCGCGAGAAACGTACCTGATGAGAAAAAGGCGTGCTCGATCGGGCGGTGCGTCGCCCGATCGGGCGCGTGTTATTATTAAGAGACGATTAACGTCGTTTAAGTTTGTTTTAGTTTAGGATTTTTGCTTAGTATAAATATTTTTATGTTAAGAGAGTTTAGTATCTTCTTTTACTCTTTCTTAATTCTTCTCTTAGAATTTCTCTCTCTACTTAGCTTTTAGAACAATTTCTCTCTCTAATACTTTGTTCTTAACTCTACTCTTAATTCTAGATTACTTTGATAACGATTTCTTCTACTTTAATCTCAGTTATTTACTTTAATTCTTGCATCATGTCTTATTTTATTGCTTTGATTAGTTTAGATTTAATTATGTGTGAGTAGTTTTATTTCTGGGGTTTACGGGGATCCATAAATAATATGAAGGGGTAATTTATTGTTGTTGATTATCATTGCTAGATTAATTTCCTATTGATTGATTTAATGCCCTGTGACTAGATTAGGCCTGATCTTTTATGCATGAGTTTGACAATATTGATTCGAGATTCAAGAGATGAGAATTGATGTTTAGGTCTAGTTTCAATAGGCAGGTTAATTTATAAATGGTTAAGTCGAGATTCGAGAGATGAGATTTAATACCTGTAGATTAATTCTGTGATTGTAATACATAGCGAAAGCCCTTTATGATGTGATTAATTTATTCATCGATGATTGATTATTATATTTTACCCTGGAATATTATTTATTGGTGAACCTATGCCCTAGGCCTTTTATTTATTGTTTTCTCTTTACTCTAAATCTCCGTAGTTTTGTTTTATATTCATATAAATACATTGGTTACTTTATAATTTAGATTGCTTGAATTAATTAGGAATAGAAAGACCAGTTTCCCTGTGGATTCGACCCTACTTCCCTATCTATTAGTAGTTAGTGGTTTTAGGAATTAATTTTGAGAAACGACTTTAGCCTGTCACTAGAAGAGGGGTTTGAGTTGGTGGCGCCCAAAAAATCCCTTTTTGTGGCCTCATGGGAAGATGAGCGGCCGCGCCGGAGATACTTCAGCGTCTATCTTGCCACTTTGGACGTTGGACATTGCATCCCCCTTCATCCCTTTATTCGTATCGTTCTAGACAAATACAATATTGCTCTCTTCTAACTGATGCCAAACAGCTGGTTGAATATTTTTGGATACTTAGTGATGTGCATCCGGAAAGGCTTCGGGGCGGACTTTTCGGTTTTTTGTTAGATGTACTCCATGACCTAGCTGGAGAAGCACACAGACGGATGGTTCATCCTTAGCACCACTATGTATTATATGGTGGTGATGGGCCGTGTGTCAAAGTGGCGAGAATGGAAAAACCGATTCTACCGCATTAAGACAAAGGACGTGAAGTTCAACTTGTGGATGAATTGGTTTAATGCTAAGCCAATCCAGCTTGGCTGAAGGGGTCTCAAGCTCTATAAACCACCCGTCCACCCTAGCCAAGAACATCAACTTGACTATTTTAGGGTCAAGAAGGTGAAGAGGGACGACAAAATGATGGACATGCCAAAGAACTTGATCCCTTTGGCCAGCTGGCTTCGAGACCCTATATTTATGTCGGCGTGCGGCCTATACCGGAACATTCCCCAACGTGGGGCTTTACAACTTTTATTGTTCGCTTGCCATTTTTTTAAAAAATTTTTCTAACTCTTTTTCTTTTCTTCTTATGCATAGGAAGCGTACGCCATGCTGGATAAGGAGCAGAAGGGTGATGTTGATAAATCCGAGATTGACTTTGCCCGGTACAAGGCTCGACAAAAGATATACGAGCATACTAAGGAGGTACGGACCATTAATCTAGGACTTGTAACTTTTTATTTTGTCGAGCTGCTATGTTGGGAAGAGACTCATTCCCTTTTTCACGTAGGCTCTTCCTTGCATCCGTGTTGGTATGTTGGGAAGAGACTCCTTCCTAATTTTGCACGGATACAAATTCATTTTCAGTTTTTCACTTATACTAACTTTTTACTTGTCTTAAGTTGGCCATTCTTACTCCAAGGTCAAAATGAAAGCAGGCGGCCACTGATTCTAAGGACGGCAAGGCGTCCAAGACTAGAAAGACGGTTGCATCTAAGAGCCTTCTAACCTGGCGGCTAGGACGAAGTTGCAGAATGCTTCAAAGCAGTTCTAAGGAAAGCTACCGTGGATTTGACAACTGAGTCGGTCAATGATGCTTCCGCGAGAGCGGACGATGGGGGCATGTAATCCCCGACGAAAATGACCGGCCTAATCTTAAATCCTCCTGTTCAAAGAGTTAAGAAATCTGATTAGCAAGCGGCTTCCAATCAGTCGGCTTAGGAGCAACTCGGCCGCACAAGCGAAGGAGGAGATGAACCCCCACCACCTCCTCCATTCACCTTCAACCTTCCTTCTCCTCCCAGCTTCTCAAAAGGTTAGTCAAAGGTTTACATTTCCCTATGTTTTCTTGCAAGCCTCTTTTTTGCTCAATTTAACACCATTTGTGGCCGCGCACAGATATTGCGGACGAGACGAACATGAATTTGCCCGGCCAGTCACTTACTGGCGTGCATAGGAAGGCCATGAGAGATGCCATTGCCAGGGCCATCCCCTAGGAGCCGCGGGATAAGCTGAGGAGAATCAATGAGGGCTTCCTCTGCCCCATGATCAATTTTAGCGCCGATGTAACCATTCATGACACTTTGCCAACTTAGATTTCATACTTAGAACATATTTACTGGTTTGTTTTTCCTAACTCCTTTTCGTCTGAGTGTAGCTCTTCCTCAAGCTCAGTGCCTTCCTAGATTGGAAGGAGAAGGAGAACGAGAGGTTGAAGCAAGCATGGGATGAAGTTAGGCGGGCGGAGGACGCTGTGACGAGGACGGCCGCTATCTAGAGGGTTCACTTGGAAACCTAGATTACTGTGCTTTCCAACAAAGCGGTGCGACAAACTGAGGATCTGGTGAAGCTGGGCAAGACTCTTGAAAAAGAGACCTTGGCAAGGGAGACCTTTCAGCAAGAGAGGGATGCGACGATCCTAAACGCCCAACAATGGAAGGAGGGTTTTGAAGCCCCCGAAAAGTTGAAAGAAGATCAATCCGTGGCCCAGCAAAACAATCAGACGACCCTAGACGAGGTGGACGCCCTTAGAGCCGAGGTCAAAACTCTAAAGAAGTCTGTTTTGAACTTAACTGAGCAATTGAAGGCGCCTCGGCCGCCCAGCCCTGCTGAAATTGTCCGCATTGAGCACAACGCCGAGGAGAGGCTGAAGAGCCACTTCTTTGAGGCTTTTGAATTGATGGTGAATGAGGGCGAGGCCGCCTATTATTAAGAGCGCTTCACCATGCGCCTCAACTATGTCTGCCTCAGAGAAGAGGCCAAGAAGGTGGGGAAACCCTCTCCTGCACTTGTCGCTACCACGACCGAATCCGAGGGGGATAAGGATAATGAGGATGAGGCGGATGAAGTTGAGGACGAGAAGGAGGTGGAGCCGACTGGTGAAGAGGTACCAGCTGAGGAGCCGTCCACCCTTGCCGCGGCCAATGAGAAAGAGTCGGCCATGGGGAGCCTGCCAAAGTTGATAACTTGGCTAAATAGAGATCAGGTCCTCTATCAGCAGTTGCCAAGCTTCAGTCCTTTTGTTTTCAGCACTTACTTTATTTTACTTATCGATAAACAATTTTCAATTTTAATGCTGCCTGTTTTGAGCGGCTGTGTAAGATATTTTTTCGCCTTTTGAGCGGTTTTATTTTATTTTAATTTTGCCGCATTCTGAGCGGCTTTTAATGTTTTTCCATACTTAGCAATTTTTCGCATTTTATTATGCTTTTTATTTCTTTAATATGAACACTGGGGGTATGCCCCTTTATTTGGCGTTTTCCTAGTCCATACTCTTGGTGATTTGAGTAACTTAGTAGTTTTTATACCTAGAAGGGTATGATGACTAGTAAGTTAATCAAATCATAGTAATGATTACCCTTGGATTAGGTGAATCACCGATTCAACATTAGGTATACTTCCGCTTAGTTAGCTTTGTACCACCCGTCTGTTGAAACTATCGCTCGGACGTGCTTAGGAAGTTTCAAGTTATATCTCAACTTGGAAATTTCAAAGTTTTGGCTGGGCTAGGATGCCTAGGTATGCCCTTTCCCTCCCTTTTTGGGCATAAATGCTTTAGACAAATTCAGGCTATCTTAGTGCTTAATCGTCCGTCCTGGTTGTGGTCGGACGCTCTCTTTGACATTGGAATGCCCTTGCTAAACAATTACATGACCGCTTGATTGTACCCTTTGCGACCGAGCTGCTATATTGTAAACAAACTTGCTATTGTTTTATTCGGAATTTTTGTTTAGTCTTTTAAAGGCCGAGTTGCTATGTTGCAAGCAACAACGTTATTTTTTTCACTCGGCATTTCTGTTGAATAATGGAAAGACATAAACAAACAAAATAAGATAACAACGCTTGAACTTTTCTTTAATTTGTCAAAATTACATTGTTTGGGCCGTACAAACTTCATTACATTTGTTTCGGGTGTAGATCCAAGGGTTCATATGGCACGAGCTGGGTTCCGTTGACGACTTGCGCAAGGCAGCACACGTAAACTGCCCTCGGGTGTGGCTCAAGGAACCCCCCTCCGATGCTTAAGTTAGAATGTATTTATAGAGTGAAAGTGTAGTTAGAAAGATAGAGAGAGTGTAATAACCCGTGTGTCTCCCCTTTTTTCTGTTGTACTTTGCCCTCTCTTTATAGGCGTACGATCCCCTTTGTGGAGAGTCGTACTTGGTCAGCCTGCGGGCTGACTCAATCGGGCTGAGGATCCCCTTTGGCTATCCTTCCAGCGGTGAGTACGCACCCTGGGGGCCAGTTTGGGAGCCTGTTGATGGATTAGTGTAGGGAATATTTCAAGCATCTCACACTTGAGCCCCACTGTGATCATACACTTAAGTATGGTGGCGTCCAAAGGGAAGGAAGCTAGAGTAAAAGAGTCGCTAATAAGTTTTAGGAATTTGTAAACCGTTCACAGGGTGAAGGTTACACCCCTTCACGATCCATGAGATCGCTAACTTCATAGTGGTATGGATCCATGATTGGATATTCGGGGATGAAGGTACAAATCCAACCTAAAAGAGATTGAACCTACCCTAAAAATAGACATCTAATTTATCCTTCTTGTATTCAAGTGCGCTTTCTGACTATCATACAATTAATAGATTAACCCTAAACCTGTTTAATCTATGTTGGTTGAATATCAATGCACAAAAAAAAACTATTATTGGCGATCACTTGAATTATAATAATATTAGCCTAAACAAGATTATTAATTATCTTATTATGCGTGATTACAAGTACAAATTCCCTTTAAACATGCATAAAAGGCATGATAAAGCAATAACAATAAAGGTATCAAGCAATAATCCTCATCAAAATAAAATCTCAATTCAAAGCATAATAATGATAGCAAGATCCTAGGCATGAAACTAACATGATTAATAACTGTAGACACCCATTTGTGTCTCCCCAAAACCAAACCCGGTGATGAGTACCTTTCACGTCGAATCATAATCGAATGAAACGAAAGTGTGGAAAGGTCTAGTGTTGCGGAAAGTTTTTATTTTCTTTTCTCTTCTCTCTGTTTTTGAACACTTTATTTTAAGGAAACAGCCAATCCAGTTTGGTTGGTCCGTGATATGGGTCCAATAGTGGTGTAGTTGGATGGGGCTTGCAAAGACCTTTCTAACGATATATTATAAGCCCAATTCCGATGAATATTGAGGAAGTTATGGCCAATTTACCAAACTGGGCCCGATTTGAGCTTTATATGCGGCCCAATGATCTAGGGGAGGGCCTAATATGATTTATCATTCCTAATTGCATTAGGAATGGTTTTAGTCTTCTAGATTCTTCTAGAAGGTTCTCTTCATTCCTAATTCAATTAGCATTGATAAGTTGACTTTGTTGACTTTTCAGAGTTTTAATCAAAATCAAATAGCATTTTCGAAGGAATTATATTATTTTATCCTCCAGTACGGTAAACTTATCAGATTTTCGAAAACACGTTGAAATCAAGCTTGGCGTCCAACCCCAGGCCTTGGCGCCTGGAACCAGGCTTGGCGCCTGGCGCTAGTGCTGGTGCTTGGCGCCAGCTAGCCAGGGTTGGCGCCAGCTCTGTTTGTTGAGCTTCAGACTATGTTTTGTTAATTTATCTTTTTTGGCTGATTTTCTCTATAAATATCGTATTAAAAACTCCGTTTTCATGGACCTACAATCAGTTTTTCATTCGCAATCATTAATTCTTTAATTCTCTCATCTACATTCACCAATTGTCATCAATGCTCACCAATGCTCAACATTCATTAGAATTCTCACCAATTCTCACGATCATTCATCCACAATCAGTTTTCTAATCTCTCTCTCTTTCCTTAATTCTAAACTTTGTTTTCACATACAAAATTCCGCATTCGCAAGATATAGAAACACCTAGCCATATTCGAAGTTGCCTTCGCCGTGAAAGATTTTAATTTATGAGGGTTTGGTCCCAAATCTCTCTTTCAATTATTTAATTTAATTGTTTGTTTATTATTTTCCTTGAAGTTACTAACGTGTGTATTTTGTAATTAGAAAGAGGTACGAGGCGTCAAAGTAAGTACTTTAATTGATTTTATTGATTTATTATGTAGAAATCATGTTTACATTGTTATTATGATATTCCTAGTATTATGTCTAGGGTAACTTTAATATCAAGTATGATTAAAAGTACGATGCTTCCTATGTTCTTCCTAATATTTATGGTTGTTAGTATCATGTTAGGGTTAAATATTTGATTTTTATTGCTTAGCGACATGCTAGGGTTTGTTATTAATCTTGTTAGTATCATGCCTAGGATCTTGCAATTATTATGCTTTAATATTAACATGAACATGATTATGATTATAATCGTTATAATTTATGATTATGAATATTATTATTATTATTATTATTATTATTATTATTATTATTATTATTATTTTGATGATAATTATTTTATTTATGATGATATTATTATTATTATAATTATTATTCATGATTATTATTGATTATGTTGCTTGATACATTATTTATTCTTTATTGCTTGATCACCTTCATTGCCGGTTTAAAGGGAATTTGTACTTGTAATCACGCTTTATAAGATATTTAATAATCTTGTTAGGGTTAATATGATTATAAATTCAAGTGATCACCAATAATAGATTTATTTGTGCATTTATATTCAACCAACATAGATAAACAGGTTTAGGGTTAAACCTATTGATTGCATGTTAATTAAAAAGCGCACATGAATACGATCAGAATAAAGTAGAGGCCTATTATTAGGGCAGGTTCAATCTCTTTTAGGTTGTATTTGTACCTTCATCCCCGTACCCTTATTTGGTTCATGACCTTATGGAGTTGACGATCTCTTGGATCGTTAAGGGGTGTAACCTTCATCCTATGAACGGTTTACAAGTTCCTTAAAAACTTGTTGGCGACTCTTTTGCTCTATCTTCTTCCCTTTTTGGACGCCACCGTACTTTAGTGTATGATCACAGTGGGGTTCAAGCTAGTGGGATTTAAAGGCTTGAATTATTCCCTACAGTTTTTGGCGACTCCACTGGGGAGGATTTCTATTTTAATTCCTGAATTTGTTTCGGCAATGATTTAGAATGAGTGGATGAGACTCGAAAAGTTCTAAGTATTTCATGTGCGTAATTTTGATTAACATTATTGTCATATGCATAAAAAAGATCTCATTGGAAAGACCATCCGCAATGAGTTAAAAACATAGGATTTTACACGTAGGAAATTGGAGAAATATCTTTCACAACTAGGACCGAAATAACACCGCACGAAACTGGAAAATTTTATCGAGCACAGAAAGCTGCTGAGGCATGTGGGAAGTAGCGTCAGGAGCCAGAGCTTGGCGCCAGCATTTTAGTCGTAGTGCCAGACGCCAGTATTGGCGCCAGGCGCTACAGTTAAAATCTGGCGCCAGTCTCTGATTGCTGGCGCCAATTTCCCCCAATACCAAGCCAGAAATATGCGTTCTAATTTCGACCGGTTTTTCGTATTGTTTGCTCGATCTTACTTCCTGATTGAATTTTTTCTCACTTTTCTGAAACCCATATGTGTTCTACATATGGACATAACCCTCTGGGAATTCATGCTCCATCTACCCGATTGAACGCTCCGTGCAACAAAGGGTACATCCGAGATGTTGAATTCACCAAACGATGGAAGCGAGTTTTTTTCTAAAGCTTGCGGTGTCCCATCCACTCGCGCCAACCCTTCACGGTTAGGCTTCCGCGCGGTGCACCGGACAATTAACCATGGACCCTTTTTGACTAAACCATATCCCAAACTTTAGAGAACTTGAGCCATGGTTAGGTTGCGAACGCATTGCATCATATCGTGCCTACTTGACTAATTGTGCATTATTTGTTGTGCATATATATTTTATGTTTCTCTTAACCGTTTGTTGACTTGTGTTGAGATTAAATAAATTAATGACTTAAAGAACTTTGCCTAATTAATTAATTAATTAATTATTTAATTTGAGTAAATAAAGTCTAATTTTTCAATCGGAATTGACCTAGTACGACTTTAGGCATACCCTAGTTGACAAATAATACCGAAAACAGTCCCAGACCGAAGCTCCACTATTGGCGCCAAGGTCTGAGTTGTAGCGCCACACTATGGAGTGTAGCGCCTGACGACAGCTATGTTGTCTGGCGCCAAGCTCCACAGTGATACGCCAGTCCTGTCGCTTGGCCGACAGTTCGGATTATTTGTCGAGTCATCACCTAAGGTCTAATTAATCAGTTTTCTGTTTAATTCGGTTAATTTAGCTGTCAATAATGTTTAATTGAATCAATGATCGAGTTTAGGCACTAAGTCCCATGGTCTTACACAAGAGTCCAAGAATGTCACTTACACTCAACGCACACACCATTACACATTCCTTGACCATGATTAAGAGAGTCTTGTGTGCGCGTTTTTTTTTCGTCATTTTTTTAGGGGGGTAAGTCGGATATTAATCCTCCAACATAAAAATATGTACGTTAATTTTGCCAAAAATATGCACCCTTTTTTCTTTTTCCTCTTTTTCCCTTAAAATAAACCATAAATTCAAGTTGATTCGAGTCAAGTAATTAAAACGCAAAATGGTTTAATTTACAGCGCGTGGTCAAGAAAGGAAGGACGATTAATCAAAGATAAACTCTTCGTACAAGTCCAACTTTTCGACAAACCTATAGCTCGCAAGAGGAAAGAAAGAGTTATAATTACAACTCAAGAAGAAGTCAATGATCTTAAGAACCATCAATCAGGGGGACACACCATAGAAAACTGTTTCAAGTTCAAGGATTTGGTACAGAAAATGATTGATGAAAAGAAATTAGTCCAAGTTCAACAAGAAGAGGATATAACCGTTAATGGAGTTTGGGACAGTGATGAAGAAGATGTCTATCTAAAGGACATAGTAGGACCTTCACCTTTTGTATCATACACCACAGATGACATTTGGGCTGAAGAAGATTCATCAATAGACGTCCTCACAAGATCCGGGAAGATGCAACCTCCCGTTTCAACACAACCTATGCCCACCGCACATCAAGTTCCCATACCTATCATCGAAGACAACGACATTGTTAAATAGTTTAAGAAGACAAAAGTTGAGATGAATGTGTGGAAGCTCCTGGCAACATCTCGAGAGCATAGGTTGGCTGTAATGAATTCCTTGGATAAAATCGGGATAGATTCTGACACTACTCCTGAGGGACTAGCCAACTTCCTCACAAGTGACCTTCCTAGTCCGATTAATCTAATCACCTCCTCTGAAAAAGATTTACCCCCAGACGGTGACAAACATTACAAGGCATTAAACCTCACGGTAGTCTGCAAAAGGATGAATGTTCCCATGACTCTTGTAGACAATGGATAAGCTATCAATGTTTGTCCACTTAGAACTGCGAGGATGCTCGGCATAAGGGACGAAGATTTAACTCCGTCTACACAAGGAATAAGAGCCTACGATAATACTCGCCGTCAAGCTCTTGGCAAAATAACCCTAAATGTGACGGGAGGAGCAATAGAACATGCTACTACTTTTCAAGTAGTAGACATCAAAGCCTCATTCAATTTGTTGTTGGGACTCCCTTGGCTTCATGATCTAAAGGCCGTCCCTTCATCTCTCCACCAACAAGTGAAAGCCATAGTTGGAGGAATTCCAATCACTATTGATGCTTCGCCTATGAGAATCAAATCCATAGAGAATCCAATCATTAACGTGGAGCACGACGAAGATGATGAAGACCTATGGGGCTTTAACAAAGAAGTCTCCTTAATCTAGGAGGATGAAAGGACATCTTGTTGAGTCACTTAAGGTTTTGAGTGATGACAAACAGCTGACTAGCTGGTTCTTGTTGGTTTTATATTATATCAACTGACATTTTGAACAGGAACAGCTATCCCAAGTACTTGAGGCAATATGAAGTTCTTTTGAATCAAAGCATTCAAGAAATCTGTATCAGAATGTTCTATCAAGGAAGGCCGTCAAGACTTGAAGATTATGAAGTCTCTCAGATTAGGATAGTTGATCTTTGTAGTCTTTATAATGTTAAGTGTTCATGGATGTTTGTACGTGAGCTATCTGTATCCCTTACTTAGAATATTTAGTGTTGTAGAGATCAGGAAAAGTTGACCTGATCTCTAGGACACTAACAGGTTGGGAAACAGCTGCTTCGTAGCTTGTTTCATGAACCTGGACATTAGTTCAGTAAATATTTTCTGGAATATATATTTCCTATCCTTAGAGAATATTTACTAAACTAATTGATTCAGTTTATGCAGAGTTGGAGATGAATTATTTCGCATATAACTTAGAATATATTATTCTACCCATTTATGGAAAGTAGAATAATATCTTAGAATATCTCTTATTTACAAAATAAAAGATATTCTATTTACCTAAGTTATGATCTGAAAAGATCACGAAAGAATTCATCTCCCAACCTTATAAAAGCATAAACTCGATCAGAATTTCGAGTGAGCTTTTCTGAAAAAACTTCTCTATCTTTGAAAGCTCGAAATACACTCTAAGGGAAATAGTTAGTTCATCTCTTACAAACTATTTATGCACACAGTAAGGATTGTTTTGTAATTATCTCTTGTAAGCTTTGAGTAGGAAGCATTTAGAGGGAAACAAAGGGTTTGTATTGAATCACTAAGAGGTTAGTGATTGGGTAGCATTTACGAGTGTGAGTGCAAGTGCTTGTGAGTTCAAGTGCGAAGTGACACCTAGAGTTAGGTGTGGGGATCACGAGTGTGATCATTTGTAATTGCTTTTGTTTTTCAGAGTTGATTAATAAAAGTAATTAGGGTAGTGGAGGACGTAGGCTCAGAGTTGAGCTGAACCTCGTTAAATCTTTGTGTTGATTATTTATTGAATTTTCTGTTTCCGCTGCAGGACCAGTTCATCACCTGGTCCCCCTACATAAATAGAGAAGAAAATCCAATAATTCTTATCACTGCCCTGTACTCAATTCAACCCCCCCCTTCTTGAGTACCAGCTGCACTTTCAATTGGTATCAGAGCCTCGGCTTCTTGTAAGGGTAACACCTAGAGAAGTAGATCATGAGTACTCAGGAAATGAATGCTATGGGATATGACAACAAGACACCAAAGTTCAATGGGAAGAACTATGCATGGTGGAAGAACAGAATCAAGAATATCATCATTGGCATTGATTATGAATGCTGGTTGGTTGTTAAGAATGGTCCCTTGACCATTGAGAAGTCTGATCCAGAAGGGAAGCTAGTCCCAAAGACTGAAGATGAATACATCTCCACTGATTACAAAAAGCTGGAGAAAAATGCTAAGGCTATGTCAATACTGCAACAGGCTATTGCTGAGAATGAGACAAACAGGATCTCAGCATGCACCACTGCCAAGGAGATCTGGGATACCCTTGAACTTGCCTTTGAGGGTACCAGTGAGGTAAAAAGGTCTAAAATTGATTTACTTATGTCAAAATATGAATCTTTTAATATGTTTAAGGATGAAAATATTAATACTTGTTTTGGTAGATTCATGACTATTGTAAATGATTTAAAATCTCTTGGTAAAAGCTTTACTGATGAAGATCTTGTTAGAAAGATTTTGAGAAGTTTGACAGGTGAATGGACTCCCAAGGTTACAACCATTTATGAGGCAAAGGATCTTTCAATTCTATCAGTTGAACAGCTGATAGGTTCCCTCATGACCCATGAAATGCTGGTTGGATCTAAGTCAGAGAAGGTACCAGCAAAAGGAATTGCACTAAAGGGAACAGTCAAAGATGAGGATGATGAAATAGGAATGATGGCTAGAAGGTTTGAAAGAAGTTTCAGAAACCAGAAGGGAAAATTCATCAAGGGTAAGTTTAATAATGCATCAAATAAAAAATCTAACAATTTCTCTGCAACAGGATGCTTTAAGTGTGGTGAGAAGGGACACCTTGTGAAGAATTGTCCTCAATGGAAGGACAACCAGTCCAAGGAAGCAGACAAGATGGCCTACAAAAAGGCCATGGTTGCTGCTGTCTGGGGAGATACAGACAGTGATGAAGAGGGAGATGATTCAAGTCAGTCAGATGTATGTATGACAGCAATACTGAATCAAAGTTCAGAAGAAGATACCAGGTACAGCAGAGGAACCAGCTCAGATGTCCACTGCCTCATGGCAAAGAAGCACCCCTTGGATCAACATCAGGTAAACATTGATCAGATCAAAAAGGATATGCTCTTTTATGATAGAGAAAACTTGATGGAATGTGCTAGTAGTGCTTTAGATCAATGTTTAGAACTTGGAATTGCTTATCATGATTTTAAGAGAAAGTTTAAAGAAAAGTCTAAAGAATATGATATTGCTAATTCAAGTTGTGATTTGTTGGAAAGTGTCTGTGCTAACTTGAAGCAGGAAGTAGCTGAACTAGAGATTGCTTTAGATCAAAGCAAACTTGAAATTCAGAGAATAAAATCTGATATGGGTTTATGTGATGACAGTGATGATGAATGTGAGAAACAGTTTACAAGTTGTGTCATTAACGTGCTTGATTATAGTGATGATGACTTGTACGACTTTGATAGTATAAAATCTAGGGCAAGTGCTCTGAATAGGTCTAAACTGTTAGAAGGATTCAACTTGTTAGTTGATGATGTAGAGAAACTATATAAAGCATATGTCCTAGTTAAGGACAGCAAAAGTACTGGTTCTGAAACTGTTTCTAGTAATATGCATGATGAATGTGAAGCTAAAATTTGTAGCTTGCAGGTTGAGTTAGCCCAGCTTAGAAAGACTAATTCATGTGATCCTGTAGTTCTGCATGATTCAAGTATTTCAAAATTGCAAGCTGAGCTTGAAAGAGCTAAGCTTGACTTTGAGATAGTTGTTGACCAGAATTTATCCCTGCATGAGAAAATGAATTTAAAGGACAGAGAGTTCATAGAATTTAAGAAGAGAATGGATAAAGTCCTCCAATCCCAGAACTCATTGAACCAGTTAACCTTAACTGCTGGAAACAGTGGTAGAAGGGGACTTGGTTATACTGGGAAGGGGAACAGGAGGAACTGGTCTCCCAGAGATACTACATGGTTACAGGAGTATAAGAAAGGTAAGTATTTCTTAGCAAAAGACATGCATGTGTGCTATCATTGTGGCAAGAATGGCCATAAGATATATGAGTGTAAAGACAGGAAAAATAGATTGGATAAAAATGAGAAAAATGTTAAACAGATTTGGGTTAGAAAAGACGTGCTTGAATCTGTTGTTGGAAAGGGACCCAAAAAGATTTGGGTTCCTAAAGCTAATGTTTAAATTTTTCCTGTGCAGGCTGAAGTGAGAGACAATACCTACTGGTATTTGGACAGTGGCTGCTCAAGACACATGTCAGGGGATAGGAAACAGTTTCTCTCACTTACAGCTCATGAAGGGGGAAAGGTGACTTTTGGTGATAACAGCAAAGGTACCATTCTTGGAATTGGTAAGGTTGGTAAGTCACTTTCCCATGCTATTAGTGATGTATATTATGTTGATGGTTTACAACATAATCTCTTGAGTATTTCACAATTATGTGATAAAGGTAATAAAGTTGAGTTCAAAGACAACCTTTGTCACATAGTGAATCTGCAAACAAATGAACTTGTCTGCCAGGGATTCAGACATGAAAACGTTTACATTACTTATTTAAACCAAATCCCTGAGAACAAGTCCATCTGTTTGAGTGCTGTTTCTGATAGGGACCAGTGGCTTTGGCATAAAAGGATGGGACATGTCAGCTTTAGACTTCTTAACAAACTCAGGTCTCAAGAATTGGTGATAGGCCTGCCTAACATCAAGTTTGAAGCAGATAGAGTTTGTGAAGAATGTGCTAAAGGGAAACAGGTCAAATCCTTTTTTAAGCCAAAGAAAACTATCAGTACCAGCAGACCTCTAGAACTTATTCATATTGATTTATGTGGACCCATGAGAGTCCAAAGTAGAAATGGTTCTAGATATGTGTGTGTCATTGTTGATGATTATTCCAGATACACATGGACTCTATTTCTGTCTTCTAAAGATGAAACTTTTGATGAGTTTATTGTATTAGTAAAGCAGGTTCAGAACAAGATCAATCATCAACTGGCTGCCATAAGATCTGATCATGGATCAGAGTTTGATAACTCTAGCTTCATAGAGTTCTGCAGGGAACATGGAGTTTCTCACAATTTCTCTGCCCCAAGAACTCCTCAACAAAATGGAGTAGTTGAGAGGAAGAACAGGACTTTGGAAGAAATGGCAAGAACAATGCTCATTGAGAGTTGTCTCCCCAAGTCTTTTTGGGCAGAAGCTGTAAATACAGCTTGTCACATGTTAAATAGGTTGATGTTAAGGCCTCAAATGAAGAAGACTCCATACGAACTTCTTAGAGGAAGGAAACCAAACATATCATACTTCAGAACCTTTGGTTGTAAGTGTTATGTGCATAATAATGGTAAGAACAACTTGGATAAATTTGATCCAAGAAGTGATGAAGCTGTTTTCCTTGGTTATTCTTCTCACAGTAAGGCATATAAAGTATTCAATAAGAAAACTTTGTGTGTTGAAGAAAGTGTTCATGTAGTCTTTGATGAATTTAATATGTGTTGTGAAAATGTGCAGGTTGATGACTTAGATGAGATAGGACTTTTGTATTTTACAGGAGAATCAACTGATGTTTCCTTAGAAAAACCAGGTTCACATACTGGTTCACCAGATGCTGCTGGTGAAGGACTTGGTCACAATGAAGGAGATCCTCAACAAGTGGATACTCATGAGGATGGAGATGAAGGCCCCCAAGTAAATGGAGAAAGCAACACCTCAGGGGGAACAGAAAACTTTCAGGACAAGTTTTCCACCCAGGTAAGGGAGGTAGGGGGAACATCTCAGCATACTGGTCCATCTGTGCAAAACCAATTCGATGGCACAAATGAACCAGGGATGCATGATGGTTCTGATGGATTAAATGAGAATGCACCTAGATCTAGCATTTTTAAATATAAATCTTCTCATCCTACTGAACAAATTCTGAGTGATATCAGTAAAGGCATTCAGACTAGGAGAGCAGTTTATGAAAACTTTTGTGCATTTTTCTCATTTTTATCTAATATAGAACCAACTGACTACAAGATGGCTTTAAAAGATCCTGATTGGGTTTTGGCTATGCAAGATGAATTAAATCAATTTGAAAGAAATAAAGTGTGGCATCTTGAGCCAAGACCTGAGAACAGGTCAGTCATAGGTACCAGGTGGGTCTTCAGAAACAAATTGGATGATCTGGGTACTATAGTCAGAAACAAAGCTAGACTGGTCGTGCAAGGTTATAATCAGCAAGAAGGCATTGATTATGATGAAACCTTTGCCCCAGTAGCTAGACTTGAGGCAATAAGGATCTTGATTGCCTTTGCTGCTCATAAGAACATTAAGCTCTTTCAAATGGATGTTAAGACAGCATTTCTTAATGGTTATTTGAAAGAAGAAGTATATGTAGAGCAGCCCCCTGGCTTTGCTGATAGTCAATTCCCAAATCATGTATATAAGCTGGACAAGGCGCTCTATGGTCTTAAACAAGCTCCTAGAGCTTGGTATGAAAGGTTGTCCAACTTTCTGATGGAACATGACTATAGAAGAGGAACGGTTGATAAGACCCTCTTTATCAAAACCAGGAATTTTGATTTGATTGTAGTACAGATATATGTAGATGATATAATATTTGGTGCTACTAATCAAATTTTGTGTAGTGAGTTTGCAGATCTGATGCAAAGTGAATTTGAGATGAGCATGATGGGAGAACTAGGATTCTTCCTAGGATTGCAGATCAAGCAAACAGTTGATGGGATCATGATACATCAACAGAAGTATCTAAAGGAACTAATCAAGAAGTATGGATTGCAAGACAGTAAATCATATGCAACTCCAATACCTACAAATGCAAAGCTAGACAGTGATGATAAAGGAGAGAGTGTGGAAGCTACACTGTTTAGAGGTATGATTGGTTCTCTTCTCTACTTGACAGCTAGTAGGCCAGATATAGTGTTTTCTGTGGGATTGTGTGCACGTTTTCAAAGCAATCCCAAAGAATCTCACCTAAAGGCTGTCAAGAGAATATTTAGATACTTAGTAGGAACAGATGATCTGTACTTGTGGTACCCCAAAGGTGGTTCAATTGAACTATTAGGATACACAGATGCAGATTATGCTGGATTCCTAGTAGACAGAAAGAGCACATCTGGTATGGCACATTTCTTAGGTCCCTGCTTGATTTCATGGGGATCAAAGAAACAAAATTCTGTTGCTTTATCCACAGCAGAATCTGAATACATAGCTGCTGCAGCTTGCTGCTCCCAGCTGTTGTGGATAAGGAACCAGTTGAAAGATTTTGGTATTTTCTATGAAAATGTACCTATTTTATGTGATAATACAAGTGCTATTAACATTTCTAAGAATCCTGTGCAGCATTCCAGGACAAAGCATATTGAGATAAGACATCATTTCCTAAGAGATAATGTTGAGAAAGGTCTTGTAGAGCTGAGTTTTTGCAACAGTGAAGAACAAATTGCAGATATCTTCACTAAGCCATTGAGTAAAGAGTCTTTCTGCAAGTTTAGAGTCATGTTAGGTCTGACTAGGTCAAACTAAGAGACCTCTCTCAGCTGTTTTTCCCCAAATGATTGGCTAATTAAGTATTCTTTAAATGTGTGCGTGCATCATACCTTTGCAATCTGTCTATTATCTCAATGTTAATTGCTTATCTCTATGTGAGCAATATTGCAGCTAATCACTTTCAGGATTGAAGGTCATATTGAACAGATAAGCAACTGTTTCAGTAACCCTACCAGCAGAGGAAACAGCAGCAAATACAAACGGATTAATTTTGAAATTAATTTCAAATTAAACCGTGAGAAAATATTTTTTATATTCTTATTTGATTTTAAAATCTTTAAAATATGGCAGTTATTTTCCTCCAACGGCAATTTGTTCTGACAGTTGCAATTATGGGCAGTTGTTCATTTATGGAAGTTATTTCCAAATTAAAATAACTTCCAAATATCTTCTGATCCTCTGATTTTATTTCTGATTGTCTCTATAATTCCTCTTGCTATATATTTGCTTCCCTTTCTTTGCTCCGTGATTATTCATCATTCATCAAAAATTCTCAACTTCTCTCTCTACACAAGATCAATTCTTCGAAGCTTAGACAAGCAACAATGGTGAGAAAGGCTGGAACTGGAAGGAAAGGAGGAAGGAAAGGAGGTTCCAAAGCAAGTTTGGCTAGTTCCCCCTCGTCAAAATCTCAAGAAACAATCAAGGATGTTCTTATGAACGTCTCTGAGCAGACTCCTTCACAAGCAACACCAGAAATCAACCCCTCTGAAATTGAACCCATCAAGGCCGTTCCCTTGAGACAAACTCCTTCAAAAGAGAATGTCTTGAAGGAAAAACCTGCTTCACCATCAAAGACTAAAACTTTAAACCCTTCTCCACAAAAATCCAAATCCAAAAAGGCCCCAAAAGAGAAATCCATCGAAACCCTCACTCAAATAACTGAAACCGTTTCTTCAAACCCCAAATCACCTTCTGAGGGGGAACCTGTTAAAAAGATAGCCAAGAAACTTGAAAAACAGTTAGAGGAAGTGGCTGATGAAGGATTGGATGAGGAGAAGGAGGACAAGAAGATGGAGGAGGATCTAGATGTAGTGGTGACCAAGGTGGTTGCTGGTACCACTACTGGCTCTGTAAGGAAAAGGCAGACTAGGGCTGCTTCAAAGGTCATTAAGGGCTCAGAAGAGAAGGAGACTACACCATCTGAGCCTAAGAGAGGAGAGAAAAGGAAAGCTACATCATCTGTTTCCCGTATCTCCAAGGCTGCTAAAGGTAAACAACCTGTTAACCCCAGTACTGGTGCAACTTCTTTAAGTTCTAGGACTGTGTTATCTGGTTGTGGTGTTGAGAATGAATATTTTGATATTCCTGCTTTGAGTCAAGTTAAGGAACTTCTTGAGTTCCAAGGATGGATGTCTCTGTTTAATGATTTAAATGATGCTTTTGTTGGTCCTGTTCGTCAGTTCTTTGTTAATCTAAAGCAAAACATTGATATGTCTGTGGCATCAACTGTTTCTGGTAGTATTGTACATGTTTCTGAGTCTGTTTTATCTGAGTTGCTGGGTATACCTAGAGATGGTTTTGGTAGATATAGCAGTGATGGGTGGCCCCTAATGGGAGGAGTAACACCTGAGGAGGTTACTCAGTTTTTGTTTGGAAAGAAGGAAGAAGCTGGTTCCCCTAGTGACTTTAGGGAGGCAATTATGTTGGTTCTGCACTCCATGTGTTTGAAGGTCTTTCTGCCCAAGGGTCAAGGCAGAGGTACTGTTAGGATCATGGACATGGTCCTGATCTATCTGATCCTGAAAAAGGTTAAGGTTAATCTGCCTGCTCTAATGATGGAGCACATGTTGTACTGCCATGCTTCATCCCACAACTCCCTGCCTTATGGTTCTTTTATCTGCAAAATCATCAAGGAGCAGAATCCCAAGTTTTCTTTTTCTGGTGAGGTGGTGAGTCTTCAGTTGTTCTCCAAGAAAATACTCACTCAGAAGAAGATTGACTACTCTGGAAAGAGGCTGACTTTTGTAGGTCAAGAAAGTAGCCCAAGGGATGCAGGGAACCAGGAGGAAATCACTCCTGAGGATGTGGCAATGCTTCTTGCCAAGTTGGAAAGGCAGGATGAGAGGATCATAAAGTTGGCTGCCAGTCTAGTGCAGGCTGAAGAAGACAGGAAGCTTGATAAGCTTATGAACAACAGGAAATTCCTCACTATTTGCAGGGTGATTGATCACCTGTTGCCCCCAGAGTCTGGGATGCAGTTTGACTCTACACACTGTAGGATCATTGAGACGGATGATGAGGAATCCTCCAATGAGAAGGGTCCTGATGCTGAAAAAGGAGAAGGTTCTGAAGAAGAGGAAAATGAATCTGATGAGGAAGAAGAAGAAGAGACAGAGGAAAAGGAGAAGAAGGAAGAAGAAAAGACAGCTGAGGAAGGTTCTGACTTCGAGGAGGAGATCAACCCAGAGGATGAAGAAGAGGATGAAGATGATGATGAATGATCACTTCAGTCTCCCCCTCCCCTTCCATTAACTGCCATAATATTTGCTGTTCCCCCACACTGCTAGACTGTTTTTCATGCAGTGTGGTTTCTATTATGTTTCTAACCTTCTGGTGTGTAATCCTGAACAGTTCTAAGCTTTTTCTGTTTCATGTGATTGAATAACCTGTTTGTGCTACCCTGCAGCATTGAGATTGATCAGTGGTTGAAACTACTGATTTTTGGCTTACTTGCGATATTTTGGTGTGCAATTCTATTTTTTGAATGCTTTTTAATGATGCCAAAAGGGGGAAAAGCAGGTTGAAGTTTCTGAAAAGGCCTTGTTAGACAATTAGATTGAGTCTTTTATTTCCTTGAGTCAGATAATCACAAAAACAAGTTAAAATAGAGAGAACAGTTAGATTAACTAACTGTTTCAGTGTCTTTTTCCAAAAATCCAAAAACAAGTTGTTTCTTTTAAATGAAGATGGCTATCCTGGTCAGTCATCAGTGTCATAAGTCTTTTACACAAGATATCCCCTGTGTAGAAAGTCTAGTAGAAAGTCTTGTCTTCTTAAGTGTAGATTAGAACTTTCTTTACTTTGCTGTTTCTCACTAACGTGCAGGTGCAGGAAACTTCAAAGTGTTTGTCATCATCAAAAAGGGGGAATTTGTTGAGTCACTTAAGGTTTTGAGTGATGACAAACAGCTGACTAGCTGGTTCTTGTTGGTTTTATATTATATCAACTGACATTTTGAACAGGAACAGCTATCCCAAGTACTTGAGGCAATATGAAGTTCTTTTGAATCAAAGCATTCAAGAAATCTGTATCAGAATGTTCTATCAAGGAAGGCCGTCAAGACTTGAAGATTATGAAGTCTCTCAGATTAGGATAGTTGATCTTTGTAGTCTTTATAATGTTAAGTGTGCATGGATGTTTGTACATGAGCTATCTGTATCCCTTACTTAGAATATTTAGTGTTGTAGAGATCAGGAAAAGTTGACCTGATCTCTAGGACACTAACAGGTTGGGAAACAGCTGCTTCGTAGCTTGTTTCATGAACCTGGACATTAGTTCAGTAAATATTTTCTGGAATATATATTTCCTATCCTTAGAGAATATTTACTAAACTAATTGATTCAGTTTATGCAGAGTTGGAGATGAATTATTTCTCATATAACTTAGAATATATTATTCTACCCATTTATGGAAAGTAGAATAATATCTTAGAATATCTCTTATTTACAAAATAAAAGATATTCTATTTACCTAAGTTATGATCTGAAAAGATCACGAAAGAATTCATCTCCCAACCTTATAAAAGCATAAACTCGATCAGAATTTCGAGTGAGCTTTTCTGAAAAAACTTCTCTATCTTTGAAAGCTCGAAATACACTCCAAGGGAAATAGTTAGTTCATCTCTTACAAACTATTTATGCACACAGTAAGGATTGTTTTGTAATTATCTCTTGTAAGCTTTGAGTAGGAAGCATTTAGAGGGAAACAAAGGGTTTGTATTGAATCACTAAGAGGTTAGTGATTGGGTAGCATTTACGAGTGTGAGTGCAAGTGCTTGTGGGTTCAAGTGCGAAGTGACACCTAGAGTTAGGTGTGGGGATCACGAGTGTGATCATTTGTAATTGCTTTTGTTTTTCAGAGTTGATTAATAAAAGTAATTAGGGTAGTGGAGGACGTAGGCTCAGAGTTGAGCTGAACCTCGTTAAATCTTTGTGTTGATTATTTATTGAATTTTCTGTTTCCGCTGCAGGACCAGTTCATCACCTGGTCCCCCTACATAAATAGAGAAGAAAATCCAATAATTCTTATCACTGCCCTGTACTCAATTCAACCCCCCCCTTCTTGAGTACCAGCTGCACTTTCACATCTCTTTTCCATGACCCCCATTCCAATATGATTGTCAACACCATGCTGAAGAAACAAGGACACTTCCCTGGGATGACCCTAGGAAAGAAGAAAGGGATAGCAAAATCGCTAGAGTCACCTGGTCTCCCTAAGCTAGATACTTTCGGACTTGGTTTCGAACCGACTCGGAAAGATCTCAAGCGAGCCCAGGACAAGTTGAAAGCACGTAGGGACGCTCGCATTCAAAAGAAAGCAATTCCAATGGATCAGTACCCTCTTACGCTTAATGGTCAGTTCATAAAAGAAGGAGAGGACTATCCATGCCATGAATTTCCCGAGCCATTTGTTGTAAACGGCATACGACAACCAGGATTCGAGATTTTCTTAGATTTCTACTTCACTGATGAAATCCCAACTCCCGTCCACAAGGAGAAAGCACCCCCATGCTTTGACTTTAACGTCATGGGATTACTGTTTGGACGAGAAAAGAATGAGCTAACTTATAAAGAGGATAACTCCTTGCTCATTCAAACAGTCCTACAAAGTGAAAGCTTCGACCCCTCGAAGCTAATTACTCCAGCCGAAGGATCACTACAAGGATGACGCAAGACTATCAAAGTGACTACTCCAAGCGGAAGGAAGATATCAATCACGACAGGGCAAGGACCGATGTTCTAAGAGTCGTCTGAGTCAGAGTCTTCCCCTTTAGAGTCTTCTAAGTCTTTAGTAGTAACACCTCCCCCTCCTATTTCTTCTCCTAGGATATTTAGTGATCCAGTCCCTGAGGACATATCACTCTTTGATGTAATGATCTCAGAGTACAATAATATTTCTCATTCTCCTTACTTCTTGTGTTCTTCTCTAACCCAAGATGACGAGCATTGCTTAGCTAACGATGAAAAAGACAAAGAAATTATTAAAGCAATGGAAACACTCGAAAAGAAAACACCGGTAATTGAAGAAACTGAAACAGTTGACATCTCGAATGATTCAACTCATAAAAGAGAAGTTAAAATCGGACTAACATTGAATAAACAAGAAAGAACCGATTTAATTAACTTGCTTAAAGAATTTATCGATGTATTTGCTTGGTCATATGAAGGTATGCCAGGCATTAATAGAGAAATAGCTCAACACACCATACCACTAATTCCAGGAATGAAACCGGTAAAACAAAAGTTGCGTCGAATGAAACCCGACGTAGCACTTAAAATAAAAGAAGAAGTTCAAAAACAAATAACTGCAGGTTTCATCAAGGTATCCAAATACCCCGAATGGGTCGCCAAGGTCGTCCCAGTTCCAAAGAAGGACGGAAGGGTAAGGATGTGTGTCGACTATCGAGATCTAAATTAGGCAAGTCCAAAGGACTACTTCCCTTTGCCACACATCGATATTCTGGTTGACAACACGGCAAATCACGCGCTTCTCTCATTCATGGATGGATACGCAGGGTATAACCAGATTCTCATGGCAGAAGAAGACATGGAGAAAACAACCTTTATAACACCATGGGGCACTTACTGCTACACGGTAATGCCATTCGGGTTGAAAAACGCGGGTGCTACTTACCAACGTGCAGCAACTGCCTTACTCCATGACATGATGCACAAAGAAGTCGAGGTATATGTCGACGACATGATTGTAAAATCAAAAGACCTTCCAGGCCATAAAATAGCCTTAAGGAAATTCTTCGAAAGGCTAAGAAAATATAACATGAGGTTGAATCCATCAAAATGTGCTTTTGGAGTCACCTCAGGCAAGCTCTTGGGATACGTCTTAAGCTCTAGAGGAATAGAAGTAGATCCAACCAAGATTAAAGCAATCATGTCAATGCCATCGCCCAAGACCGAGAAACAAATTCGAGGATTTTTTGGCCGGTTGCAATACATAAGTAGGTTCATATCAAAACTGACGACGATATGTGAACCAATCTTCAAGAAGTTCAAGAAGAATGTACCAGTAATATGGGATGACGAGTGTCAAAAAGCCTTTGAAAAGATCAAAGCCTATCTCGCAAATCCTCCCGTATTAGCGCCAACACTTCCCGGAATACCTCTTAGGTTATACTTGACGGTTACCAAAGAGACAATGGGAGCCATGCTAGCACAAGAGGTAGAAGGCAAAGAAAACGCAATCTATTACCTAAGTAAAAAGATGGTCGAATACGAAACACGCTATACACCGCTCGAGAAATTGTGCCTCGCCTTGGTGTGGGCCACAACTAAGTTAAGACATTACATGTTGGTACATACCGTTTTCGTAGTCTCCCAATTGGATCCACTCAAATATCTGTTCGAGAAATCTACACTCAATGGACGCATATCAAGATGGATAGTCAATCTAGCCCAGTTCGATGTACGGTTTATGCCACAGAAAGCCATTAAAGGATCCGTGGTGTTAGACTTTCTAGCAGATTTTCCAATAGAAGACTCGACACCAATACAGGACAATGAATTTCTAGATGAAGACTTCATGGTCACTGAAGATGATACTTGGACCTTGTATTTCGACAGAGCCTCAAACCAAAAGGGATGTGGCGTCGGAGTGCTACTAGTATCACCTAAAGAAGAGCACGTTCCAATCTCAATAAAGCTTGATTTCGACGTTACCAACAATGCTGTTGAATATGAAGCATGCGTGGTAGGCCTTGAAACAGCTTTGGCATTAGGAGTAAAGAAGTTAAGGATATTCGGAGACTCTTCTTTGATCATCAATCAGATATCTAAAAGGTGGAAAGTAAGGAGCGAAAGCCTAGCCCCTTACCAAACCTATTTGGAAACTCTTACCGATCAGTTAGAGAAGGTAGAATACACATATCAACCTAGAGAAGAAAACCAATTTGCTGATGCCTTGGCAAGATTAGCCTCAATGGTTAGGATTCCCACGGAAATCGAGCAAATGCCTCTAACTATCGAAAAAAGGCACAAACCAGCATATATCCAGGCTATAGAAGACGACGACTTAGTCCAAGGCGAAGAAGAAGAAGAAGAAGAACCGTGGTACACAGACATACTCAACTATGTCACCAATGGTGAATACCCTCCTCATGCTGACAAAAGAGCAAAGCGAGCATTGAGACTTTTGGCTTCTCAATATGTACTCATAGACAACGAGCTACATAAAAGGGTACCTAAAGGTCGAGCTCTCCTATGTGTAGGAAAGGTGGATGCACAAAGAGTAATGAGAATAGTTCACGAAGGAATCTGTGGCACTCATGTAAATGGCAAAATGTTAGTCTAGAAAATAATGCGAGAAGGATATTATTGGACTACAATGAATAGGGATTGCCATCAATACGTAAAAAGATGCCCTAAATGCCAAATTTATGCCAATTTACAACATGTCCCTCCATCTTTGCTCTACACCTACACATCGCCATGGCCATTCTCTACATGGGGAATTGACATAATTGGCAAAATCACTCCCCTAGAAACAGGAGGCCACGAATTTATTCTTGTAGCAATCGATTACTTTACGAAATGGGTCAAAGCGCAATCATACGCTAAACTCAATGCAAAAAATGTAGCACTCTTTATCGAGAGAAATATTATTTGTCGGTATGGAGTCCCACATGAAATGATAAGTGACAATGGAACTCACTTTCAAGCTGAATGTGAAGAATTGCTACAAAAATACGGCATTCAACATCATCATTCTTCCCCTTATAGACCTCAAGCAAACGGAGTAGTCGAGGCAGCTAATAAAAATCTAAAGACTATCATCGAGAAAATGACAGAAAATTATAAGGATTGGCCTGACAAGCTTCACTTTGCATTGTGGGGCTATCGCACGTCAATCCGTACATCAACAGGAAATACGCCATTTTCCTTGGTATATGGAATGGATGCCGTACAACCTGTCGAACTAGAAATACCATCTCTACGCATTGCGCTAGAGAGTAAACTCGATGAAGTTGAATGGACTAGGGCAAGATATGAAGAATTAATTCTACTCGACGAAAAATGACTAGAAGCTCTACATCACACTCAGTGTTATCAAACTCGTATGGCTAGGCATTTTAATAAGAAGGTCAAGACAAGAAATATCAAAGTAGGAGATTTGGTATTAAAAGCACTAAGGAAAAATGTTTTAGACCCAAGGGGAAAATTTAGACCTAACTGGTCTGGCCCCTACATTGTCAAAACAATCCTGTCAGGAGGTGCAGCAAAACTAACTGATATGGATGGCAATGAATTCTCAAACATGACTAATCTTGACCAACTTAAAAAATACTACCCTTAATTACTTGAGCAGGATACTCAAGAGAGCTACGTTCGGCTTGATTCCTTAAGAAAGGATACGTTGGCAACCCTTTACAGGTGCGGCCACTTCATTTTTCGACATCTCCGCGTTCCAAAATCAATTAAAAAGTCAACAGAAAATCGGCGAATTATTGGCGTCGCAAAACAGAGCCTGGCGCCAGCCAGAAGTCATCAGCGCCAGCTTATGGAATTGGCGCCTGGCGCCAGACTTCAATGGCAGGCGCCAAATGCCAATTACTGGCGCCAATTTGGGAATAAAATCTGGGCGAATTTCGGTGTTTTTCGGAAAATTTTCGACTTCCGTACTCGAAGAATTTCTGGAGAATTAATTTTTTCGATTTTCATTGCTTTAATAAAATGAATTTAAAGTAATCAATTTAATTGAAAGCTAAAATTTCATTAATAAAATAAAACTACATTATTGATGGAATTTAAATAAGGCTGAAATAAATTAACTTTAAATAAAAATAACAATCTAAGTCTAATAAATCTAAAGCTAAGCAATGCTTTTAATCTTTCTTTTCCTTTCTAGCTCTATTCCAATTCTTTTCTGCTTCCTCCTCTTCATCCATCACTTTAGCTCGTAGGCATCCTTTAGAGGACTTACATTCAATCTTGGAGTAGATGGTCTCCCCTTCAGCTAGCACTCCATGCTTCTTTTCCACCCAAACTTTTTTGTCTTTGGTAGTATTTTTCTTCCTGGGCATTGTAGGTGTTTTGAATTCAATTCTTGCACCTAAGCGTTCTTTGGCAGGAGTCACCCTGTCAGCTAGACGATTCTTCACATCGGTTCTACCCTGATCAATTGAAGATTTCTTCAGCAACCACTTCTTTACATCATTAGGCAGAGAAGGAGGAACCTTTTGGGTAATCACTTCCTATAAAGGTCTAGTGCTCCAGTAAGCATCGAATCTATCTACTTCTTGAGATACAGGGTACTCATAAGGAGGACGAAGATCCCCGGAAGGAATATTCTGAAGCAAGCCGTATTGTCTTTTTACCCTGCAGGGATAATAATAAGTTACACGAGATGAGCTTGGAAGACGGCAGAAAGGTTGCTTGTTAACACCAACCATCCTTTCTATTTTCCACCATGGGACGACCCACTTGATAGCAAAATCACGTGATTCAAATACTTTTCTCCACCCATGGCGCCCAATTTTAGGGATGCGCTTCTTCCTTCTCACGAAGCAATTGGGAGTATATTTTTCAATGTCGTCCGGAGGGCTAATTATTCCTAGCCTCTCCATTAGCCACATCTGTAAAAAAATTACAATGCAAATAAATTATTACAATACAAAAATATATTTTTTGATTTCTGTAATTAAAAATATTATTTTTCTACTTGTAATAAAATTGGAGAACCGCGAAGAGGCGCTTTTGGGTCCCTTTTCAATTCATCTAGACTAATCATAGTCTCTCCAACTATTAGTGGCATTGGATTTCTCCATGATTCAATTTGTTCTAAAACAGTGGTTATAATTGATTGACCCTCATTATTTTTACCACTACTAAGAAAAAATTGATTGAGCATGCAAAATAAGAACGCCCTTCTTCTATGTATATGAAAAGATTCGGAAAGAGGTTTATCAAAATAATAGCGTGCAAATTCTTTCAAATTAACCTGTAGGCGTCGCTCGAAGTGCGCCTACGTTAAAGCATGTTGTGAATATGCTTGGCACTCATAGGAAGTGGGAATTGACATTACGATTAGGGACAAAGATTAGGGAAAAATAAAGTAGGGAGCCGCCAACAAGTTTTTAAGGAACTTGTAAACCGCTCACGGATCATTTAAGGCAACCACGATAAGGGACAACAATAGGCAACAATGATTGACCCGTGAAGGTTACACCCCATTCATAATCCATGAGATTACTAACTCCATATGGTTCGGAACCACGAAAGGAGGATCGGGGATGATGGTACGAAGTGAGTCATGGAGTCACATTCGACCGTATTGGCCTCTACTCGATTCTTATAGTGAAAAGTGATTCCTGCGATCTCAAAGGCATAAAAACAATAATTCAATTTGCTCCAAACTATTATTTAACTAAATTGGTTTAATATTAATGCACACATAATTCTAAAATATTGGTGATCACTTCAATTAATAACAAGATTAAAAAGGATCCTAAACTGGTTGTCCAAATTATCTTATTAGGCGTGATTTTCAATTACATATTCCCTTTAAACATGCAATATAGTGATCATAAATATAATAAAATAACATTAATATTAAAACCAATTTAATCACAATTCCAACAACATAAAATCGTTAGAAAAATAATAGAAATAAAAGGAGCATGATCCTTACTTTGATTCTGTTTGTTTGCAACTACAAAATAATAAACGAGTTAGTAACTTCAAGGAAATAAATAAAACAATAACTAAATTAAATTAAATAAAATAAAGTTGATTTTGGGACCAAACCCTCAAACAATTCTACCTTTCACGCCTTGGTTTAAGGACAGAACCTCGAGTAAAATATGGACTCCTTTGAGTGCTTGAAGAAGGAATTTTGAAGTGAAAAGGGTAGGCTAGTGTTTAGGTTAATAGCATAGAAGAGAGAAAATAAAATAATAAAATTCTCGGTGCCCCGTTCATCAGAAATGAGGGGGTATTTATAGGGAAAATGTGCCGAGGGAGCACACGGAACCCTAAAATGTTAAAAACCCTAAAAAATTATCCCGTGACATGGTCAGACTGTACCGTGACACGGGAAGCCCCACCGTCAGACGGTACACATTCCCGTGACACGGTACACTTTTGGCGCGACGCGGGAGATTTTCAGAAAACGGGATAAAAAACGCGTCAAGGGTTTACGCGGAAAAGACACGGAATGTCTCGTGTCACGGCAGACCTCCCGTGTCACGGGAAGTCCCACCGTCAGACGGGAAGGATTCCCGTGACACGGTGGCAGTCTGCCGTGGCGCGGGAATTTCCAGTCCATTTTCCGTCTAAATACATTTTTAACCCTAATTTCTCTAGGTATTTTAAGTGCCGATTGATAATTTCGGGCTTTTTCTGACTTATTATTATTTGGGCTAAAAATAAGAAAATAATTAAATAATAATAAAACAATAAAATAAAAAGGTTTGGGCTTAAAATTAATTAATAAGTTTGGGCTGAAATTAAAACTATGCTTTCACCAAACATCAAGACTAATCCATGGACTGTTCAAAATATGAATTTAATAAAATACGATTTTTTTAAGCACTCTCGGGATTAAATATTAAACCCGACCAATAGTGGCGGTGAAAGGTTGTTCATCATCGGGTTTGGTTTTAGGGAGACATTTTTAGGTATCTACAGAAGCCCCCACTTTGACTGAGTTTGTAGAAACGTCAGTTTCGAAAACGATAGTCAAAGTAGCCAATAGGGACGGAGAATGATTTAAGACGTTCTGCGATCCTAAATCACTCTGCATACGCCGATACCTGCAGAAAAATGTTAGTTCCACAGATAAAAGAATAAAGGGATAGAATACGTATCTGGCACCATTGTATCGGTGACAAACGAATTTCGCAGCTTCCTAAGCTTGAAGGAATCCACCGAGTGGCATTTGTTGAAACGCTTTCCATGCTTGAGGAAAACCGACAGATGAGTTTGGTAGCTTTCTAAGCCTGAAGAAACCTACCGGATGACACTCTCCATGCTTGAGGAAAGTCGACGTATGAAATTGGTGTCATTCTATGCTTGAAGAATTCTACCGATAATGCCTTCCATGCTTGAGGAAAGCCGACTACTTGGCGGTTTTCTATACTTGAAGAAAAATCAACCGATAACGCTTTCTATGCTTGAGGAAAGCCGACTTAGCGGTTTTCTATACTTGAAGAAAAATCCACCGATAACGCTTTCCATGCTTGAGGAAAGCCGACTTGGCGGTTTTCTATACTTGAAGAAAAATCCACCGATAATGCTTTCCAAGCCTGAGGAAAGCCGATGATTGCTGAAATTTGTAAGTGTATGATGGTTCGATTATCCCCGAACGTGGGACGCAGATGATTCACAATTTTAAGCCGATTATCCGACCATATTAAGTGCTTAAAATGCCGAAAAAATAGACTTTGATGCTTGCCAGGGGTAAAATGGTAATTTTAGTCCCCTTTAAGTATCAATTACAATTTTCCGCGTAATTCTAGCGAAAAATAATCGCCCAATAAGCTCGAGAAATCATTCAAACTGGTAAAAAATGTCAGGTATATTCGCTGACAATGCACAGAGTCTGCCGTGCCACGTCACCTCTTTGCCGTGACACGGGAACTCCTCCCGTCAGACGGGATAAAATCCCGTGTCACGGGAATGTTTTTTTTTTTTACCTCTTTTTTTTTTATTTTGTTGTTTGAATTGGTCAACGCGTGAATAACTGTGCTTTTTCTCGACGAATACCAGCGCGCCACGTCATCTGTTTACCGTTACACGATAACGGGAACCGTGGCACGGTGAACAGGGAGCGTAACGATTACTTTTTTTGTCTTTAAATTTGCATTTCCGCTTCAGTATTTCGCCATTTCACATCTCCTCTCTCTATACTTCTCAATTTTCATCTTCTTGCTTCACACAAATCGCCGCGCCACGTCTAAGACAAACCGGCGGCCGTCTGGGCTCACCGTGACACGGGAACGGCAACCGTGACACGGCGGTTCTGCATTCTCTCTCTTCTTTTTTTTTTTTATTTTATTTTTGCTCTGGCTGCGGTTTGTTGCTGTGCATTTTTGCTGCTGCTGTTGCTGTCTACTGTTGTTCGCTGCTGTTGTTCGAGGCTCCGGCAACCTCAGCTCTTCCCGTGACACGGGACTTGGTCCTCGTGACACGTCTGTTCTCCACCGAGCAGCGGCAAAACTCAGCCGCGTCACGACGACCGCGTAGTTCTTCGAGGTTCTTCGAGCTTTTGGAGCTCAAATTTCCACCAATTGTGCTCTAATTTCTTGCTATCTTCCTCATCTTCGACCCTCTACAAGCATCCATGTAAGTTCTTCTTAATTTGTGCTTCAAGTTTGCTTCAAAAGTAATTTCATGAAAAACCCTTAAAAATCAATTTGGGGATTTTTTATTTTGAGGTTTTATGTTGAAATTCTTGCCATGATTTTACTTGTATATGTATGTATGTGTGTTTGTGAGAAATTTGAGACAAAAATTACATGATTTGATGGAGAATTGAGCAAATCACCATTTTTGGGTACTACTTTGTGGAATGATGTTCATGTTATTTCTTTGTACTTGAAATGGTGAAAAAATGGTGGTGAACATTGTGAAATGATGTATTGATTCATATTTTGCATATGTACTATATCATCATGGAGAACATAGTATCATGCGGCTAGGAGAACTGTAGTATTAGTTTGTCATGGAGAAACTAAATACCATAATTTTGCCAATTTTTAGCCTGGAGGTAAAAATTTAGCATATAATTCAATAAATAACTTAGGAAATGATGCTAAGTATTTAGATTTTTATAATAGCATGCCTAGGCGACGAGATTGCGATCTTTCTACCCACGGCCGACGTCGGGCTTTTCGGGAGGACACTCCCACCGTTCCTGAGGGCATGGACGACGATATCTTAGAGTCCGAGCCTCGGGCATCCGCGAGTAGAGGTAGGTGGGTTCCACCTCTGTGGACTCCAGACCAGTTGGTTTTCTGCCGTGAAAACCATGTCTCTTATCGCCCACTCTCTGGCATAGTTGATGGCACGCTTCGCCATCACGGTTCTGGAGCCGTCGATTTGATCCCTCGACTTCACCAGATCATTACGAGGGATCCTGCTACGAACGCCCTATGGGAGTCAGCTGGTTTAGTAGACTTTTATGCGGCGGTTGTAGGGTTTCGCAGCCCCCGGGGTTGCGGTGCGACGGTCGTTCGCGCATTGTTGGAGTATTTCTGGGATACTACCAACACTTTTCATTTTGCTTGGGGGGAGATGACGGTGACCCCCCTAGACTTTAGTATGATCAGCGGGTTGCGCTTCACCAACCCGGCTGTAGCTCATATGTCTGATCTGTCTTGGGGATCGGCTGAGACAGCTGATTTGTTGGGTCCGATCGTTCAGCACATCAGGACCCGACCAGTGTCTCGAGGTGGTCCTAGGAGCGGACGATCGGAGCTGGCTTCAGTTTTAGCTCGTGGCTTCGACATGGAGGATACGACGGCTGAACAGCGAGTGCGGATCTTCATCTTGATCCTGATCTCTATGAACCTTTCTCCCGATAGGAGTTCACGTGTACTCCTTTGCTACCTCCCCGCTCTGGTAAGGATCCATGAGATAGGATCCTACAGCTGGGCCAGCCTTGGATACGCCGATCTCCTCTTATCGCTACATCATGGCTGTCGGCAGCTGAATGACGAGTCTCCCATCACCGTCTATGGTCTGTGGAGAGTCGTAGAGGTGATGGTCTTTTCCCTTTTTATTTCACTTTAACTTGTTCGACTCATGTGCTAAAGATTACTTTTCATCGCAGCTATGGTTCTACGAGTACTTCCCAGGCTTGGCTCCTCACCGGTGTCGTGGAGCGGTCCATGATTTCCCTATCGGGGCCAGCTGGCGTGATCGAGGAGAGTCGCGGGTGGAGTCTGTCCCTGCACTGCGTGGGCTGCTACGCCGAGGCACCTCTTCTGTCGGCGTAAGACTCAGTTTTGTTGCTGTTATTTTCCCTCTGACGTTGTTTCCGTTGTTTCATGCCGACTTTTTATGGTTTTCAGGTTGCCATTGATGTCCAGTATCGTCCTTGGGCTGGGATGACTGATCTACCTTAGGCCTTGCGTCTTTCTGCGCACCGCACCATTTTGGTTGGTACCGGACGCTTTGTCTGGTATTTGGGGGAGCGAGTTGTTCGTCAGCATAGCGGCGATCGCTTTGTGGTGCCCTCATCTCCACCAGAGTCGATGCTGGACTCACGCTTGATCAGAGAGTTGATCAACAGGGGAGAGCGCTATACTTTTCCATGGCAGGAGCTTGTACACATGGAGAGTGACTATGCGCGGGATTTGCTTCCCTCTCTGGCTCCTCCACCCCGTCTTCCTGAGGTATGATTTCTTTTAAGGATCTTCTTTATTAGTCTCTGTTTTAAATAGTCGAATAACTTGATTATTCGATCATATTTTCAGACGACTATTCGCCCTGTGGGGAGGATCGAGATTCCTCCTCAGTCTGTCCGCTATCCAGGGCCGATTGGTATCACCGAGGACCATATTGCTGACCCCCCAGAGGGTTACAGACAGGCGCAGGAGTCTCAGCCCGAGGTCTTTGAGCCGGTGAGTTTTCTTCGATGCATTATTCACCCTTTTAACACTGCTTGTTACTGACTTTTCTTTGTTTTATCCTCAGCCTAACCGCCCGGAGATGATGGGACTCATGAAGCTGGTTGACGCCCTGAAGTATTGCATCATCAAGCTTCGGCGTGGTGCGAGTTGTCAGAGCTCTAGCGACGTTCTTGAGGTATCATTCATTTTTTTACTTCTACCGTTTGTTTTATTTTGCATTGTTGACACCTTTTGATTTTGTATCTTTCAGGAGCGACGGAGGTCCCGCTCGCGCTCAAGGCCTAGAGGCTCGGACGAGGAGGAGCTTGGTCGTGGTAGATGATCTCCTGAGATTCGCCGGCGTTCTCATTCTCAGCGAGAGCCTCAGACTACTCAGGAGGCTCAGTGGCAGCAGCCTCAGTCTTCCCAGCGCTTTCCGGGCCAGAGTCAGGGGGCGCGACAGTCATTTTCGCAGCCTCCGCAGCCTGAGTTTGGGTCTGTTTTGACTCCCTTGGATCCTGGTTCGTTTTCAGCTCAATTGTCCGGGATTCCTCCACCGTTGTCGGGCTTGTTCTCAGTTCCGCTGTATGGGACGATGCCTTCACCGACGATTCCAGTGTCTTTGGGCCAGTCTACACCGTTTTCCGGCTGGACGGGTCCTGCCTTGAGCTTGGCTACCGCTGGGGTTACAGGGACTAGTAGGGACACTACTCCCCGTACTCGGATGGTGGAGGGACTCTTCGGTTCGCCGTTCCCATATGCACAGGGTGGAGACGATACTGATTCTGGCTCTAGGGACTTTTGACCGAGGGTTTTTATTTGTACATACTAGACACTTGACATGTTTATTTATTACGACTCTTTGTACATTATTTACGGTTTATGTATTTATTATTGTGTGTTAGTGTGTGTTTGAGACTCCTTGTGTGTGATTGTGTATTTATCAATGACGCGACGAAAAAAAAAAAAGCATAAGTGGAGTAATGGAGGGTACCGACCTTCCCCAAAAGAAAAAGAAATAAAAAGACAAGCAAAATAAAATTACCTTCCCCAAAAGAAATAAAAATAAAATGATAAAGAAATAAAATAAATAAAATTACCTTTCCCAAGACAAAAAAAAAATAGAATGATAAAGAAATGAAATTACCTTCCCCAAAATAAAAAGAAATAAAAAGACAAAAAATAAATAAAGTGATAAAGAAATAAAATCTTAAAGTGATGAATAAATAAATAAATAAAATAAAGATAATAATAATAACAAGAATATAGATAAAAAAAGTGAGAATTTTATTAGAAATAAAACTCTCAGAAAAACTGAAAAATAGACGGTGAAGATAAAATACTATAAAAATCCGGATAGATACGGGAAAAGATTAAAAAAGAAAACGCGTGAAGTGCCGTGACACGACACTGTGTACCGTGTCACGACAGAACTTTCCGTGTCACGGCAAAAGTTCCCGTGACACGGTGGAACTTCCCGTGTCACGGGACGCGTATTACGCAGCGGTGTGTTTTACGCGTATGAAAAGATAAATTCTGGGCAGTTTCGAGCGCTTTTGCTATAAAATACGACCAGTTTATTCATGATATGCATAATTACGAAACACAAAATAATTTAGAATTTCATTTTTAATAATCATGTCTCAAAATTTTGATAATACATTGCGCGATTGGTCTTATTCTTTGACTAATGCTGAAAAAAGAGAGTTAGAATTATTTCATGTCAGCTAGCCCTGCGACACGTAGCTATTGAACATGATTTTCTTAGGGCAGCATTAGATTATTGGAGTCCAGAAACACACTGTTTCAAATTTGACTATGATGAAATCTGTCCCTTGCCGGAGGAATTCGGCGCAATCTTTAGATTTCCTGCTAGAAATCTTATTGCCATGCCTACCCTACGTGAATATTATTACCAATTTTGAACGCCATCTGAATCTAACAGATCCAGATTTGAATAGAATTGTTTGTGGTAATGAAGTAGACTTAGAAAAACTTGCTAATTTATATTTTAATCGCCCTATCGCCGAGTCTTATCAAGTATATCGTAGAAGGGCATATATTTTTTGCATGTTTAGCAAGCTCTTATTTGCAAACGGTAGGGTAGGACATGCTTGTCTAGCATTTGTGCTTGAACATGTCGAATCTGGAAGATCTCCTATGCCGACGTGCCTTGGAGAGACATTTCGTGGCCTTGACGAGGCAAAAGCTGACCGGAAAGCCATCAGGAAGGGCTCTCTGGTACTACTGCAGGTAAAAATACGCTCCGAGTAGCCCCCGTGACACAAAACAGGCACCGTGTCACCGTGGGTGTCTGCCGTGACACGGTTAAACCTGCCGTGTCACGGGAATCTAAATTTTTTTATTTTTTATTTTTATTTATTTATTTTTTATTATTTTTTCGACTAATAATTTTATTTTTTTCAGATTTGGTTGATGGAGCGTTTGGAATTATTTGAAGCCCCCGACGATATTGAAAAATATGGCCCTAACGACCTAGTCTGCAGGAAAAAGAATTACTCTGCGAACATGTCGTATGAAGATTGAAAAAATTTCTTTGCAAAGAGGGAATTTTCCATTCGTTGGGTGGTGCCTTGGTGGAGGCTTACTAGGATGGTTGGCACGAATGAATTTCCCTCCCCCCTTTTTTTGTTCAGGCCCACCGTGTCACGGTGAACAGTACCGTGACACGGTGGGATGTCCCGTGTCGCGGCAATTCCCCCCCCCCTTTTTTTTTTTGCCGTGACGCAATGCTGAACTGACGCGCATATTTGATCAACAGAGGGAGGATTTTTTTATTTTAAAGTGGTCGGGCCCCCTAGAGGGGTTGCCTACGTATCCTAAAAAGGAATCAGGCCAAACGTAGCTCTATTGGGTCATGAACCCATGTGACTAGGCATAGAATTTCTTGATTTGATCCAAGTTGGTTAAATTATGGAAGCCGTTACCGTCCATGTCTACCAATTGTGCCGCTTCGCCAGACAGGATGGCTTTAACAAAGTACGGGCCTAACCAGTTCGGTCTGAATTTTCCTCTTGGATCTAACACATTTTTACGAAGTGCCTTAAGCACTAGGTCACCCTCTTTGATATTTCTGGTCTTGACTTTTTTATTAAAATGTCGTGCCATACGCTGTTGGTAGGTTTGGACATGATGCAAAGTTGCCAAGCGTTTTTCATCAAGCAAGACCAGTTCGTCGTATCTTGCTCTAATCCAGTCGACTTCATCTAGTTGGCTTTCCAATGCGATTTGAAGTGAAGGGATTTCGAGCTCGATTGGTTGTACAGCTTCAACTCCATAGACCAAAGAGAAAGGGGTAACCCCTGTTGATGTACGAACAGAGGTTCGATAACCCCAAAGGGCGAAATGTAGCTTACTTGGCCAATCCTTGTAATTTTCTGTCATCTTTTCGATGATAGTTTTCACATTTTTGTTGGCTGATTCGACTGCTCCGTTTGTTTGTGGTCTGTAAGGTGATGATCGGTGATGCTTGATATGATATTTCTGTAATAATTCCGCGCATTCGGCTTGGAAATGTGTTCCATTATCACTGATCATCTCATATGGTACCCCATAGCGGCATATGATATTTTTCTCAATGAATTGAGCTACGTGTTTTGCCGTCAGCTTGGCATATGAGGCAGCCTCGACCCATTTGGTGAAGTAGTCGATTGCTACGAGAATGAATTCATGCCCCCCTTGTCCTGGTGGTGTTATTTTTCCAATGATGTCAATGCCCCAAGTGGAGAAAGGCCATGGAGAAGTATACGTGTAGAGAAGCGAAGGTGGAACATGCTGTAAGTTTGCATAGACTTGACACTTCATACATTTCTTGACGTATTTGTGACAATCTCTCTAAAGTAGTCCAATAGTAACCTTGTCATTGAATCTTTTGGACTAACATCTTTGCATTCATGTGTGTTCCACATATACCAGCATGAAGGTTTTCCATGGTTTTATGTGCTTCTTTCTTGGCTATGCATAAGAGATTTCTTCCCATTGCAGTTCTCTTGTGGAGTTCTCCCCTGATGAGCACATACTGTGAGGCCAGGAGCCTCAAAGCACGGCGTGCCCTTTTATCAGTATTAGGAGGGTATTCTCCTCTTGTCACATAATTAAGGATGTCCGTATACCATGGCTCTTCATCTTCTTCTTGTGGTTCTTGTTCATCGTCAAGTGCATGAACATAAGCCGGCTCATATCTTCTTTCTATGGTCAGTGGCATTCTGATTGTATCAGTTGGAATTCGCACCATTGATGCTAATTTAGCTAGTGCGTCGGCGAATTGGTTTTCTTCTCTTGGCAAATACGTATACTCCACTTCATCTAGTTGCTCCGTGAGAGTTTCTATATGAGCTTGATACGTAGCGAGACTTTCACTTCTCACTTTCCATCTCTTGGAGATTTGGCTAATGATTAGTGAAGAATCACCGTAGATTCTGAGTTTCTTAATTCCCAAGGCGACAACTGTTTCTAACCCCAAAATGCATGCTTCATATTCTGCGGCATTGGTGGTGACATCAAAGTCGAGCTTCATGGAAATTGGGATGTGCTCTTCATTGGATGATACGAGCAAGACTCCTACACCACATACCTTTTGGTTAAAAGCTCCATCAAAATAGAGCGTCCAGCTATCATCTTCGGTCATGAGTAAATCTTCGTCAGGGAAATCGTACTCATCTTCTTCTTTTTCAGCTTCTTCTAGCGGAAAGTCTGCTAAGAAGTCAGAAACTGCAGAACCTTTGATGGTTTTTTGTGGCACAAATCTCAAGTCAAATTGAGCCAGAGTGACTATCCACCTTGATAATCTGCCGTTGAGCGTTGCTTTCTCGAACAAGTATTTGAGAGGGTCCATCTTGGACACGACATGCATTGTATAAGTGAGCATGTAATGTCTTAGTTTCTGTGCGGCCCATACAAGTGCGAGACACAACTTCTCAAGTGGTGTGTATCGCGTCTCATATCCTTAAAGTTTCTTGCTCAAGTAATAGATTGCATTCTCCTTGCTTTCGATTTCTTGTGCTAGCATTGCCCCCATCGTTTCTCTTGTGACCGTAAGGTAGAGTCGAAGAGGAAAGTCAGGTATTGCTGGCGCTAGCACGGGTGGGTTTGCCAAATACTCTTTGATTTTGTCGAAAGCCTTTTGGCAATCATCATCCCATGTGACTGGGACATTCTTCTTAAGCTTCTTGAATATAGGTTCACATATCGATGTGAGCTTTGATATGAACCTACTTATATACTGCAACCTTCCAATGAAGCCTCGAATCTCCTTCTCATTTTTGGGTGGTGGCATGGCCATGATCGCTTTTACTTTCGAAGGATCTATTTCAATCCCTCGAGAACTGATCACGTATCCATGTAATTTGCCTGACGTGACTCCGAATGCACATTTTGCTGGATTTAATCTCATGTTGTACTTGCGGAGTCTTTCAAAGAACTTGCGAAGGGCAATAATATGGCCTGGGCGATCTTTAGACTTAACAATCATATCATCGACATAGACCTCCACCTCTTTGTGCATCATGTCATGTAACAATGCTGTAGCTGCTCTTTGGTAGGTGGCACCCGCGTTTTTCAACCCGAATGGCATTACCGTATAGCAATATGTACCCCATTGCGTGATGAATGTGGTTTTCTCCATGTCTTTTTCGGCCATCAATACCTGATTATATCCGGCGTAACCATCCATGAATGATAGGAGTGCATGGTTTGCTGTATTATCGACCAGAATGTCAATGTGAGGTAGAGGGAACCCATCTTTTGGGATTGCTTTATTGAGATCCCTGTAATCAACACACATTCTAACCCTTCCATCCTTCTTTGGAACTGGAACCACATTTTCTATCCATTCCGGATACTTGGATACTCTGATGAAACCTGCGGCCAATTGCTTCCTGATTTCTTCCTTGATTTTGAGAGCCACATCTAGTTTCATTCGGCGCAGCTTTTGTTTGACAGGCTTCATACCTGGAATGAGTGGTATCGTATGCTGAGCTATATCCCTGCCAATTCCTGGCATATCTTGGTATGACCAAGAAAATACATCAACAAATTCACTAAGCAAGTTAATTAGCTCTTTGCGTTCATCTTGACTTAGTGTTAATCCAATTTTTACTTCTTTAACAGTCGTATCATTGGAAATGTTAACTGTTTCTGTATCTTCAATAACTACTGTTTAATTTTCGTGTTCTTCCATTGCTTTTATTATTTCTTTGTCATTTTTATCATTAGCAAAGCAATATTGATCAGGTCTAGGGGAATGTCACGCATCGTAAGCAAAGGTACTCATTTTATTGAATTCACTGGCTAATACATCAAGAGAGGCAAGGTCGGCTGCGACCTCACCAGAATTATTAGGACTAGAAAGAGAGGACTCAACAAGAGACTTAGGGTTGAACTCTATTGCAGAAAGAGGGTCGGCCTCAGACTCTAAGGACTCGTCTACAGACTTAGACTCAGACTCAGACTCGGACTCGGACCCAAATGACTCAGACTCTTCAAACATAAGACCCTCTCCAGCGGTTATTTCCAACTTCTCTCCACTCGGCGTAGTGATCTTCAATGTCTTGCGCCATCCTCTTGAAATGTTGTCAGCTTGGACGATTAACTCTGAGGGGTCAAAATCCTTGTTCGCTATGACAGCTTGAACGAGCTCGGAGTTATCATTGCGGACCGTCTTGGACTCATTTTTCTCCATTCCAAAAAGAAGGTTGATTCCTAGATCATCAGAGTTCAGGCTAGCTGGCTTCTCGGTTGTGAAGAGCTCTTCGTCATTGTCAACGAAGTCACAATCGAGGAACACCTCGAATCCTGGTTCACGGATCCCATCATGGACGAATGGCTCAGGGAATTCATAGCATGGGAAGTCTTCCCCTTCTTTGATGTACTGGCCATTGAGGGTGAACGGATACGGATCCATGGCCATTTCTGTCTTCGTGATTCGAGCGTTATTGCGAGCCTTCATCTTCAATGCAGCTCGTTTCAGATCTTCTTTTGTTGGCTTGAATCCCAAGCCGAAAGTATCCTTCTTGAGCGCACCAGGATGGCCCCAAGATTCAGCCATTTTCTTCTTGAGTCCAAGGGTCATTCCAGGGAAATGACCTTGCTTCTTCAGAATGGCATTGATACTGGTGTTTGAATAGGGGTCGAAGTCGAGATGGCACTTTTCCTCCTCTTCGATCACGAGAACATCATCTAGTGAAAACCCCCAAAGATCTTCATCTTCTTCGTCATGTTCAACATGGACGATAGGAGTATCAATAACTTGAATGCGCATAGGAGAAGCATCGATAGTAATCGGAACCCCTCCAACTATGCCTTTCACTTTCTGGTGAAGCGATGACGGAATCGCCTTTAGTTCGTCAAGCCAAGGGCGTCCTAACAACAGATTGAAAGAGGCCTTAATGTCCACCACCTGAAATTTGGTGCGACGTTCAATGGCCCCAGTAGTTATATTCAGTATGATAGTACCCACGGCTTGACGGCGAGTATTATCATAAGCTCGAATCCCTTGAGTGGAGGGAGTCAATTCTTCATTCTTTATACCTAACTTCTTTGCAGTACGGAGTGGGCACACATTGATTGCAGAGCCATTATCAACCAGGCTCATGGGAACATTCATCTGCCTACACACTACAGTGAGGTGTAAGGCGTTATTATGTTGGTCCCATTCCGGGGGTAGATCCTTATCAGAAAAGAAAATGAGATTGCTAGTACTTGGCAACTCAGTAGTAAGAAAGTTGACCAATCCTTGAGGAGTCATGTCATCATCGACTCCTATTTTCACCAGAGCATTCATCACAGCCTTTCGATGCTCGTGGGAAGTGGCCAAAAGCTTCCATACATTCATCTCCACCTTGGTCTTTTGCAGTTGTTTGACCACATCGCTGTTCACAGGGTCGATGAGATCAACTATCGGATGTGATTGTGGTGGAGGTGGAGGTGAAAGTGGGTTTGGTTGTTGCAAATGTTAACTTCTGGTGAGAACCTTGACCTCAAAGTCCCCCCAAACATCTTCACTGGTGCCAAGAGATGAACAGGCTATGTCTTTGAGATAGACGTCTTCATCATCACTACCCCAGATTCCATTCACTTCTTTAGTACTTGAGATAAATACAACTTCTGGCAGAGGTTCATTCACAGGTTGAATGAGTATTGAAGGATCAAAGGAGACTTCATCTCCCATGATAGCCAAATCATTAGAAAGAGGACCTGTTTGAATGTTAGGCTTCTTGCCCCCTGGAGGGACAGGAAGTTGGTTAGCGTCAATCAGGTATTGGATTGCATATTTCAGCCTCCAACACTTCTCAGTGTTATGACCCTTGCCTTGATGAAACTTGCAATAAGCATTGGGGTCATAGCTAGCGGTCCTATTCTCAGGTCGAGGTTCTGGAAATGGTCCGATTGGCATAATCAGTCCCTGACCATGCAAACGGTCATAAGCAGCATCATAAGTCATTCCCAAAGGCGTATAAACCCTCCTTTGCCTTTGGAATCTTTGAGGAGGAGCATTAAGGGCCAGCACATCATTGATGTTGATATTGTTGGTAGCATTATTGGGCTTAGAAGACGAAGAAGAAGGAGTGTCGTTCTTCTTGTTTTTCCAAGTGCTGTTGTTATTGTTGCTACCAACAGACTTCATCAGTTCATCTTCGATATTGATTCCAATATCGTATACAACTTAAGAGGTACTTAGAGGCAGAAACTTCAAGTGTTGCTTGTACTTATGAGTCAGATTGGCAATGAACAAGCGAACCATTTCCTTCTCCTTGGGAGGATCCACCAGGAGCACATCTGTTTCTCTCCACCTGCTTAAGTAAGTGGTGAAGCCTTCATTCTCTTTCTGTTTGAGAATGGAGAGTTCACGTTCAGAAGTCTTGGCCTGGATGTTACACTTGTACCGATTCATAAAGCTTTCAGCAACATCCTCCCAGGTCGCGACATGCTTGGATTCCAAAGAATAGAACCACTGTCGACAGACATGCTCTAAGGAAAGAGGAAACACCGTAGGGAAGAGTGTCACATCTACTCCCTTAAGAGCCATAGTTGCAGAAAAAGCCTTCAAATGGAAAAGAGGATTATCAGTAGGCTTGAATTTGGGAATGTCAGCAGTGGAAAACTTCTCAGGAAGCTTCTCTCTTATGGACGAAGAGGTGACAGGCTGTTCCACATAAGTGAACTCTTCAGAAATCTTGCTCATCTATTCCTTAATCTTGTTCATTGCAGCAGTAGTGACATTGTTTTGATTGTCTTGCTCTACAGTGCTGACTCTAGTGGTGAGTGTCTGCATCATGTCAGACAATCTTTCGATTGTCCTGTTAAGGTTCTCAATGTCTTCCTTAGTGGCCATTGGTTGAAAGTAGACTGGAGATGGATCTTGTGGAGATGATTGAGGTGGTTTCCTTGTACGCCTCTTTGGTATAAGAGGTTGTTGAGGTATGGACTCGAACCGTAACAATCTACCTGTTGTTTCAAAGAATACTACAAGAAGGGGGGGTTGAATTGTAGTATGAGAATTTAGCCTAACTTTTTGCGGAATTAAAATTAAGTTAGCTAAAGGAACTGAAAGATAAACTAAAGGAACTAAAGAATGCAAGAGAGATTTTACGTGGAAAACTCCTTGGCCCTAACAAGGAGAAAAACCACGACCACTTGGGATTTTGGGAAAAGAATCTTCACTATAATAGGGCAAATGATCCTATTACAAGCTAAAGACTCAAACTCAAGTTCCTCTACGAACTTGAGACCCTGAGGAACAAGTCACCCAACTTGTTACTCTTCTCTTCTCTTTCTCTCTTCTCACTTCTCTGTTCTCTCTTCTCTTTCTCTTCTCTTTCTCTCTTCTCTTTCTCATACACAAACGTTCACTCGAACTTCCCCATTCCCCAAATTACAACTCGAAAGAAAAACAAACTCTAGTATAAGGACATTAAGAACACTCTAATGAACTTGTGTGGAATTTGACTCTTAACTCGTTTAAAGCTTGAAAACTTATGTGAGCAAGGGTAAGTTTTTCCATCTGAAATCAACAGCTATTTATAGACCAAAATTCGTTTAAGAAAAAATTCTTTGTGCAGAAAATCCACAACGCCACTACTCCAACCCACTAAGAAGATCATGTTCCTAAAATTAAGGAAACATGAACTCCTTAATGCGCACGACCATGACTTGAAGAAAATCATGGAGGAGTAGGCCGCAAGTTTTTAGAAAACGTGGGAGATTTTATTTGAAAAAGATATTTTTAGAAAATCAGAAATAAAATCTTTTTGGTTAAGAAAAAGATAATCGTTAAAAGAAAATCATGGAGGAGTAGGCCGCAAGCTTGTGAAGATTTCGAACAGAGACCATAGAATGATTAAGTTTCCTTGATAGTTTGCATCCTTTTCCCCCTTTTGGCATTATCAAAAACTATCACACACACTTATAGTATACCATAACACAACACCAACTAGTGGTTTAGTGTTAAGACAAGAAGCATGCATAGAGAGAAAATATTCACAAAGCATATAGGCAAAAGAAACATAGACATTCATCATCCAAAACCGATTAAAAACATCGGCCAAATGTACCAAATTCGCAAGTTTGCCAAAGAAATTAAAAAGTGCCCACAATATTACAGACCAAATCAAAAATTGTTCCCAAAAGAAAATAAACATAAGTTTCATCAACATAAAGAGGCTGCAAGGAAAGACAGGTTAAGATGCAATGCTCTGGTCATCATCAACAGCAAGATCCTCCAGCTTCTTGCTGATTTGAGACACTATGTCCTTCACAATGGACTGTCTCCCTTGTTCAGAGCTTGAGACCAGCTTCTTGACATCAGTGCTCAGAATGAGCATGCTCTTCTTCAGTTCAGCCATGTTTTGCTTTGAATCCTCTTGTTCCTTCAACACCTTCAGGAGCATATCCTTCATCTCCTTGACCTCATCACTGGGAGCCTTTGATGGGGAACTGAAAGCTGCAAAACCTGTTCCTGCAGATGCATACTTGCCCAGACTAGGAGAGCTTGAGACTTTCTGCAATTCCTCTTGCACCCCAGTCATATCAATGCAAATGGGTGCAGAGGGCTCCTTTTTCTTCATCAGCCTTAAACTCTTCCTTTTCTTCCTTCCCCCTGTCTCAGTCACTTCCTCAACCACCTTTTCCTCTTCCTCCTCCTGAATATCCTGCACTACTCCCTCTATGATCCCAGTAGCTCTCTCCTCTTCCCCCTCAGCTAGTCCACCTACTTCCTTAGGCCTTTTCTCCTTTTCCTCCAGCACAACTTCAAAACATCCATCCACAACCTTCATCTTATGATTTTCAAGGAAAATAGATTGCATGTATTCGGTGTTTTTGAGGGGCAGAGGTTCTTTATCAGTAAAGGAGATGCCAAAGCTTTCGAAAACATAGGTAAGTAGGTTACCATATCCCACCTTCCATCCTTTTGGAACACAGTTAGAAAGGTGTTGGATCATGATGGAGGGAAAGTTAATTTGGATCTTTTTAGCTAGGCAATAGATGAGAACAGAGTCAAGCTTGTTGGCACTGTCTCTCTTTTGGGTTCGAGGAATTATGTCATTGAACACAAATTTCAGCAGGATTTTGTCAAGAGGGGTTAGGTCATTGTGGTTTATGTAGGTTTCCTCCGGGTCTCCTCCTAAATACTCCACTATTTCATCAATATTAGCATCAGGAATCGGATTCCTTATCACATTATTTTTGAAATAAATATCATAGCCATTATTGGGTACATCAAACAACTCAGCCAAATACATAGCATCAAACTCAATATCCTTCTTAAGCACACAACATCGAATTATACCTTTAGAATACTTACAGCTTTTACAGAAATCTTTCATAGCATCAACATACATACTCCGATTAAAGCATTCACTCAAAAAATTCACCCAATTTTGAGCTTCAAGCAAATCCAACAATTCATAAAGCTTAACAGATTTACACCAAGGTAAATTAAGTGCCAAACCTGTCACGAAGTGGTCACTGATTTTCTCCTGTTTCTTCATAGAGGCAGGCTTGTCTTGATAGTTGACACCCATCTCCGAAACGCTTTCCTCCTCTTCTTGCATGTTCTCGATTTTTCTTTTTCGGGAAGAATTTGATTCAGTAGGAGATTCCTTCTTTTGAGGCTCAGAATTTTGAGTTTCGGGGATGATTTCCATGGTGATTTCTGGAATAGGGTTTGGGTGTTCTTCGGCTTCAGTTTGGGTTTTTGGAGAGGTAGACATTGGAGAGTAGTTTTGATCGGAGTGATGAGAGAGAAGGTAATTTTTGTGTGGTGTAAATTTGTGTGAGGCTGACATCTTTTATGGTGGAGGTAAATTGGTGAAGTGAGGTATCGTTTGGGAGGTGAGGTGAATTTAGTTGATTTGACATTCATATTTATTGCTTAGGGAAACGCAAACCGTGTTTCAAGAGAGTAGTGTAAGTGGGCTACTTTTTGAACAAAAGATAATGATGAATTTAGATGCATTCATCCGATTTTTGTGTTTAGATAAAAAGAATTTGGAATTTTGAAAAATAGATAAACACAACAATTTTATCTTTTGAATATTGTTAGTAAAGAACACTTGCAAATACAACTTGATACACGGAACAAATCAACAAGGCTCATGCAACCAATTTTGGACTTTTCATATTCTATGTCTTTCAAATTTACATGCCCTTAGTAAATATTACTCCTGCTTACAATCTGTCTTAACTATGTAATTAAACATATAACACTTGTGCACAGTATACAACAGATTAAGCATGTCAGTTTGAGTTTCATACCTGAGGGAACTTGATGCATTTTTCTCAGTATAACTTAATCATCCCAAGTTCCATTCTCATCTTCTCATGCCTTTCTCTATTTAAGGGTTTTGTTAATATATCTGCAATTTGATTGTCAGTTTGGCAGAAATCTAATTTAATCAAACCCTTTTCAACATTATCCTTAAGGAAATGATGCCTTATATGAATATGCTTAACTCTTGAATGATGGACTGGATCTTTAGATATGCAAATTGCACTAGTGTTATCACAGTAGATAGTAATGCAATTAAATTTAATACCAAAGTCACGTAACTGTTGTTTTATCCAGAGGACTTGAGAGCAACAAGCAGCTGCTGCTACATACTCAGCCTCTGCAGTAGATAATGCAACAGTATTTTGTTTCTTGGAACCCCAAGAAACTAGACAAGAGCCAAGGAACTGAACCATACCTGAGGTGCTTTTCCTATTGACTAGGTCACCTGCATAGTCAACATCTGTGAATCCTCTAAGCATAAAGTCATCACTTCTAGGATAGAACAGACACAGGTCATCTGTTCCTTTGAGGTATCTTAAAATTCTCTTAACAGCCGTTAGATGTGATTCTTTAGGATTAGACTGAAATCTTGCACACAATCCAACACTAAAGGAAATGTCAGGCCTACTGGCTGTTAGATATAACAATGATCCAATCATATCTCTGTAAGTGGTTTGATCCACACTTGTTCCTTGTGGATCCACATCAAGTCTTGTTGCTGTTCCCATAGGTGTATGATTTGTCTTGGCATTTTCCATGTTGTACTTCTTCAGAAGTTCCTTGACATACTTCTGTTGGTGAATCATTATTCCTTCAGCTGTTTGCTTTATTTGAAGTCCAAGGAAGAAATTCAATTCACCCATCATGCTCATCTCAAATTCACCACCCATTAGCTCAGCAAAGTACTTGCACAAACCATTGTTAGTAGCACCAAATATAATATCATCTACATAGATCTGTACAACTAACAAATCAGTTCCTCGAGATTTAAGGAAAAGAGTTTTGTCTACTTTTCCTCTTTTGAAATCATTTTTCAGTAGGAACTTTGAAAGCCTTTCATACCAGGCTCTTGGAGCTTGTTCGAGCCCATAGAGAGCTTTATCAAGCTTAAAAACATGATTTGGAAATTTTGGATTTTCGAAACCTGGAGGTTGTTCAACAAACACCTCCTCATTTAAGAAACCATTTAGAAAAGCACATTTCACATCCATTTGATAGAGTTTGAAACCCATAAAAGAAGCAAAAGCCACTAAAATTCTAATAGCTTCTAATCTAGCTACAGGAGCAAAGGTTTCATCGAAATCAATACCTTCCTGTTGGTTGTAGCCCTTTACAACCAATCTAGCCTTGTTCCTTACTATGGTGCCATGTTCATCAAGCTTGTTCCTGAACACCCATTTGAGCCCAATTAATTTATTTCCTTTAGGCTTTGGCTCAAGGTGCCAGACCTTGTTCCTTTCGAACTCATTGAGTTCCTCTTGCATGGCCACTATCCAATCAGCATCTCCCAAGGCTTCTTGATGATTTCTTGGTTCTAGAATGGACAGAAATGCATGGAATGCGCAGTAGTTCCTCATCTGTGATCTTGTTTGAGTTCCTTTTCCTATATCACTGATAATTAGATCAGTTGGATGGGAACCTCGATACCTGAATGGCCTGGGTTGAAATTCCCTTGCTGGAACTCCAATTTGAGGAGCTTCTATTTCTGTTCCTTCTGCTTCTTCTGCTTGTTCCTCATTCACCTGTTCATCTGGATGAGGAACCTCTCCATTTTCTTGATGATCCTCTTCTGGAGCAGGCTGCTTTTCTTTGGTTTGCTTTTGGGTCTCTTCTTCATCCCTGTCTCATATCAATCCAATTTCAAAATCATTATCATCTTCTTGTTCCTGTACACTCACAAACTGGTTAACTTCATCAAAGATTATATGAATGCTTTCCTCAACACACATTGAGCTTTTATTGTAAACTTTATAAGCTTTGCTATCAGAGGCATATCCTAGAAATATGGCCTCTTCACTTCTTTCATCAAATTTCCCTAGGTTTTTCTTACCATTGTTATGTACAAAGCACTTACAACCAAAGGCTCTAAGATGAGATATGTTTGGCTTTCTTCCCCTGAATAGTTCATAGGGAGTCTTGTTGATGATACTTCTGATTGTTACTCTGTTAAGGATGTAACATGCTGTATTTACGGGTTCAGCCCAGAAGTTCCTTGGCAATCCACTTGCAATCAGCATCGTTCTAGCCATTTCCTCAAGAGTTCGATTCTTCCTTTCTACAACTCCATTCTGTTGGGGAGTCCTTGGAGCTGAGAAGTTATGATTCATGCCATTTTCCCTGAAAAACTCATCGAATCTTGAGTTCTCAAATTCAGTTCCGTGATCTGATCTGAGATGGACTATGGAGTGACCACTGATTTTCTGTATTTTCTTTGCAAAGGCAACAAACTCGTTAAAAGTTTCATCTTTACTAGCAAGAAAAATAACCCAAGTGAATCTAGAATAATCATCAACAATAACCAAAACATATTTCTTGCCACTCCTGCTTTGAATTCTCATGGGACCACACAAATCCATATGGATTAATTCCAAAGGCTTTGTAGTGCTCACCATTTTCTTCAATTTAAAAGATGAGCGAACATGCTTGCCTTTCACACATGCATCACAAACTTTGTTCTGTAGGAACTTGATAATAGGAAGTCCCACAACCAAGTTCCTTGATCTTAGCTTGTCCAGTAATGAAAAGCTAGCATGTCCAAAACGTTTATGCCATAGCAGGGGATCATCTTCAACAACACTCAGACATGTAAGGTTGTTCCTTGGGATTAAGTTGAGGTCAACTGTATAAGTGTTCCCTCTTCTTGTTCCTTCTAGAACAACCTTTCCTGACTTGTTGTTGATGATGTTACAAGAATCAGAAGTAAAACTTACAGAGTTTCCCTTGTCACAAAATTGTGATATACTGAGTAAATTGTGCATTAAGCCCTCGACCAGGAACACATTATCAATGGAATGTGATTTTGATCTACCAATTTTGCCTTTTCCAATGATCTCGCCCTTCTTATTATCTCCAAAGGTTACTGTTCCTCCAGGGTAGTCTTCTAGTGAGAGGAATTTTGATTTATCACCTGTCATATGCTTTGAACAACCGCTGTCGAGATACCACGAGTTGTTTCCCCTCACTAGGACCTGCAAGAAAACTAAGCATTAGGATCAGGAACCCAGGTTTCCTTGGGTTCCTTAGACGTGGATGCAATATCAGTTTTCTTGACCCACACTTGTTTTACATTTCTTTTATCAGCTTCTTCTCTTATCCTACACTGTCCATAGAGATGTCCAGTCTTACCACAAAAAGTGCATACCTTCATGCTAGGAAGCTCAACATATTTCTTTTGCTTACCTTTCTTGGTCATATAACCAAGACCTTCAGTTCTTTTTCCTTGAGCTTCAGCTATCCACTTAGGTATGACTTTTGGGTCAATACTTCTATCCTTTCTAGCATTCAGTTCCGATTCAAGTTGATCCTTTTGGGTTTTTAAAGTAGAAAGCTCATTTTTCAAATTTTCAAAATCAACATTGAATTTAAGCAATTGATCGCTTGAGGAACTGCTAGAACTGATATCATAATTCATGAGCTTATACTGAGTTAGTTCAACATTCAGAAGAATACTTTCATTCTTAATCCTATCAGCTATCTCAGTTATGTGTTTGTATTTAAAATCAAGCTCTCTTAGTTTGCTTTGAGACTTGGCATAGGCTGTTTCCAACCAAGCACCATGTTCTTTGCAAACCTTAAGAGCTTTTTCACATTTGTTCAACTTTACACATGTATCTCTAAAGAATTCTTCTTCTTCTAGACATATATCTATCAAGACATCTTTAGAGAGAGTTTTAAGCTGTTTAGGATCAAGAAATACCTCTTTCTGGAGTTCCTCAAGGTAAGCCTTTTCATCATCTGATTTGGCCATTAAACAGAGATTGGCTGTCTCCTCTTCTGGTTGGTCATCATCTTCTTCTTCACTTTCTGAGTCTCCCCAGGCTGCTATCATGGCCTTCCTCATGTCTGACTTTTGATAGTTTGTTTTGCTGAATTTTTCTCTTCCCTGTTCCTTAGCCTTTCCTTTCCCTTGATCATTTTCCCAAAGGGGACAGTCTCTGATAAAATGATCTGGAGATCCACACTTGTGGCAGTTGTAGTCAAGCTTTGGATTTGAGGTCTTTTTCCCGAAGTTCCTTGAGGTTCGGCCTTTCTTGAACATTTTTTTGAATCTTCACACAATTAGGGCAGCCTCATCCTCGTCCACTTCTGAGTCTTCCTCCTCATCAGCCTTAAGAGCCAATCCCTTGTTCCTCATGGGTTCATTGTTGACTCCAAGGTGTAGCTCATGAGTCATGAGAGAACCTGCTAGTTGTTCAATATTGAACTTGGTAAAGTCCTTCGTTTCCTGAAGGGCTGTCACCTTAGCTCTCCACCTCTCATCTTGTGGAAGACTTCTAAGAACCTTCCTAACCTACTCATCTGTAGGAATCTGTCTACCAAGGGAAATCAACTCATTTATGATGTTAGTAAAACGGGTTAGCATCTCTTGAATGGTTTCCTTAGGCTGCATTTCAAATCTTTCATACTTGGACATAAGTAGATCGATTTTTTAGCGTTTAACCTCATTAGTTCCTTCATGAGTAATCTGCAGCAAATCCCAGATTTCCTTAGCGTTCCCGCACCCCATAACACGATTGTGTTTGTGAGGTCCAAGTCCACAGTGGAGCAATTTCACAGCCATAGCATTTATTTCCATTTTATCAAAATCCTCTTTTTCATATTCAGACATAGGCTTAGGGATTACCTCGTTCTGAGCATTTGTTTTGGTGACTTCGAAATCACCAACCTCGATGACCCTCCAGACTTGGTAGTTCTCTGCCTTGATAAAAATCTCCATGCGGTTCTTCCAGTAAGTATAGAACTTACCGTTGAACATAGGAGGCCTCTGTGTTGAGTATCCTTCCTCGAGCTTCTCATGAGTATTCATTTTCTCCAAGACCTTTCTTCTTCGGGGTTTCCTGATTTTCCTAGAAGTTAGGCTCTGATACCAATTTTTGTTTCAAAGAATACTACAAGAAGGGGGGGGTTGAATTGTAGTATGAGAATTTAGCCTAACTTTTTGCGGAATTAAAATTAAGTTAGCTAAAGGAACTGAAAGATAAACTAAAGGAACTAAAGAATGCAAGAGAGATTTTACGTGGAAAACTCCTTGGCCCTAACAAGGAGAAAAACCACGACCACTTGGGATTTTGGGAAAAGAATCTTCACTATAATAGGGCAAATGATCCTATTACAAGCTAAAGACTCAAACTCAAGTTCCTCTACGAACTTGAGACCCTGAGGAACAAGTCACCCAACTTGTTACTCTTCTCTTCTCTTTCTCTCTTCTCACTTCTCTGTTCTCTATTCTCTTTCTCTTCTCTTTCTCTTCTCTTTCTCTCTTCTCTTTCTCATACACAAACGTTCACTCGAACTTCCCCATTCCCCAAATTACAACTCGAAAGAAAAACAAACTCTAGTATAAGGACATTAAGAACACTCTAATGAACTTGTGTGGAATTTGACTCTTAACTCGTTTAAAGCTTGAAAACTTATGTGAGCAAGGGTAAGTTTTTCCATCTGAAATCAACAGCTATTTATAGACCAAAATTCGTTTAAGAAAAAATTCTTTGTGCAGAAAATCCACAACGCCACTACTCCAACCCACTAAGAAGATCATGTTCCTAAAATTAAGGAAACATGAACTCCTTAATGTGCACGACCATGACTTGAAGAAAATCATGGAGGAGTAGGCCGCAAGTTTTTAGAAAACGTGGGAGATTTTATTTGAAAAAGATATTTTTAGAAAATCAGAAATAAAATCTTTTTGGTTAAGAAAAAGATAATCGTTAAAAGACTTAACCACTTACCTAAAAACTAGCATGCACAATTTTATCTCTTTAGACCAATTCCACACTGATTTTTCGAGTGCCATTTAATATCTTATACTTACATAAATCCTAAAATATAAAAATATATTTAGTCTTCATGTTCTCTGATGAAGCTTCTACTTCGAGGCTTCTGTTCCTTGGGAGGAACTTCTCTTCTCTGATGAGGCTTCTTCTCTGAAGCTTCTGTTCCCTGAGGGAACCTTCTCTTCTCCAGTCTTCATTTCTGAAGCGCCAGTTCCTGTGAGGGAACTCTTCTATATGGCTAGCTTTGCTTCTGGCCTTCTTGTTCCTCATGGTATTTTTACAAGACACTTAATTCTCCTGGTCTTTATAACTGAGTACACACTTAAACAATCAAGCACTTATTAGTTTGTAAGTAAGTGAGGTTGTGTCATCATCAAAATCATTAAGTCCAACACTACCCCTGCTTCTTGTCCAAGTGCTGCGACACCGAAACAAACACACCTTTAATGACCAAACTTAACCTTAACCTATCCGGATTAAAAATAAATTTATTTTTTTTTATTAAAAATCTATAATTTTGAAACTCTACTTATTATTATTTTTTTAAAAAAAAAAAAAATGGGAGGATACCATCCGACTTACTCCGAAAAAAAAAACGACACAAAAACGAGACTTCCCTAAAATACGGTCAAAAAGTGGTGCACGACTAAAAAAAAGTGTGTGAACACGATATGTGAGTGATTAGGTGAGGTTATAGACGCGTGTTTTGACCGTATAGCTAAACACGACACAAAACTGGACACAACATTCGCACAAAAATCGAGAAAAAGATTGTCAGGACACTTTCCTGGACACCGTGTCACGGTGCAGACTGTCGTGACACGGTGCAGTCTACCGTCAGACGGTAGACTTCCCCGTGTCACGACACTGTTCACCGTGGCGCGGCAGAACATGCCGTGACACGGTGCGCAGTTCCAGGTCAGTTTTGTGATTTTTTCAAATTTTAATCGATTTTAGGTCCGTACTAATTACTATGTGAGAATAAAAAACCCTCGGTCATGGGTTAAACAAAAGAGCAAATACATGAGGGTTAGCACCAAACAACCACATAGCATTTAGGCACGATGATGTAAAAAAAAAGTTCGCAACCTAGAGTCGAGATCTATGTTCAACTATTGGTCAAGCTTTGGGTGTCAAAAGGGTACCATTGTTAAGAGTTTGGACGCGTTAGCAAGGAAGCCTCCCTTGAGGGTGTATGCCAACGGGCGGCTCCGCGAGTTCGTGATAAAATCGAACTCGACTCCATGGTTTGGGTGGATTTAATAACTCGGATGAACCCGTATTGCCATGAGCGTTTTTGGGTCGATAGAGCTTAAATCCCCCGGGGATAAGACGCATGTAGAACACATATGTTTTTTCAGAAAAATCGAAGGAAGTCGACTGTGAGGAAAGAAAATAAGCCACCGGAATGATTTTAGGACTGCCGTGACACGGCAGAAATTCCCGTGTCACGATACTGTGCACCGTCAGACGGTGCACTGTACCGTGACACGACAGATTCTGCCGTGGCACGGCAGTCAGAAAATCTGACTGGTGCCCTGTTTTCCTTCGCGCGCAACCAAGTTTTCCAATTTTTTCTACGGGACAGACCTGAACGCGACGTTAAAACTTCTATGCAGATGCAAAAATGCCAAATTAATCACAGGAATATTTTTTCAAGAATCTTTCAAGTCTCATCCACTCATCTTAATTAAATACCGATCACTCAAATCGATAAATAATTAAGAATCCTCCCCAGTGGAGTCGCCAAATTGTAGGCGTCGCTCGAAGTGCGCCTACGTTAAAGCATGCTGTGAATATGCTTGGCACTCATAGGAAGTGGGAATTGACATTACGATTAGGGACAAAGATTAGGGACAAATAAAGTAGGGAGCCGCCAACAAGTTTTTAAGGAACTTGTAAACCGCTCACGGATCATTTAAGGCAACCACGATAAGGGACAACAATAGGCAACAACGATTGACCCGTGAAGGTTACACCCCATTCATAATCCATGAGATTACTAACTCCATATGGTTCGGAACCACGAAAGGAGGATCGAGGATGATGGTACGAAGTGATTCATGGAGTCACATTCGCCCGTATTGGCCTCTACTCGATTCTTATAGTGAAAAGTGATTCCTGCGATCTCAAAGGCATAAAAACAATAATTCAATTTGCTCCAAACTATTATTTAACTAAATTGGTTTAATATTAATGCACACATAATTCTAAAATATTGGTGATCACTTCAATTAATAACAAGATTAAAAAGGATCCTAAACCGGTTGTCCAAATTATCTTATTAGGCGTGATTTTCAATTACATATTCCCTTAAAACATGCAATATGGTGATCATAAATATAATAAAATAACATTAATATTAAAACCAATTTAATCACAATTCCAACAACATAAAATCGTTAGAAAAATAATAGAAATAAAAGGAGCATGATCCTTACTTTGATTCTGTTTGTTTGCAACTACAAAATAATAAACGAGTTAGTAACTTCAAGGAAATAAATTAAACAATAACTAAATTAAATTAAATTAAATTAAATAAAGTTGATTTTGGGACCAAACCCTCAAACAATTCTACCTTTCACGCCTTGGTTTAAGGACAGTACCTCGAGTAAAATATGGACTCCTTTGAGTGCTTGAAGAAGGAATTTTGAAGTGAAAAGGGTAGGCTAGTGTTTAGGTTAATAGCATAGAAGAGAGAAAATAAAATAATAAAATTCTCGGTGCCCCGTTCATCAGAAATGAGGGGGTATTTATTGGGAAAATGTGCTGAGGGAGCACACGGAACCCTAAAATGATAAAAACCCTAAAAAAGTATCCCGTGACACGGTCAGACTGTACCGTGACACGGGAAGCCCCACCGTCAGACGGTACACATTCCCGTGACACGGTACACTTTTGGCGCGACGCGGGAGATTTTCAGAAAACGGGATAAAAAACTCGTCAAGGGTTTACGCGGAAAAGACACGGAATGTCCCGTGTCACGGCAGACCTCCCGTGTCACGGGAAGTCCCACCGTCAGACGGGAAGGATTCCCGTGACACGGTGGCAGTCTGCCGTGGCGCGGGAATTTCCAGTCCATTTTCCGTCTAAATACATTTTTAACCCTAATTTCTCTCGGTATTTTAAGTGTCGATTGATAATTTCGGGCTTTTTCTGACTTATTATTATTTGGGCTAAAAATAAGAAAATAATTAAATAATAATAAAATAATAAAATAAAAAGGTTTGGGCTTAAAATTAATTAATAAGTTTGGGCTGAGATTAAAACTATGCTTTCACCAAACATCAAGACTAATCCATGGACTGTTCAAAATATGAATTTAATAAAATACGATTTTTTTAAGCACTCTCAGGATTAAATATTAAACCCGACCAATAGTGGCGGTGAAAGGTTGTTCATCATCGGGTTTGGTTTTGGGGAGACATTTTTAGGTGTCTACATAACCATATTGCCATCTACTATTTTTGATAAATCACTTTCCTTTAAATTAAAGAAGCGCTCAAAATCCTTATAATAGTATGCATCTACTCTAGGAATTACTACGAGGTCTATCGCAGGGAAGCCTAAGATAGCACCAAATTCCTCTGGCAACGGGCTAATCTCATCATACCCTATTCTGAAACAATGCGTATCAACATTCCAAAATTCTAAAGCGGTATGTATGAAGTCTAGGTCTAGATCTACCCCTTTGATGCTATTTATACAGAAATTGCGAAGAGTTTTAATCAGATTGAAAAACGGAGTCAGCGTCAATCGGCGTCAAACCCCCGAGATTGGCGCCAACCGCCAGAGCTTGGCGCCACACGCTAAGTGTAGCGCCTGGCGCCACGCGCCATAGTGTGGCGTCAGCTGGCGCCAAGTCACCAAGACAGCCGCGCGTGCTCAGTTTGTGTTTTTAATATTAAACTCGACTCGGTTAATGACTTTATGGCTCCGTTTAATATTCCTAAACATCTTTTCTATCTTTTTTTCTTAATTAATTAAATATAGCTATTATTTTTAATTTATATTATTTTTTTTTTGGACTTTATTTTAAATTCCAAAACCCGACATTTTTTTGATTTTTTCCTTTTTTGATTTTTTCTTTTTGGGGGAGAGAGTCGGATAATATCCTCCATCAATAATAAAAATGACGGAATTTTTGCGCAAAATTGTTGTCACACTTCTTTTGCACACACTAACATACACATAATAATAAACAATCAAATAAATTAATGATAACATAAAAATACAAAATGTGTCTCTAAATGATGAGTCAAAGGCAAAGTTCTATAAAAAAAGTCAAAATAAAATATACACAGGAACGAACTACGACGCCGGAGGACGTAGGCCCATCATACCATAAAATTGCGCCGTACGAGGAGTCACCTCTCTACCGGCTCCAGCTTCAGCACCAGCTCCAGTCTCCGTGGGAGGAGGAAGACTCAAGATAGGACCACTCCAGCCAGGATCAACCTAAGGCTGAGGCCGTGAAGGCTGCTGCGATGACGAGCCCACCTCGTACATCCCACCACCTCTGAAAGTCGAGGTAGCCTCTCCTACCGGTGCAACGTGACCACCCTCAGAAGAAGATACCGAGCCCTCTGTAACATCAGCTCGAGCAGCCTCAGAGCGACCGCCTCTACCCCCTGACGAAGTGCGACGACGTCTCGAGCTAGACCTCGTTGGATCCCTCCGCCCCTCAAGTCTCGTGCGGGTGTGAGAAGCGATAGGATGGCCCTGCAAAAAGAGTTAAATCAGAAACAAAGTAAAATTGAAGCAGCAATGCAAAAATAATGAGCAAAGAAAGGCTACCTCTTGGATGACGTCATCCCGACGGCAAGTGGCCGCATTCCTCATCCGGACGAGCTGGCTCCGGAAAGCATCTATGCATCGTGCCATCGCCAAAACCACCTCGCATGAAAACTGTCAGAAAAATAAGTCACTAAATATACATGATATATGAACACGAGATTCTGAAAAAACACTAGACTTACTCTAGTCTGGTGGCGAGGAATCGACCGCTCTTGAGAAGAAAAAGAAAGAGTGGAAGCCGTATGTTCCAAGGTACGAGTTCCACAAGGACAGCTACTCCATCCTCATGGAGATTAAGGATCGGCTGACTCTTGAGAAGCCGACTCCTATGAAAGGTTCCGCTGAAAATCGGAACAAAAATAAGCATTATCACTACCATGAGGATGTCGTCCATGACACAAACAACCGCTTCAGCCTGAAGTGGGCACTTGACCGTCTGGCTGACAAAGGAGCGCTGAAACCTATGTTAAGTCCAAAGTAGCTTAAAAATTGAATGCTGGGAAGTCGAGCAAAAAGACTCCCCTGCCTGCTATCAGCTCTGAAACGGATGAGGAATTGGTTTATACGACAGCAGGCGGATTCGTCGGTGGTGGTCCAACCATCCAGGGCAACAAGGACAATCTGAGAAAGATAGTCCATTCTGTTGATGAGGGACAGGCGACCAGCACATCTGCCTTTCCTGAAGTCATCATCACAGGAAAGGACAGATGCAAAGTCCGTCGGCCGCATGATGACCCTGTGGTCATAGAATGCAAAGTGGTTAACCAATTGGTGGGTCACATCTTAATTGACACAGGAATCTCCTCAGACATCATTAGCTATAAATGTCTATCCAACCTTAAATACTGGCCGGATAGCATGATGGATGTCTCCCACCCCCTTGTGGGTTTTGGAGGAGGAGTTGTGCATCTAGTCGGACGCATTGATTTGCCCATCCGACTGGGGGGAAAAAGGTAGCGGTCGGCACATGACCATCCGGTTCCTGGTGGTCGAGGAGCTGACCGCCTACAATCTCATCCTTGGCCGGCCCACTCTTAACGAGTGCAAGGCAGTCATCATTAGTATGAGAAGTATGATGGGACTGTTGGCTCCCTGAACGGGGATCAGAAGACGGCTCGAGATTACTATCTCTAAGACGTCAAGCCTACGGCTGCTGCAGCCGATCAGGGCAAAGAGCCAATAGACCTTGATGAAATCAAGAATGACCATCCGACCCCACCAGTCGTTAAGAAAAGAAAGCCTAATCCGCTGGTGGTGGTCAAAAAAGAAAAGCAATAACAATCACTGACCGGGGAGCGGTCAGACGACCTCCGTCCCCAGCCGGCTGGTGAGCACATTGATATTCCTCTGGACGAAAGTCGCCTAGAGCAAACTGTTAAGGTGGGGATGACTGCTTTTGCTAAGTTGGGCGCAAGCTTGCACCAAGTGCTGAAAGAATTCAAAGACATTTTTGCCTTTGAAATGGAAGAGATGCCAGGCATCAGCCGGATCTTGCTGTCGATAAACTCGCTATGAATCCTAAAAAGAAGCCCATTCGGCAAAAGAAAAGAAACCATGGCGAGGAAAGAAGTCAGGCGGCAGCCACCGAAATTGAAAATCTGTTAGACGCTAGGTTCATTCGGCCATATAACTTCCCTGAATGGGTTGCAAATGTTGTGCTTGTAAAGAAGCCGAATGGTACCTGGCGCATGTGCGTAGATTACACTGACTTAAACAGAGCATGTCCGAAGGATAGTTATCCACTTCCAAAGATCGAAAGTCTGGTCGATTCTACAGCCGGACATGCCCTGATGAGTTTTATGGACGCCTATTCAGGCTTTCATTAGATTCCCCTGTGGAAAAAGGATCAAGAAAAGACAACATTCGTCACTGATCAGAGGTTATTATGTTATAATGTGATGTCGTTTGGTTTAAAGAATACGCCTGCTACTTTCCAACGCATGATTAATACAGTCTTCATTAATCAAATTGGGAGGAATGTAGAGGCGTACATTGACAATATGATAGTCAAATCCAAACAGCAAGCGTATCACCTGTCTGACCTCCGAGAAACATTCGCCATTCGCCACACTCAGGCGGCACAAGGTCATGCTTAATCCAAAAAAGTGTGTCTTTGGTGTTAAGTCTGGGAAGTTTCTCGGATTCTTGATTGACCAAAGGGGGATAGAGGCCAACCTTGAAAAAATATAGGCGGTAATCGACATGCAGTCGCCCCGAACTGTGAAGGAAGTCCATAAATAAACCGGTTGTCTGGCAGCTCTGGGAAGATTTCTCTGTCGGTCAGGCGACAAGTGCCTCTACTTCTTCTAGGAGATCAAGAAGAAGACTAGATTTGAATGGGGGGATGATGCTGAGGCCGCTTTCCAAAATCTGAAAACGCATCTGCACTCTTTGCCAAGGTTGGTCAGTCCCTTGCCCAAAGAGGTCCTCTATATGTATCTGGTCGTTTCAGATCACGCCCTCAGTGCTGTCCTCTTAGCTGAAAAAGACAACATCCAGCTCCCGGTCTACTTCATTAGCCACGTACTTAGAAACGCAGAGTTTCGGTACCCCATGGTAGAAAAATTTTGCCTCGCCCTTTACATGGATGTCAAGAAGTTGAAACCTTACTTCTTGGCACATCCGGTCACAGTCTACACTGACCAACCGATCAAGCGGCCAATGACAACCCTAGAGTCTTCTAGTTAAATGCTCAAATGGGCTATTGAGTTACAGGGACTGGAAATCACTTTCGAACCAAGGAAGGCAATAAAGAGGCAAGCATTCGCTGACTTTATTGTTGAAATGACAAGGCCGGCTGAGCCGAACTATATCAATCAGGTTTGGAAAATGTATGTGGACGGAAGCTGCACGATAAACTGCTGTGGTGCAGGCGTAATTTGTCAGTCTCCTGAGGGGGACAAATATGAATATGCACTACGGTTCAAGTTCTAGGCCTCAAACAATGAGGCCGAGTATGAAGCCCTGCTAGCAAGCATCCAAATGTGCAAGGCGGCAGGGGCAACGAGAATTGACGCTTGCTCTGACTCACAATTGGTCGTATGCCAGTACAATGGTGTCTATGAAGCCACCCATCTGGTTATGATCAAATACTTGCAGGCTGTCAAGGCTGAAGCTGGGACACTAGAAGACTTCAATTCAAGCCAAATGCCCAGATCAACAAACAATTAGGCGGATGCTCTGTCTAAACTAAACTTATTCTCCTCCTGTGAAACGCCTCGTTCAGTCTTCTAGGATGTCATGGAAAAAATAAGTATATCTGCTGAAAACCCTATTGGAGTACTTGAACGAAGCTCTACCTGGATGGACGGCATCCGGGCATACCTAACAGACGACACCCTCCAAGATTCACCTCAGGAGGCGGCCGTGCTGAAGAAACGGGCTGTAAACTTTGGGATAAGGCAAGGAGAGCTCTTCAAAGCAGGTTTTCTGAAACCTCTTTTGAAGTGTGTGACCCTAAAAAAGGGTGTTGAAGCCTAAAGGTTTTGATGATGATGAACTTAAACTAAAGCAAACTCATCTGATAAAGGTTTTCAAGTGTTTGATTAGTTTAGGTGAAGTTGATCGTGGTGATGGAAGAAGTAAATGGAACTAAGAAGACATGAAGAGATCTTTATACAAAAAGTTCAACAGAAAACAAGAAGAGTTCTCTAGCAAGAAATGAGTTCCCTAGAACTTTCCTTAACAGGAACTTGAAGTCAGCAAGCTAAGGTCCCTGAAGGAACTTAGTCTGCGTGGAGCCCAAGTAACCTACCTGTACAGAAGCGCGGCGCAGCAGTTTAATTTAGCTAAGGTTTTTATCTTCTAGATTATTGTTAATATGTTAAGTAGGTTAATGTACGAGATTTATTAGAAGCGTGGCAAGTTTGCTTGGTAAATAAATTATTAAGGAAAATATAAAACATAGATTTTTAGAAAAGATTTTCTAAAAGGTTTTATTTCTCAAAATCAGTTTGTTAAAAGATATGATTCTTTTTAACAATATCTTTCTATCTTATTTTCCAGAAAAGATTTTCTTCTAATATGATTTTCATAAAACCATGTTTTAATGATAAGTTAAGTTCACTTATTTATCTTTTAGAAAACCTACTTGCTATACAAGTTCTACTTGTATAAATAGTAGAGATCGAAATGGTTTAAGGTTTTTGCGAGTTTATGCGTGGAGAAATCACTGAGCATTAATTGAGTAATTTTACCAAGCTTCTAACTTGTCATATTAGTTTCGGATTTCATGCATAGCTTGCCTATCATATACTAGGTGTCATACATTTGTATTGGTTGGGTTATTTGGGTGAGTTTGTTATCTTTTTACATCGCATACAGGTTGTGTAAGCTTCTAGTGTGAAGCTGAGAGTTGTGTACTTTGGCAGTACGAGTGAATCTAAGTGTGGTACTTAGATTGGGTAGGATAGGGTCCTATCGAGTAGCAAGTGTGGAACTTGTGAACAAAGGTCGGTGATTAATAGGTTGTAACTTGGTGTTTTCCCTATTATAGTGAAGTGGTTTGTGTTTGAAGTCCCTAAGGTAGGGTCGAGGTTTTACTTCCAGTTGGGCCCCGGAAGGTTTCCTCGTAAAATCTGTGTGTCCTTGCAAGTTCCTATATGCTTTGTTTTATTATTCCGCAAAAGTAGCTATTAGGAACTCGATACAATTCACCCCCCTTCTTGTATTAATCGTCTCAACTAACAATTGGTATAAGAACAAGGTTCTCACGTGTAAGCAGATGACTTTGCTAAGTAAGTTCCTGGAGAGATGAATTACAAGGAGAAACTTAAAGAAGGGTATTCCACCCAACGTCCACCTATGTTCAATGGTAAGTTTTACACCTACTGTAAGAACAGGATGGAGATCGTCATCAAGGATGAAAATTACCAGGTTTGGCGTGTTATTGAATCTGGTGATTTTGAAATAACCTCAACCAATGAAAAGAACGAGGTAGCTCCTAAACTTATTTCTTATTATGATAAAGAAGATTATCAGAAACTTGAATTCAATGCTTTAGCAATAAAGTGTTTACACTGTGGACTTGGACCTCATGAACATAATTGTATCATGGGATGCAAGTCTGCTAAACATATTTGGGATCTACTAGAGGTAACTCATGAAGGTACTAATGAGGTAAAACGTTATAAGATTGACTTATTGATGTCTAGATATGAAAGGTTTGAAATTCAATCTAAGGAATCTACAGAGGAAATGTTTACTAGGTTCAATGATATTATTAATGAATTGAATTCCCTTGGCAGACACATTCCTATTGATGAAAAGGCAAGGAAGATCTTAAGGAGCCTACCACAAGATGAACGCTGGAGATCTAAGGTTACTACCATGCAAGAAGCTAAAGACTTCAACAAGTTCAACATGGAACAACTAGTTGGATCATTGATGACTCATGAACTTCACCTGAGTTCCAACACTTAGAGTTCAAAAAACAAGAGTCTTGCTCTAAAGGCTCAAGACTCAGAGGAATCAGAAGTTGATAAGGAAGAGATGGCAATGCTAGTAAGAAGATTTAAAATGATGATGAACAACAAGAAGTTCGATAGGAACAAGAAGTACACAAGTTCCAGGAACACAACTTGTTTCAAGTGTGGGTCTAAAGATCATTTCATTGAGGATTGTCAAGTACCGGATGGTGATAAAGGAAACACAAAAGGCAAGGAGCAATCCAAGGAGTCAAGAGTCTATAAACCTTAGTTCACCAAAGACAATGTGAAGAAAGCTATGCTAGCTGCCTGGGGAGATTCAGATTCAGAGGAAGAAGAGGACCAACCATTAGAGGAAACTGCCCATCTGTGTTTGATGGCAAAAACAGATGAAAAAGCAAAACTGAAGGAGCTAGAATCTGAGGTATGGTTTTCTCAAAAAGACCTAAGACAGTTCTCTAAAGAAAACTTGATATATGTTGTTTTGGAAATACAAGAAGACTTGAAAGAATTACATAGAGCCAAACAGCAAAGTGATGAAGCTTTGGTAAGTTTTAAAGAAAACAGTGAGTGGGTTGACAATATGAAATTTGATATTCAATACAGGCTCTTTAGTCTTTTTGATAACAATAATTATTTGAAAGAAACTGTAGACAGATTGAAACATGATAATATAATGTTAAATGTGGAACTGTCCTTGATGAAACTCTGTCTTGATGCTCCTAATTCTGAAGTTCCTCCACTTACTCAATATCTTAATTTTGAAAAACTAAAATCTGATTTGGAAGATCTAAGATCGGATAAGGCACGTCTTGAGGGGGAACTTGAGAAATCTAGGAAAGGCAAGCAACCTATAGAGTACAGAGTTCCAGATTGGATCACCAAAGCTCAAACCAAAAGAACTGAAGGTTTGGGTTTCAAAAAGAAGTTCCAAAAGGAAAAGAAGTATGTTGACCTGCCTAGTAGAATTTTTTGTTATTTTTGTGGCAATATAGGACATAAAAAGGTTAAGTGTCCTAAGAAAGAAAAGAGTACCCAAAAAAATGAAAAACATGTAGAACAGATCTGGATCAAGAAGAATAAACCTGCTGCTGTTACACAGGAACCCAAGGAAACCTGGGTTCCTGACACTAACGTATGATTTCTCTTGTAGGTTCCATTGAGGGGGAACAACACTTGGTACCTCGACAGTGGTTGTTCTAAGCACATGATTGGAGACAAATCCAGATTTCTCTCACTGGATGCCTACTATGGGGGAACTGTGACCTTTGGTGATAACATGAAAGGAGATATAGTTGCTATTGGCAAGGTAGGAAGGTCAAGTTCCCATGCTATTGATAATGTATTTTTGGTCGAGGGTCTCAAACACAACTTGTTAAGTATTTCACAATTTTGTGACAACGGTAACTCTGTAAGCTTTACTTCCAATAAATGTAGAATCATTCACAATGACACTGGGAACATTATTTTAGAAGGAACTCGTAAAGGGAACACATATGTTGTTGATCTTAACGAGGTTCCTAACAACAATTTAACATGTCTCAGTGTTATTGAGGATGATCCTCTATTATCGCACAACAGATTTGGCCATACAAGCTTTACTTTACTTGTTAAACTTAGATATAAGGAACTAGTGGAAGGACTTCCTTGCATTAAGTTCCTGTATGACAAAGTGTGTGATGCTTGTGTTAGAGGAAAGAAGACTCGAATTTCTTTCAAGTCCAAGAAAATGGTAAGTACCAAAAGACCTTTAGAACTTATTCATATAGATCTGTGTGGTCCTATGAGAATCCAAAGAAGAAGTGGTAAGAGATATATAATGGTTATTGTTGATGATTTTTCAAGGTTTACTTGGGTTTTCTTTCTTGTTAGCAAAGATGAGACATTTGAAGAATTTGTAGCCTTTGTATAGAAAGAACAGAGAAGAATAGGCAATCCATTGATTCACCTCTATTAGATCATGGCACAGAATTTGAAAATTCAAAGTTTGATGAATTTTGCACTGAGCATGGAATGGATCACAACTTCTCTGCACCAAGGACTCCACAAAAGAATGGAGTTGTGGAATGCAAGAATAGAAGCCTTGAAGACATGGCCAGAACAATGCTGATCTCAAGTGGAGTACCTAGGAACTTCTGGGCAGAAGCAGTGAATACTACATGCTATATTCTTAACAAAGTATCTGTTAGAACCATTACCAACAAAACTCCTTATGAGCTAATCAAAGGGAGAAATCCTAATATTTCTTATTTTAGATCTTTTGGATGTAGATGCTTTGTTCGTAACAATGGTAAAAGGAACTTGGGAAAGTTTGATGAACGTAGTGATGAGGCAGTATTCTTAAGATATGCCTCAAATAGTAAAGCCTATAGAGTTTATAATAACAGAATAATGTGTGTTGAGGAATCTATACATATTATATTTGATGAAACTGAATAGTTAAATGATGTACAGGATTGTGATGATGATTTTGAAATTGGACTTGTGCGCAAGCCAGATCCAGATAAGGAATCAACATCATTGCAGAAGCAGCAAGTTGAAAATGTAGAAGAAACGAATCCAGAAGCAAATGTAGAACCTGAAATGGAGAATGCACCAGGAACTCCACATCAAGAACGAAATCAAGATTAGATTGAGGAATATCCTGTTGAAGTTCCAACTGAGACTCAAAACCAAGTTCCTATAAAAGAACCATTCAACAATAATCAGGAAAGGTTGTATCCAGTCAAGGACTTTACACCAAAGCGATGGAAATATCATAAATCACATCCAGTGGATACAATCATGAGTGATATTACAAAAGGAACTCAGACTAGATCTCAGCTTAGAAACTTCTGTGCATTCTATGCATTCCTCTCTTCTATGGAACCTAAGAACTATGTTGAAGCTTTAACTAATGCAGACTGGATTAATGCTATGCAAGCTGAATTAAATGAGTTTGAAAGAAATAAAGTCTAGCATTTGGAACCTAGACCCAAGGATAAGAAGACTATAGGTCTAAAGTGGGTGTTTAGGAACAAGCTATATGAGGATGGTATTATTGTCTGGAACAAATCAAGACTTGTTGTTCAGGGTTTCAATCAACAAGAAGGAATAGACTATGAAGAAACATTTGCGCCAGTGGCAAGGTTAGAGGCTATTCATTTACTTATTGCTTTTGCTGCTTATATGGGATTCACGTTGTTCCAGATGGATGTTAAATGTGCATTTCTAAATGGATTTTTAAATGAAGATGGGGGCCGGGGAGTCGTTCTATTTCGGCGGTTTTATTTTTTGAGTGCCTAACGGTTATTTAACACTTAAAAAATTGGGAAATAAATAATTTACCTCCTTATTAATCCACTTGACCCATGCACGTGGCCAATCAACGAAGCTACCTATAGCTTGCCAAAGCTTTGTTATCTTAACCTCCTCTATCGGTACGGATAGTGGGATGTCTTCGAACCCCGCAACCACTGAATCGATCCCAACCGAGTAATGATGTGGCCCCGCCGTAGCACCCATCGTCGCTTGGGCACTACCATACGCCACCCAACTCAACGCCATACTATTTGCATGCCCCGGGGCTAGAAGTGCACACTGGGTGTCTTCCTACACAAGTATATATATAAAAAGAAGATAGTTAAATAGGACTTTTACAACAACATAGATAATATAACAAAATTCATTAAAGTAGAGGGTTACAAATCACCTTTAACTCTGGATATTCATGCGGTGTTGGATTATCAAGCTCCCTCGAGTCCGCATGTGTAGGATTAGGAACCTGCAACAGTACATCAATCATGCCACCTCAGATCTCAATTAACTCAGTATTTTAAAACTTTTAATAACCCAATTGATTTTACCTCAGGTGACACATCTTCACCACGTATCTCATCTCCTCCATGTCTATCACCTTCTCCTTGTCCTTTTGTTGAGAACATGAGTCAACTGGGGTACTCGCGAGGAACGACAAAGTCGGTAAGTTCATCTGCTTCGCCCAAGCATTGAATTCACCTACTAACTCGTTGCGTACTTGTTCCTTAATTGATTCCACCTTGGCATCCAACTCCCCCGGTGAGTTAACACTGGCTCGAGATCTACCCGATTTTGTGTATTCTGGACCCATCACCTTTTGCCATCCAAGCAATGACCCTCCCGAACCTACTACTCGTCCTGGATGGTATGTCCTTCCCAAAGCCATGGTAAAAGGGTCTTTCTCCACACTTGGTTCAAATTTGCCCTCCACCAGCTCTTGAGTGTGCTCAAGCTATAGCAAAAGGAAAAATGAGGTTAGTAAAATAGTTAATGGTTTCTATAGTTATTTAGATGCAAAAGTGACTTAAAATTCAATAGTTCATAGGTAACTTACAAGCTTATCTGCCATTTTTTTTGGCTTCCGGGCCCTTAATGACCCATTTTCCGGTTTCCTTATCAAACGTATGGAGAGAACAAAAGAAATCACCGGCACGACTCAACAAAGTAGTGATCGTGGAACTAGAGGGTTCCTTCGATGCCACTAGAAGCGATTTAGGGTATAAACCCGTATCGACCCACTCAGGTCTCTTTTCACCAAATGTCTTAGGCCCCATACGATGGACGTATTCCTTCATTTCTGCATTCTTTTTATTTTGCTCTCGAAGTTCCTACAAAACTAAAAATGATAGTATCATTGGTACAAAAAGAGTCAAGCTATTATTCAATTGAGATAAGATTTACACAAACTTACAATGGCTTTCTTTTGAGTCTTCATTCTAACGAACTCTTCCCAATCATCTTTTTACACGCTCAGCCATATTTGCCACGGGAGAAGGTCATCCTCATCAGCTTTCTTCTTCTTTGATTTCTTCTTCTTCTTGTAGATCCACCCATTAATCAGGTTGGTCTTAAAGCCTCTGAATCTTTCCGCTAATAAAGATTCAAACACCCTTCTCTTCTCGGGATCATTAGGAATAGAAAACAGCCTTTGCAAGCACAAATTAAAACCGATTATTAGTTTCTATTTAGTAACAACCATAAGGTTAAGGTTTCTTAAATTGTCTAAATGTGCCAAAAACACACTTACCCTTGTATCATCCCAAAATGTTTGAATCAAACCCGGAGGTACTTGCCGCATTACAAGTGTAATGGGGATTTTCCGCGCACACATGCCAACTTGATTAGCATATTGTCGACGCCATTTGGGCCCGGGTTGACCGTTGTTGTCATACTCCAAGACCATGGGACCGTCCGCTTTCTTAAAGCTTCTCGTCAGACCCCTTCTTTTTTCTTTGAGCCGGTGCCTTTACCCCCCATCCACCACTTGTGTTGTTTTGATCTTGTCTTTGGCCATGTGTTTCAGGAGTCGGGTTCTCACCAACAATCTCACGTGCTGTATTTTCAATAGGCGGTGCACGTTCAGCTAAAATTTCAAATTCATCAAGCCTACGCTCGAACTCATCTTGAGCCTGATCCTCTAGCTCACCCAAGTCATCCTCCTTATTCACATCATAAGGCTCATCATCGTCCTCGTCCTCATCCTCGTACTCGTCCTCATACTCATCATCGTCAATGTCCTCTACACAATGAGGGTCATGATCGTCCGCCATGAGATATAAGCACCCGTCAAAGTAATCATAAAACAATATTAGTGTATAGTAAAGTATATACATGATAGTTCATACACAAAACAAAGGAGTTGGGTAAAGTAGAAGCTATTTAAGCCATTTTCACCTACTTATGGTCCTATAACCTTGTATATGCATGATAACGAGTACACTTAGGAAATTTCAAACTACAAACATGTTAAATATAATGAATATAGGTTGTTAGAATGAATAAATGTTAGTTCATACACAAAACAAAAGAATTGGGTTAAGTATAAGCTATTTAAGCCATTTTCACCTACTTATGGTCCTATAACCTTGTATATGCATGATAATGAGTACACTTAGGCAATTTCAAACTACAAACATGTTAAATATAATGAATATAGGTTGTTAGAATGAATAAATGTTAGTTCATACACAAAATAGAAGAATTGGGTTAAGTAGAAGCTATTTAAGACATTTTCACCTGCTTATGGTCCTATAACCTTGTATATGCATGATAATGAGTACACTTAGGCAATTTCAAACGACAAATATGTTAGTTTATGGTCATTTTCGCCTACTTATGCTCCTATATACATGATAACTAAACTATATTTGCAATGAAACCATTACTAACTTTTAATCAAACTACCTCAATATGAAATTCCTTCGCTGTGGTCAGATCGCATGTAACCTGCTTCGTTGTCTATGTCATTTATTACAACAGGTCTAGGAACAGTGAAAGGTGCTGAATCATCAAACGCATCATATTCTTCCTCATCCTCAACATCTCCAATGACTAGGATTCTTCTTTTGCCAGCTAGCACTATAGACCATTTTGAATCCATTGGGTCAGTTACGTAGAACACTAGCGTAGCTTGAGATGCAATCCACACTATCATTCAAGTGGCCAAGATATACAAGAGTAAAGTCCTCATATTTGACGTTACGCCTGATATTATCAACCCACTTAAACTTGAAAAGAGCAACCGTGAAGTCACAATAATTAAGCTCCCATATTTCTTGAATTCGACCATAGTATGACAACTCTGCATCGACAGGTGATTTATCCTTAGAACTTGCAAACTCCCGTGATGATGCCACAAGCGTTACACCACTGTTTTGGGTGGAGGAAGATTTCAAATCACGACCCTCGGTCCAAAAAGTGTACCCATTGATGTCATATCCCTCAAATGAACGGACATCATCCCTAGGACCGTACGCAAGCCACCGTACAGTATCGGTCACATTAGTATCATCCAATCCACTCATTACTCGATCACGAAACCAATTAACAAACCTCTTATTATGCAACTTCATAAGTGCCCTTTCACCTTTCGATGGAAATTCGTCACGCAAACTAGCCCTGTGCTCGTCTAAATATAGGTGCACATCTGAAACATGGTGCAACACATAAAGGTGTGCTTGTAAGAACTGATCTCGGTCTGATGACATTCGTTTTGACCCAATTGTGCCATGACCATCAAGTCTATCTTCATGTCGAGAAGTAGGAAGACCAATAGGTTGAGCAAGGGCTATGTAGTCCACCACAAAGTTACATAACTCCTCACCGACGGTCCCTTGCATCATACTTCCTTCAGGGTGAGCCCGGTTCCGTACTTTATCTTGTAATGTACCCATGTGTCTTTCAAAAGGGTAGCACCACCTCATGAACACTGGACCACACAACTTAATCTCACGCACCAAATGAAGAACCAGATGAATCATTATGTCAAAAAATGAGGGTGGGAAATACATCTCAAATTTGCACAAAGTCACAACCACATATGCTTGCAAAGCATCTAGTGTACAAGGATCAAGAACTTTCCTACAAATTGCATTGAAAAACGAACAAAGGCTTGTAATCGCTTCCCTCACGTGTTTTGGTAGAATACCACAGATTGCAATTGGTAGGAATACTTGCATCATAATGTGACAATCATGGGATTTCAGAACTTGTTAGCTTCAATTCTCCATTTAAGGTTACAAATCTTTTCATGTTAGATGAGTACCCTGATGGAATCTTAATGTCGTACATACATGCACAAAACATACGTTTCTCTACCCTTGACAATGTATAGCATGCCGGGGGTAAATAATTCTTTTCATCCTTCCCTTTACCCTCAACTTTCTTCTTTGACGCATCTTTGGCCTTTCCCTTTCCCTTTCCCTTGCTCTTCTCCATCCCTTTTTTCGAAACATTTTCATCTTCTATTCTCGATTCCTTCCCCTTTCTAACCTTTTCTTGAGGCCACAATTCTGGACGAATCCCCATATCTTTCAAATCTAACCGTGCACCCTTTCCGTCCTTTGTTTTGCCTTGGATATTCATAAGTGTTCCCAAAAGAGCATCACACACATTCTTCTCTATATGCATCACATCAAGACAATGCCTAACGTCATGTTCTCTCCAGTACGGAAGCTTCCAAAAGATTGATTCTTTCTTAAACAGAGCAGCTGAGACCACAATTTTTTCTGATTTTCCAAACACCGTTCGTATCCCTTTCACCTGAGCACAAATCTCAACACCAGTCAATGGTCTAGGCGCAGTATCCTCTTCCACGGTTCCATCGAAAGCCTTTTTCTGCCTACAGTACGGGTGATCATGCCTAAGGAACCTTCGAGTCCGTAGGTAGACATCTTTGTGAGAATGAGTAAGGTATATGCTTGATGTGTCATCAATACATATGGGGCATGCTTTTTTCCCTTTGACCTTGTACCCACACAAGTTGCCATATGCAGGGAAGTCATTCATGGTCCACATAAGGGCTGCACGCAATGTGAACATCTCGTTCTGATGAGCATCTAAAACGGAAACCCCTTCGTCCCACATCTTTCTCAAGTCGTCAATAAGAGGCGCAAGTTAAAAATCTATGTCGTTTCCAGGTTGCTTAGGACTAGTTATTAGCAATGAAAGCATTACATACTTACGTTTCATGCACAGCTAAGGAGGCAAATTATAAATCACTAAAAGTACCGGTCATGTGTTGTGTTGGGTATTAAGAGTGCCAAATGGATTCATCCCGTCCGTGCACAACCCAAGCCTTAAATTTCTGACTTCATCACCAAATTCCTCAAACTTCAAATCAATGTTCTTCTACTGTGGAGAGTCAGCTGGATGCTTCAGCATTCTATTTTTCTTTCTTCCCTCTGCATGCCACCTCAAGTTTTTAGCGTCTTTTGGTATTGAGAACAGACGCTTAAACCTTGGAATAATGGGAAGATACCACAACACCTTAGCAGGAGGTCCCTCCGTGCCACGATTGCAACTCATGCGCTTGTAGCGCAACCGCTTGCATCGTGGACACTCCTGCAGTTGTTCATACTCATTTCGATACAGAATACAGTCATTAGGACATGCATGTATCTTCTTATACTCCAAACCAAAGGGACACATGAGCTTCTTTGCGTAATAGTAAGACTTAGGAATTTCATTCCAATCAGGCAACATATCACTTAATGCGATCAACAAAGAAGTAAAACTAATGTCCGTCCACCCATGCTTTGACTTAATAATGTTGAAAAGTGTTAGCACGGCCGATAATTTGGAGTATTTTTAGCACCCGGGATACAAAGGCTTTTTGGAAGCCTCCGATAATAACTCAAACACTCCACCTTCAACACCATGCAACATCTCATCCACTTGTTCATCCTCGACCTCATCCGCCGGATCATCATCGGCTCCATCCTCACCATTATCAACAATATAGTCATCATTCTCGTATTCCTCGTCCACATGAATCTCATTGCTTCTAACACGCACATCATTCCGATCAAGATCCCCACTGTACTCTCAACTTTCTCCGTGCCAAATCCACACATAGTATAAATGCCTAAACCCATGACATAATACATGATCTCTAATGATTTCAACACTATCGACCACATTCACATTATTACAATCAACACAAGGACAATAAAGGCCTTTGCCACCCAGTTTGCGTTGATAAGCTAAAGCCCTCTCGCAAAACTCTTGAACCCCATTCCAAAATTCCAATGTATCGTGTCTACCATACATCCAACCACGATCCTTCTCCATTTAGTAAATTGTCTCTAAACATATATAGCAACATATAATGAATAATGTGTAATTGCTACATATTTTATGTAAATCAAATTCAAGTACAAAACGTGAATATACCATTCATATAGTGAAAAAATGCATGTTTCCAAAGGATCCTTATCACTCCAACCTAACCCATCCTTGAATGTCTACTCTCACTAGTGAATGTATGTCAACTCTTCAATTTTAAGGAAAATCCGGCAGCATTTCTCCCTAGTTCTCCAAGTACACGATGTAGATAATTAATTACCCACATATGTACCCAGAGAACATAGTGAGGAAATGGTAAGCCAAGATGTTCCTTAAAATCGATAAGAAAACATACATTCACCACCTAAGTGAGAGTACATTTTCAAGAACAGTCCCAACCGGGGACTATTCAAGACTTTCTCCTAATGAGAAAGCCTTGAACGGTTATCAAGGCATATGATGATGCAAGTATTCTATATTTTGTTGTATTTATTTGCAATTAAACAATACACAAGTTTCAATTTTATGAATAAACTTTTATTAAATGGATAAATAGAAAGAAATATAGCTAAGTAAAGTTTATAAGTCATACCAATATAGCAATTACCCACTTGAGCTCAATATGTAGTCTTCAAGCTAAACTCGTGCTTCAATTCACATATGAATCTATATATTAAGAAAACAAAAAAACAAAAATTAGGTTAAATATTATGTATGTACTTCTCATAACATGTCAATTCACTAATTCATTTCTAAGTTAAAACACATCATTCATCGAACTAACAATTGCTAAACTATGTATTCACTACTTTGTTCAAATTTCATTTTTTTATTCAAAATTGCTAAACTAAAAAGGTCACTAATCTCTATTTTTTTTTTCATTTTATTTATTCAAAATTGCTAAACTAAAAAGGTTACTAATCTCTAACCATTATATTAAACCAAAATTCAACTAATTCAGTAACAAGGCTAATATTCTCTACTTTATTCAAAATTACACATCAAAAAAAATTAAATAAACCATTAAAACATACTAATATCCAACTAAATGTGTAACAAAGTTACCCACATCAATATATTTTCACAATTTCCCAATAAAAAACCAATAATTGAAACAAATTGAAGTAAATTTATATTCTAACCTAAATTTTAATTTGCCTAACAATTCTTCAACATGCAAAACAAATTAATATAAGTACATAAATGGAAAATTATTGAGAATAAAGAAAAAAAATTATACCTAAAACACTCAAATTATTGTAGTTTAATGTAGCTTGAAGGGAGGAGAGATAAAGTAGCTTCCGTGGTCAGTGGTGCGGCGGCAACCTTCAGAGCGGTGGTGCGGCGGCGACCTTCAGGGCAGTGGCGCAGGAAACGAAGAGATGAGGTCGGTGGAGGGGGTTGATCTGAGGGGAGAAACACCACAGCAGGGGAGAAAGAGAAGGCCAGGGGAGAAAGAGAAGGGCAGGGGTGGCGGCGGTGATGGTTGCCGGCGACGGTTGCGGCAAGAGTGCAGGTGAGGTGAGGTGTTTCGCAGTTGAGGGCTTGCGGGAATCGAACAGTGAAGAGAAGAGAACAGTGAAGCATCCAAAATTAATGAAAGAAAAAGAGAAGGAGGAAGGAAAGAGGCGGGTTTTTTTTTTATAATTTGGCACCGGTTCAATTGGCACCGGTTCAAACCGGTGCCTTACCCAATTTTGGCACTGGTTCAGGCCAAACCGGTGCCTTTTCTCGTGTTTTAAAATCCCGCCCATTTCTAGACCGGTTTTGGCCACCGATTTGGCCTGAACCGGTGCCATATGGGGGCTGCCTATTGCTTTTTTTCTACTAGTGTGGTATGAAAATTGTCTAAGTTCCTACTGCAAAATGGTTTTAAACGTGGTAAAATAGATTAAACTTTGTTTTTAAAATCTAATGGAACTGACATATTAGTTGTACAAATTTATGTTGATGATATTTTATTTGGTGCAACTAATGAATCTTTGTGCAAGTATTTTGCTGACCTTATGAGTGGAGAATTTGAAATGAGCATGATGGGAGAATTAAACTTCTTCCTCGGATTGAAAATCAAGCAAACTAAAGAAGGAATCATGATCCATCAAAAAAAAATCAAGGAATTGATCAAGAAGTACAAGCTAGATAATGCTAAGACTAATAACACTCCAATGGGTATAGCAACCAGATTGGATGAAGATCCAACATGAACTTGTGTTGATCAATCTATGTATAGAGGTATGATAGGTTCTTTACTTTATCTAACAACTAGTAGACCTGACATATCTTTTAGTGTAGGTTTGTGTGCCAGGTTCCAAGCAAAACCAAAGGAGTCTCACTTGAAAGCATTAAAGAGAATCCTTAGATACCTGAAAGGAACTGATGATTTGAGTCTCTTCTATCATAGAAGTGTTTTCTTTGATTTAAATGGATTTACTAATGCGGACTATGCAGGTGATTTATTCAATAGAAAAAGCACTTTAGCTGAGGCTGAGTACGTGGCAGCAGCAGCATATTGTTCACAAGTACTTTGGATAAAACAACAAGTTAGAGATTTTGGTATTATTTTTGAATGTGTACCTATTTACTGTGATAATACCAGTGCTATATGTATTTCTAAGGATCCAGTTCAACACTCAAAGGTAAAACATATCCACATTAAGCATCACTTTTTAAAAGATAATGTGGAGCAAGGGAATATTAAGTTAGAATTTTGTCATACTAAAAATCAAATTGCAGATATTCTAACCAAGCCCTTGATTAGAGAAAGATTTGAGAAATTGAGATTGGAACTTGGGATGATCAAGCTGAATTGATTGCTTCTGAAGTTCCAAGATATGGCAAATTCAAAAATAATGTAAATAGAGCAAAAAGAGCATTTAACACAATCTTGGTGTGCTAAACATAGCTGAAGTGTCACCGTTGTTAATTACTAGAGGTAAGTTCAATAAGACTCTTAACTGTGTAAGTTATTAATTACGTACATTGCACATGTGTAGAAAGCGTGTTCCAATTGTGTGGTTTTATTTTCAGAAAGTTTTTTTTTAATTAAATGAATTTGGAAAGAAAAGGATTTTAGAAAATTCATCCTGCTAATTTAAAATTTGAAAAATTAATAGAATATGTTGAATTAATGACTGAAAAGTAAAAACCCCTTAATTCCCTTCACACCGATTCAGTTATTATAAAAGGAATCTTCACCCACTTTTACATCATCACTGTAAAATCAAAATTACCCACTGTGAAAAAACCTTCTACAAACTTCTACCCCTTCAAGACATAACCATGGTTATCGTCACTTCAATTAGCTCCTCCAAAAGCTCTCACAACCTCCAAAACCAGGAAAAAGAAGAGGTGTCAACTCTCCTCTTAGTGTCCTACAAAGAACCTCAAGCCAAACCGGATCTATCCTCTCCATCTCAAAACCCTAAACCTGTAGAATCAGAGGAATTCACTTCTGACTCAGTTCTTCAAAAGTTGAAAGAGTGGAAGGAGATGAAAGAGAAGAGGAAGATAGTTGAGGAACACATTCAAGAAGTTGAGGATTTTGTTGAAAAATTAGAGGACTCGGAGGGAGAAAATTCTGAGAAGGAAGAAGATTAAGAGATCATTGATCAAGCTGAGCTTGAATCACTAGCAGGAAGGTATGTTGTAGGTCATCGCATTGATTTGACTTGGTGTAGAAAAGCTAGGTTCCTGGAATTTCTTGATTTAATTAAGTTCCAAGGTTGGGAATATTTGTTGTCTAAAGCCTCTGATAACTACATGTACCCGATTGCTATGACTGAGTTTTGTCAGAATTTTGAAGTAAAATTGGGAGTTATATCTAGTGCAATTGATGGGGTAAAAATTGAGTTTAATGTTGAAACCCTAGGCAAAATTCTAAAAACACCTATTGCTGGATATGAGACCTACATCAAAGGGAAGGCCAGTGTAAAAGATGGAAAGTATTTGAGTGGTGACATAGTTAAAGCTCTTGGAGGAAAAAGGGGGAAGGACATTATGAGTCACAATGACTTAAGCCCATTGAACAAACTGTTGTTCAATTTAGTAAAGAAAACCATTCTGCCTCGAACATCAAAGAAAGGGGAAGCATGTCTAATGGACATGGCTGTGATTTTGTGTCTATCGAAGAAAATAAAGATAAATTTTCCCTCGCTTATGTTTCAACACTTGGCTCATTGTGTTCCAAGTAAGACTAAGGTTGGATATGGAGCCATCCTGTCAACAATTTTTGAAAGTTTTGGAGTAGTTTTAAAGGGAAAGTATGGAGGTATGGAGGAGAAACCAGAAAATGTGATAAATGAGGAAACTCTGATGGGAATTAGCTTAGAGGTGGTGAATGGGAAGATTCAGAAACTCGAGAAGGGTAAAGAGAAGAAAGAAAAAGGAAAAAGAAAAGAAAAGGAAGAGGCTGAGCAGCCTGTGAGGAAAAGCAGGAGACTGTCAACAAGCTCTGTTCCTTAACCCAGTATGGAGAAGCCAGTTGAGCTGAATACTGATGACAGGGATCTGGATGGACAGGTTGCCAAATTGACTGTTAGGTTGGTGTTAGCTGAAAAGGTAGTGACAGAATCTGCTAAGAAAATTCAGGGGTTAGAAAAGTATGTGCAGCAGCAAGACAAGCTTCTGAAGGATCAAAAACTGGAGTTCCAGCAGCAGATTGAGAGTCTTGAGGAAAGATTTGACTCTTTTGCTGCTAAACAGAAGGAAGATAGCAGACAAATTATGGAGTTCCTGAAGAATTAACTCTGCAACCTTAGTTACCAACCTTAATATTAGCCTAGCCTATTTCACTTTGAAGTCATGAACAATTTCAATTTCTGTTTTAGTTTTTGAACAATTAATTTTAGCTGTAATATTATTAAATTGTTCAACAGGATGTTAAATCTTTTGGTTTTTAAATAAATAGTTGGAACTTGGCCTATACTTGTGTGTATTTGTATGTTTTGAACACTTATGCAGGAAAGTGGAACTTGCTTGAGGTAAGTTAGCAGCGCTGCCTTCAGTTTCCCACACTCGATGAATTGCTTGTGGGGCTGTGGCAAGATGCTTAATAAACTTGAAAAAGCAGGACTTTTTGATAATGTCAAAAGGGGGAAAAGAAGAAGCAAACTTGGAGGTTGAAGTTCTGGGTTCCAGTTGAGAAAGTATAAGAATTTTCTTCTGATTATGATGCCGATAGTTTAGTTTACTTTCTGTCTTGTTTTTTTTTTGCCTTTTGTTTTTTTTTTTATTTCAGTTGTGTGTTTACTTTTTGTCAATAAATCAAAAATACAAAAATACGCCCTTCTATTTTGTTTAACTTTTCTCAAGAGTTTGCTTAAGTTTGTCATCATCAAAAAGGGGGAAATTGTTGAAGCCTAAAGGTTTTGATGATGATGAACTTAAACTAAAGCAAACTCATCTAATAAAGGTTTTCAAGTGTTTGATTAGTTTAGGTGAAGTTGATCGTGGTGATGGAAGAAGTAACTAGAACTAAGAAGACATGAAGAGATCTTTATACAAAAAGTTAAATAGAAAAGAAGAAGAGTTCTCTAACAAGAAATTAGTTCCCTAACAGGAACTTGAAGTCAGCAAGCTAAGGTCCCTGAAGGAACTTAGTCTGCGTGAAGCCCAAGTAACCTACCTGTACAGAAGCGCGGCGTAGCAATTTAATTTAGCTAAGTTTTTTATCTTCTAGATTATTGTTAATATGTTAAGTAGGTTAATGCACGAGATTTATTAGAAGCGTGGCAAGTTTGCTTGGTAAATAAGTTATTAAGGAAAATATAAAAGATAGATTTTTAGAAACGATTTTCTAAAAGGTTTTATTTCTTAAAATCAGTTTGTTAAAAGATATGATTCTTTTTAACAATATCTTTCCATCTTATTTTCCGGAAAAGATTTTCTTCAAATATGATTTTCATAAAACCGTGTTTTAAAGATAAGTTAAATTAACTTATTTATCTTTTAGAAAACCTACTTGCTATAAAAGTTCTACTTGTATAAATAGTAGAGATCAAAATGGTTTAAGGTTTTTGCGAGTTTATGTGTGGAGAAATCACTGAGCATTAATTGAGTAAGTTTACCAAGCTTCTAACTTGTCATATTAGTTTTGGATTTCGTGCATAGCTTGCCTATCATATACTAGGTGTCATACATTTGTATTGGTTGGGTTATTTGGGTGAGTTTGTTATCTTTTTACATCGCATGCAGGTTGTGTAAGCTTCTAGTGTGAAGTTGAGAGTTGTGTACTTTAGCAGAATGAGTGAATCTTAGTGTGGTACTTAGATTGGGTAGGATAAGGTCCTATCGAGTAGCAAGTGTGGAACTTGTGAACAAAGGTCTGTGTTTAATAGGTTGTAACTTGGTGTTTGCCCTATTATACTGAAGTGGTTTGTGTTTGAAATCCCTAAGGTAGGGTCGAGGTTTTACTTCTAGTTGGGCCTTGGAAGGTTTCCTCGTAAAATCTGTGTGTCCTTGCAAGTTCCTATATGATTTGTTTTATTATTCCGCAAAAGTAGCTGTTAGAAACTCGATACAATTCACCCCCCCTCTTGTATTAATCGTCTCAACTAACAAAGGGGCAATAAATCCTTAAAGAATTGCATGCCGAATACTGTGCCTCTCATGTAGGCGGCAGATCCTTAGCTGTCAAGGCCAGGCGGCATTACTTTTGTCCTACCCTGGAGTCGGATGCTATGGAGATGGTTAAAAAATGTGATAAGTGTCAAAAATTTGGCAAGCTAATCCATCGTCCGCCCACTAACCTGACAACCATCCAAAGTCCTGTACCTTTTGCTAAATGGGGCATGGACATTTTAGGCCTATATACGACTGCTCCAGGCACCAGGCGTTACATCTTAGTGGTTGTGGATTACTTTACCAAAAGGGTAGAGGCGGAGGCGGTAAAAAATATTAAGACAAAGGACGTCATCTCCTTCATCTGGAAGAATATCATCACCCGCTTTGGGGTGCCTATGTCTATGGTTTTTGACAATGGTCTTCAGTTTGAGACCCCTCATCTGAAGACTTGGTTGGGAGATCAAGGGATCTCCAATTATTTTGCATCAGTCGGCCGACCCCAAGAAAACGGCCAAGTTGAAGCCTTCAACAAGTTAATCTCAGACGGCATAAAAAAGAAAATTGAGAGAGCTGGCGGTCTGTGGGTGGATGAATTACCACACGTCCTATGGGCCATCAAAACAACAGCAAAAGGGGCAACTGGAGAAATTCCATTCCTCATGGTGTATGGGGCAGAAGTTGTCTTTCCCATTGAACACTATGAGCCGACTCTTCGGATTATGCTATGTGATGAAGATACAAACTAGGAGGCCATGCGCCTGGCATTGGACTCACTCCCAGAGCACAGGGGCAATGCTGCCTTGCGCCATGAGATCTACCACCCGAGAATGACTCGAGCTTACAACAAAAGAGTACACAAGCGCCCTTTAAAAGTTGGGGACTTTGTGTTACGGAAAATGGAGGCAGTTGGTAGGGCGAATGAACAAGGGAAGTTAACCCAAAATTGGGAAGGCCCGTACCGAATCTATGAACAAGTAAGAGGTGGCACCTACCGCCTGCTGGAAACACCAGACGGCAGGAGGCTACCCAAAACTTGGAATGTAGATTGCCTAAAGAAGTATTACTTCTGAAATTTTGTAAAGTTTTTTCACTTGTTAATGAAATTTTGCATTCATTTCATAACTGTCTTTATTTTCTTAATTTTGAGCACCGACTGCGCAAAGTGCAGAAGGACCATGCTCATAGCAATGAAGGATGCCGCCTACACTATGTGCTAGAGGATCCTACTTACCTTCTATGGTACTTCCTGTACAACATGCAGACGGACTAAATTTTTAACTAATGACGACGTTGGAGTATCGCCTGCACAATGTGCAAACGGCCAAGGTCGAGATTTCACGAGCTACCGCCTGCACAATATGCAGATGGCTAAGCACACTCTTAAAATTAATATAATTTAGGGACCGTCTGCCCCAACAACAGACGCCCAAGAAAGGACCCGACTGCAGCAAAACAGTCGACCTAAAACCTATCCTTAAGCCAAGTTAATAACTTAGCAGCTAATTATTCTCTATTTAAAGCTTAGTTAATGACTTAGTGGCTATTTATTCGTTAAGTGAGGCCAATGGCCGGATGAACATTATTTAAACTACCGTTTGCTCCTAAATGAGTACGACTGTCTGCTCCAACATGAGTCAGACAACCGACGACGTCCATTCGGGCAAATTCGTCGAGGAGAAGCATCTCCCATTTCGGTGACACATTGCTCTACGAATACAACAAGCGGCCCTACCGAATGCGCTAAGGCAGCGCTCGCAGTCGTTTGATTTAATCAAACTTGAAATATAAAAAGCATTGATTTTTCCGGCTATTCTAGTACAGACGGATGATGGCTACTATTTTAGGATTAGAGGCTACTTTACTGCTTGTCATTGTTATGGGGCAAGGCAGTTGGACCAATTCGTTTTCAATTAATATGTTTAAGTTAAAAGACTTAGCAATTTTTCTATACTACTCGAGGCCTTTGGCCGGATGCATTTAATAAACTATCTGCTCTATGTGGCCATCTATCGCTTAGTTTGGGGAAATCACCATAGTGATTGATTGACTCAGAAACCATTCATACTCTTTAAAGTATAAAAATTTCTAAGTCAATCAATCCATGCAACTGAAACCAAATGACATCCGGCAAGGGGTAAGAACATTCGCATACGGAACAGGTTAAAATACTTAGCTAAAATTCTATGCATAAAAATTAAAAGCTTCGAAAATTTTTAAAGCAGAAACATTAAACTGAATAAAACTGGTTAAACAAACTGGATGCTTCAATAAAAAGGCAGCCACCCAAAACGGGCGACTGCTAGAGTTAGCCGGCATTGCCGAAAGATTGTTGAATTACCCGACCCCTCGGTCGGTAAAATATATGATTACTCGGCACGCAGGCCGAAAAAGCAGAATAATTGGCCATTCGGCCGTAGAAAGAAAAAAATTAAATCTTAAAGATCAGGGGAGCTTCTCAGCATCGGCATCCGCCCTGTTCTCTGGTGCATGCTCCTTGGACTCCTCATTCTCCTCCTAATCATCCTCCTCGTCCCCAGAAGACGAGTGCCTGACGAGCTGGACTCCTCTGGGGCATCCTTGGCAGCCGCCTCCTTCTCGGCCGCCTCTTGAGCTTCCCTAAGGAGTCGGTCATTGAACTCGTCATTTGCCTTATCAAACAGGACCTTCCAAGTCTAATAATCGGCTGACGGCTGCACAGCTGCCCAGGCTGCACGCATGATGGCCTCGTTGTCTTCCATCATTTGTTTGACCAGGGCCTGCTTCTCCGCCTCCATCAAGGACCTATACTTGGTCCGGAGTTGGTTCTCCTGGTTTTGCAGCCGCCCTCGGAGTCTCTTGACCGTCTCCCCAAGGTTAGTCACCTTGGTTTCCGCCTCCTTGAGGGTCTCCAGCTTCTCTTCAAGGCCCTTGACCTCGTCCTGGACCTCCTTCTCCCGCTGCTTTGCCGCGTCCAAGTTCTGCTGGACTTGCAGATTTGTTGACGCCTGGGAATACAACATATCAAGTGTCAGAATCTCATTTTGAGCAATCTTAAACTGAGCTTTGTCTAGGGTAGAGGCGGCCCGAGCATTCGCTGCCTTTACCTCCTTAGTCTTTTCGTTGAGTGGCCCTTTAAGACCACTCACTAGCAGCATAGCCTGCAGTCGTCCAAAGAAAGAGAATTCATCAGAAACCATTTGGCAAAAAAATATCAACCAAGTCATAAGATAAACTCTTACCTCGCAAAGAAGCGCCAGTATGGCGTCAAGGTCAAGGGTGCCGACTCCTTTGACGGCAGCCTTATTGTAGGGAATATTTAAAGAATTACTTCAAACTTGAACCCACTATGATCATACACTTAAGCATAGTGGCGTCCAAAGGGAAGGAAGCTACAGCAAAAGAGTCGCCAACAAGTTTAGGAACTTGTAAACCGTTCACAGGATGAAGGTTACACCCCTTAACGATCCAGGAGATCGTTAACTCCAATAGGTTTAGAACCATGACTGGAAGTTCAGGGATGAAGGTACAAATCCAATCTAAAAGAGAAAGAACCTGCCCTAATAATAGGCCTCTACATTATTCTTCTCGTATTCATGTGCGCTTTCTGACTAACATGCAATCATTAGATTAACCCTAAACCTGTTTATCTATGTTGGTTGAATATTAAATGCACAAAGAAAGCTATTATTGGAAATCACTTGAATCATAATAAAATTAACCCTAAACAAGATTATGAATTATCTTATTAAGCGTGATTACAAGTACCAATTCCCTTTAAACATGCATAAAAGGTGGGATCAAGCAAAACAATAATAAGTATCAAGCAACATAATAATAATCATAATAATCAATTATAATAATAATTAAAATAATCATGTTAAAGCATAATAATAGCAAGATCCTAGGCGTGATACTAACAAGATTAATAACAAACCCTAGCATGTCACTAAACATCAAAGATTAAAGCTTTAACCCTAACATGATATTAACATGAATATTAGAAAAGAAAATAGGAAGCATCACAGAAATCATAATAAGCATTTTTGATATTATAACCTTTACCCTAAACATGATACTAGGAACTTATTATTGTCATTTAAAACATCCTAACATCACACTCAGAATAACAACCTAGACATGATTTCTATATCATAATATCAATTAAACAATTAAAGCACTTACTTGGATGCCTCGTATCTCTTTCTAATAACAAAATACACATGTTAGTAATTTCAAGGAAAATATAAAATCAAAGAATTAAATTAAATAATTGAAAGAGAGATTTGGAACCAAACCCTCAGAAATTAAAACCTTTCACGTCTAGGGCGAAGACAACTTCGAACTTGGCTAGGTGTCTAGATCTTGTGAATGCGAAATTTTGTTTGTAAAACGTTAGTTTAGAAAAGAGAGAGAGAGAGTAATCAAGAATTTCATGATGAGAGTTGGTGAGAAGAATTGATGACAATTGATGATTAGAAACGGAGGTTTTAGGAGGCTATTTATAAAGAAAATCAGCCGGATATGATAAAAAACGAATCAGAGTTTCGAAAAGAATAAAACATGACGCTGTCGCCAAACACGCGCCTGTCGCCAGACGCCAGACGTGTCGCCAAACGCCAAGTCTGTCGCCAAGCGACAAACGTGTTGTACAGCGCTGCAATCAGTTTTCCACGCGTTTTCTTATTTTGATAAAATTTAAGCGTACGAGAGGGCAAAACCGTAATTTCCTTAAAAACACTTCTTTTATTTTAATTAAAACTCTTAAAAGTCAATTATCAATGATAATTAAATTAGGATTAAAAAGAAACTTCTAGAAGATTCTAAAAGACTATAATAAATCCTAATCGCATTAGGAATGATAAACCATAATAGGCGCTCCTCTAGATCATTGGGCTGCATATAAGAATCAAACCGAGCCCAATTTAGTAATTTGGCAATAACTTCCTCATTATTCATCGAAATTGGGCTTATAATATATCGTTGGAAAGCTCTTTTTGAACGCAACCCAACTACACTATTATTGGACCCTTACCATGGACCAAACTAAACTGGATTGGCTGTTTTCATAAAATAGGTTTTGTAGGGGATAAATTTCAAGCGTTAAACCCCTAGCTTGAACCCCACTGTGATCATACTCTTAAGTACGGTGGCATCCAAAGGGAAAGAAGCTAGAGCAAAAGAGTCGCCAACAAGTTTTAGGAACTTGTAAACCGTTCACGAGGTGAAGGTTACACCCCTTAACGATCCAAGAGATCGTCAACTCCATAAGGTCTAGAACCAAATAAGGGTTCGGGGATGAAGGTACAAATCCAACCAAAAAGAGATTGAACCTGCCCTAATAATAGGCCTCCACTTTATTCTGATCGTATTCATGTGCGCTTTCTTATTAACATGCCATCAATAGGATTAACCCTAAACCTGTTTATCTATGTTGGTTAAATATAAATGCACAAATAAATCTATTATTGGTGATCACTTGAAATTATAATTATATTAACCCTAAACAAGATTATTAATTATCTTATTAAGCGTGATTACAAGTACAAATTCCCTTTAAAACATGCATAAAAAGGCGTGATCAAGCAATAAACATAAAAATCAAGCAACATAATAAATCATCATAAAAATAAGTTATAATTGAAATAATCATAATTAAAAATAATCAAAACAATTATAAAAATAATCATAAATCATTTTAAAGCATGATAAAAATAGCAAGATTCAAGGCATGATACTAACAAGATTAATAACAAACCCTAGCATGTCACTAAGCAATAAAAATCAAATCTTTAACCCTAACATGATACTAAAAATCATAAATATTTGGAAGAACATAGGAAGCATCGTAACAATCATAATAAGCATATTTGATGTTATAACCTTTTTCCTAAACATGATACTGGGAATATCATAATAACAATCTAAACATGATTTCCACATCATAATATCAATTAAAACCATTAAAGCACTTACTTTGATGCCTCGTACCTCTTTCTAATAACAAAATTCACACGTTAGTAACTTCAAGGAAAATAATAAACAAATAGTAAAATTAAATAATTGAAAGAGAGATTTGGGACCAAACCCTCAGAAATTAAACCTTTCACGTCTAGGGCGAAGGCAACTTCGAATATGGCTAAGTGTTTCTAGATCTAATGGATGCGGAATTTTTCACGTAAGAAAAAAAGTTTAGAACAGAGAGAGAGAGAGATGAACGATTAAAGAGAATGAAAGAGAATTGGAAACTGGTTGTAGGTGAATATTAATTAAAACTGATTGTTGATGAATCAAAACGGAGTTTTTAATACGTTATTTATAGAGAAATCAGCCAAAAAGATAAAATATCAAAACAGAGCACTTGGCGCACGCAAAACGAGATTGGCGTCAGCCATTGGCCATTGGCGCCAGGCGCCAACACTAGCGCCAGGCGCCAGGTCTAGATCCAGGCGCCAATGCCTGGTGTCAGGCGCCATGCCTGTTTTTGACGCGTTTTTCAAAAATCAGATAAGTTTGGCCGTACAGGAGGATAAAATCGTATCTTTTCCTCAAAAATGCTCTTTGATTTTAATTAAAACTCTGAAAAGTCAACAAAAGTCAATTTTTCAATGCTAATTGAATTAGGAATGAAAAAAACCTTCTAGAAGACTAAAACCATTCCTAATTGCATTAGGAATGATAAATCATATTAGGCCCTCCCCTAGATCATTGGGCCGCATATAAGGCTCAAACTGGGCCCAGTTTGGTAAATTGACCATAACTTCCTCAATATTCATCAGAATTGGGCTTATAATATATCGTTGGAAAGGTCTTTGCAAGCCCCATCCAACTAAACTACTATTGGACCCATATCATGGACCAACAAAACTGGATTGACTGTTTTCTTAAAATAAATTTTCAAAAACAGAGAGAAGAGAAAAGAAATTAAAACTATCTGCAACACTAGACCTTCCACACTTTCGCTTCATATGATTATGATTCGACGCGAAAGGTACTCATCACCGGGTTTGATTTTGAGGAAACACAAATGGGTGTCTACAGAAGCGCCCACTTTGACTGAGTTTGGAGAAACGCAAGTTTCGAAAACGAAAGTGAAAGTAGCGATAGGGACGGAGAATGATTCAGAACGTTATGCAACCCTAAATCATTCTTGCAACGCCGATACCTGCAAACTAGCGTTAGTTAAACAGATAAAATAGTTAAGAAACGCGTATCTTGCACCGTCGAGCACACGCCTATGAAAGTAACCAATTTGCTGCAAGCTAGAGAATGCCATCCCGCTTGAAAACCACTACGCCCGTAACTGCTTCCAAATTAGAAGATTGCTTCGCCTGAAACTATCCTCCTCTGCTATGATAGTATTCCACATCCAAGGGAATACCATCGAAGATTGCTTCTCTTGAAACAATCCTCAGCTGTTTGTGACAACTTTCCACAATCTAGGGAACGCCACCTTGCTTTTTCGATGTTCACTCGTCTCTGAACAAAGAGCTTCTCTTTGATATGACTCGAATATCCACTGTGATAGTCTTCGAAAAGATCACTACTTTTTAATCCTTAATGCTGCTATGCCAGTACATCTACGCTTTGCTGCTTGTGAACCAATATGTCGATAATCCTCTTTTATCTGGGAATAGTTGCCAACACAACTCTTGTATGATGTATGACAATCCGATTTAGGGAAAGTTGTCAATGCCACGTAACAATCCATCTTTGGAAATGTTGCCACGATGAAGCGACAATCCGTATCTCGAAAAATTTGCCAAAATCCAATTTTTGGAAAAGTTGCCAATGCTTCGTAACAATCTTTCATAAGAACTTTGCTACGATCGACAATCCATGTCTTGGAATATAACTCTTGAAAGCAATCCACCTTGGAAATTTGCCAACACTATGCGACAATCCTTTTGGGAAAACATTGCCACTATTAACAATCCGCGTCTTGGAACATTTGCAAAAAAGAGTCGATCGACAATCCACTTAGGGAAAAATTTCCACTTATTGAAATGAATGACAATCCATGTTGAGGAACCTTTGCCGAAATTTATGATGAGAAAAGACCTGCAACAATCCTTTTGGGAAATTTTGTCATAGGGAACTGGGTGTATGATAATCCAATCTCGGAAAACTTGCCAGCGATCTATGAATGTATGACAATCCGAACTTGGAAAAAACTTGCCAAACAAAGAAGGAGCATGACAATCCACGCTTGGAAACTTTGCCAGAGATGACGATCCAATCTTGGAAAAATCGTCGTTGAAGAAGATGCACGACAATCCATTTTTGGAAATATTGTCAGTTGGGGATGACAATCCAATTTTTGGAAAACTTTGTCGTTTAATAAGAATGCGTGACAATCCATATTTGGAAATATTGTCGTTTAAGTGCTTGCTTTTGAACCGATTGTAATGAGCTAGTGTTTTAGGCGCTTAAGCTAAGTGAGACGATTTTTTGTCAGGTCAATCACTTACTACGATTATAATCGAGCCGACTACTAATCATTTCGAATTGCTTATAGGGGCTAACTGGCGTACCAAGGAACCCGAAATTGCTGCATGAGGTCAAAATCACCTTTCTGAGAGGCTTCGAGCTCTGTCGTTGTTGAGATATTTCTGGCGCCAGGAATTGGAGTAGGGTCTTCCCTGTTCTGCTGCACCTGTATTTATTTTTTACTATAGAACTTTTCCAATCTCTTTAACCATCTTAGGGTTGACCTAAGGCTTAATGTTGATTGACTCATTGACTTGACACGACTCAAGGTATAAACTTGATTCACTGTGATTGACTGACTCGAGGTTGACTCGACTCAAAGTAAAATGGCTCGTGTGTTAGACTCAAATCAAAGTGATATGACACGACATGAATCAATGTGTACATGACTCGTGTGTGCATTGTAATGTGATCGTGCGACTCGAAAATGCAAAAAAGCAAAAATTTTCCGTCATTTCTGTGGAGGGTACCGACTTTCTCCCGAAAAAGAAAGACGCGAAAAAAGAATCGAAGTTTTTGAATACATGTTGAATGAGCTTAGTCAAATGTTGTTTGATACTATCTCTCAAGGTTCAAGGATTAACCCATCCTAGGCTATCTCAATGGTTGACTCAATGATGAAAGCATTTGGGTAACTTAGGCACGGAGGCTAAGCACTTCATACTTCGTGATGCAATGACAATTATGATTGATAAGCGATTTTGATATGATAAGGCATGCTTTAACGTTATGATTTCACGAAAAAGGGGTCCTAAGGGAAATACATTTGGTCATGTATGTGTGATGTGTGTGATAGTGACACTTAAAGTTAGGTCACAAGAGCTAAGTGTGTGGAGAGATATTATTTGTTAGAAGAGTCAAATAATAGTGACTCTTAGGCTAGGTAAGCTAATGATGTAGGGATCAAACCCCCAAGTCTAGCTCTAAATGGATAAGGATGAGCATAGGAGATCCCTTGATGTGATCATGGTTTAAGTGTGTGAATGTGAATATGAATGCATCTTTATTACGGCTGTACCCCTTTGTGAGGTTGCCTACGTATCCGTTAGGAATCAGGCCGAACGTAGCTCTAGCCGAACGTCGCACAAGTGTGTATACCTCAAAAAGGTCTTTTAAGGGTTGTAACGTGGTTAGGCTAAAGGTTGTAGAAGAAGGGGATAAAGGCTCAAAACCCTAGATAAGCCCCCAATGTGTGCAACCTTGCTTTTGAATCCTTGTATTTTTATGCTTGAATTTCTACTCTTTTTTAGCTCTCTTATTTACTTTAGCATTTATCTTTATTTTTATGAGTGTGGGCAATCCCGATCATGCGGTCTATCACTCACTTGGCATTCATGTTTCTCAGGCACGGTACCGAGCACTCGATAAGAGACGCAATCTGAGACGTGTTCTTATCGAAGATATTTTCATATCAAAGACATTGGAACACTTGCCCCTTTGTACACTTTTATTTATTTTTTGCTTTTGCTTATTTTTGCTATTTTGATTTTTTGAATCACTGAAGCCTTTTTTTAGAATTGCATAAGTTGCACACCATCCCATCCCAAGGTTAGGTAGATGTAGGTTAATAAAATGAAAGGTCTATTGTTAGACGAGGCTCAAAGTGGTTTATGAAGAAAGGATTGTAAATTTGAAAGGTGAAAGGAGATATGATGTGGCTACAAGGGGTGCCTCAAATCATTGGTATACCTTGTGCTTAATTCGACAGTGATTTTTTATTTTTTTTAATTTTTTTTTTTGCAATGCAACGCAATGATCATATGCAAGGAAATAAATGCTCATTTTATTAAAAGAGAAAATAAATGATGATCCTACAAAATTAAACTAAGGGAAAAGAAAGAATCTACTAAAAAAAATAATGTAAGGGAAAAGAAAGGTGCCTATGCTAGACTTATTTGGGAAAGGAAAAAATGAAAAAGAAATAGAAAAAGAGGTCATGAAATCTTGTCATTGAAGCTCGCCTCTTGTCTTATGTTGTTTGCTCCGACATCATCTAGTCTTCTCGCTAGCTAGAGGCAATGGGATCTTATTTGCCTCTATGAGATCTTGAATGAGGTTTTGAAACCTGTAGCATTCATCAGTAGGATGACCGTTCCCTCGATGGTACTTGCAATAGGAGTTTGGATTCCATCTCGAAGATCGATTTTCTAGTGTTGGATCCTCGGTAGGGCCAATAGGTTTGATTAATCCTCGATTGTAAAGACGGTCAAAAGCAGCATCGTAGGTCATTCCAATGGGTGTGAACTCTCGCCTAGGTTTCCTTTTAGATCCTTGATTTTCCATGGCTAAGACACCATTATGGTCAAAGGTACTAACATTATTAATAGAGTGGGCGTTTTCGAAAGAAGAAGGATTGTCGTTCTTCTTTCCTTTCCAGCCACCGTGGTTACTGTTGTTAGTAGCTTTTAGCTTTGCGAGGTCGTCTTCGATTTCAATTCCGATGTCATAAACGGCCTTGAAAGTATTCAAGTTGTGTTGATATTTTAAGTGCTTTGAATACTTTTCTTGGAGATTCTTGATAAACATCCTCACAAACTCCTTTTCGGTGGGGACCTCAATCATCTTGGCGGAAGTTTCCCTCCATTTATTAAAGAAAGAAGTAAAGCCTTCATTCTCTTTTTGTCTTAGCATCTCAAGTTGTCTATGGTCGGTTTTAACTTGGATATTGCACTTGTACCTATCAATGAAAGCGTTTACTATCGATTCCCAGGTAGAGGTTTTCTCCTTGTCAAGGTAGAAGAACCATTGTTGGCAAACTGTTTCAAGAGATAGTGGGAACAGAGAAGGGAGAACCTTCTTATCGATACCCTTAATGCTCATTATAGTTTCAAAAGCTCTTAGATGGAAGTAAGGGTTATCTGTTGCCTTGAATTTAGGGATGTCAGCGGCGTTGAACTTATGCGGAAGAAGTTCCTTGTCCAGCGAGACCCCTTGTGAACTCATGCCCTGCAATTTATAATCGCTAGATAGCTTGCTTAAACTTTCTTGCATGAGGTTCATTTGTTGTTGCTTCACGGGATCATCGATCTTGAGTGTGAGTAGCTTCAGTGTCTCAGTCATGGTAACCAATTGGTTCCTAAGCTCATTGACTTCCTCTTGAGTTTCCATTATCTTTTTAGCCTTCCTCTTTTGACGAATCGGTTTATCAAAAAGTGAAACTTTAATAAAGAGGTTGTCCTTGATTAATCGCCCTTTTCTCCTCGACTAAGTACTGTGGAAAAGGAATTTGGGGATACTTATTGTTAATTATTTGACTCAAGCTTTATTCAAAATGCAATGGATGGAGGAAGTGAAGAAAAATGGAACAGAATGTGAAGAAGAATGATGGAGGTGGAGGGATATGAAGAATTCGGAATAGAATATACCCCCAACTCATGCATGAACCTAAGACATGGTCAAGGTGTGAAAAGAGTATGTACGAAGTGTGTGCTAAGACTAGTGAGTGTAGGTGACATGTTAAGACTCGTGTCATGACCATGTGGCTAGACTATGTGACTAGACTCAACCAAAGACTAAGTTAAGACTTCACGTATATGCATTAAACTGGATAGACTGTGGTATTTTAATCGTAACTTTTTATCTGTGACTCTAATTTAGATGAAACCAACGCCAAATTAAAGATAAAACTCGGGGCTACAGATCCATAGGTTTTACGATTCGTAGTTCTTTCTAGAACTCCAGCTATGACCAAAACAAGTTGATGCTTGTGCAGTATACGGGAATAAAAATCCGGGTTGACTTAAAGGAACTATGACTCGATTTTAGATATATTTATTAGCTCTAATTAATTAATTAAATAAATTCCTTTAGTCATTAATCAGTTTATTTAGTCTTAACACAAGTCAAACAAACGGTTAGGAAAAATCACATAGAGTATGCACAACAAATAATGCACAATTAGTCAAGTAGGCACAATATGATGCAATGAGTTTGCAACCTAACCATGGCTCTAGTTCTCTAAAGTTCGGGATATGGATTAGTCAATAGAGGGTCCATAGTTAATTGTCTGGATGCACCGCGCGGAAGCCTAACCGTGAAGGGTTGGCGCGAGTGGATGGGACACCGCGAGTTTTGGAAAAAACTCGCTTCCATGGTTTGGTGAATTCAACATTCTCGGATGTACCCTTTGTTGCACGGAGCGTTCAATCGGGTAGATGGAGCATGAATTCCCAGAGGGTTATGTCCATATGTAGAACACGTATGGGTTTCAGAAAAGTGAGAAAAAATTCAATCAGGAAGTAGGATCGAGCAAACAATACGATAAACCGGTCGAAATTAGAACGCATATTTCTGGCTCGGTATTGGGGGAAGTTGGCGCCAAAAATTAGAGACTGGCGCCAGCTTTTAGCTAGCGCCTGGTGCCAATGCTGGCGTCTGGCGCTACGGATAAAATGCTGGCGCCAATGCTCTGGCCCCTGGCGCTACTTCCCACATGCCTCAGCAGCTTTCTGTGCTCGATAAAATTTTCCAGTTTCGTGCGGTGTTATTTCGGTCCTAGTTGTGAAAGATATTTCTCAAATTTCCTACGTGTAAAATCCTATGTCTTTAACTCATTACAGATGGACTTTCCAATGAGATCTTTTTTTATGCATATGACAATAATGTTAATCAAAATTACGCACATGAAATACTTAGAACGTTTCGAGTCTCATTCACTCATTCTAAATCATTGCCGAAACAAATTCAGAAATTAAAATAAAAATCCTCCCCAGTGGAGTCGCCAAAAACTATAGGGGATAAATTTCAAGCGTTAATCCCTTAGCTTGAACCCCACTGTGATCATACACTTAAGTATGGTGGCGTTCAAAGGGAAAGAAGATAGAGCAAAAGAGTCGCCAACAAGTTTTAGGAACTTGTAAACCGTTCACGAGGTGAAGGTTACACCCCTTAACGATCTAAGAGATCGTCAAATCCATAAGGTCTAGAACCAAATAAGGGTTCGGGGATGAAGGTACAAATCCAACCTAAAAGAGATTGAACCTGCCCTAATAATAGGCCTCTACTTTATTCTGATCATATTCATGTGCGCTTTCTAATTAACATGCAATCAATAGGATTAACCCTAAACCTGTTTATCTATGTTGGTTGAATATAAATGCACAAATAAATCTATTATTGGTGACCACTTGAAATTATAATCATATTAACCCTAAACAAGATTATTAATTATATTATTAAGCGTGATTACAAGTACAAATTCCCTTTAAAACATGCATAAAAAGGCGTGATCAAGCAATAAACAGAAAAATCAAGCAACATAATAAATCATCATAAAAATAAATTATAATTGAAATAATCATAATTAAAAATAATCAAAACAATTATAAAAATAATCATAAATCATGTTAAAGCATGATAAAAAAAAGCAAGATCCTGGGCATGATACTAACAAGATTAATAACAAACCCTAGCATGTCACTAAGTAATAAAAATCAAATCTTTAACCCTAACATGATACAAACAATCATAAATATTAGGAAGAACATAGGAAGCATCGTAACAATCATAATAAGCATATTTGATACTATAACGTTTTCCCTAAACATGATACTAGGAATATCATAATAACAATCTAAACATGATTTCTACATCATAATATTAATTAAAACCATTAAAGCACTTACTTTGATGCCTCGTACCTCTTTTTAATAACAAAATACACACGTTAGTAACTTTAAGGAAAGTAATAAACAAACAATTAAATTAAATAATTAAAAGAGAGATTTGGGACCAAACCCTCAGAAATTAAACCTTTCACGTCTAGGGCGAAGGCAACTTCGAAAATGGCTAGGTGTTTCTAGATCTAATGAATGCGGAATTTTGTATGTAAGAACAAAGTTTAGACAAGAGAGAGAGAGATGAATGATTAAAGAGAATGAAAGAGAATTGAAACCTGGTTGTAGGTGAATATTTATTAAAACTAATTGTTGATGAATCAAAACGGATTTTTTAATACGTTATTTATAGAGAAATCAGCCAAAAAGATAAAATATTAAAACAGAGCACTTGGAGCATGCAAAACGAGATAGGCGACATCCAATTGCCATTGGCGCCAATCGCCAATGGCTGGCGTTAGGCGCCAAGCCTAGATCCAGGCGCCAATGCCTGGTGTTAGGCGCCATGCCTATTTTTGACATGTTTTTCGAAAATCAGATAAGTTTGGCCACACAGGAGGATAAAATCGTATCTTTTCCTCAAAAATGCTCTTTGATTTTAATTAAAACTCTGAAAAGTCAACAAAAGTCAATTTATCAATGCTAATTGAATTAGGAATGAAAAGAACCTTCTAGAAGAATCTAGAAGACTAAACCCATTCCTAATTGCATTTGGAATGATAAATCATATTAGGCCCTCCCCTAGATCATTGGGCCTCATATAAGGCTCAAACCGGGCCCAGTTTGGTAAATTGGCCATAACTTCCTCAATATTCATCGGAATTGGGCTTATAATATATCGTTGGAAAGGTCTTTGCAAGCCCCATCCAACTACGCTACTATTGGACCCATATCATGGACCAACCAAACTATATTGGCTGTTTTCTTAAAATAAATTTTCAAAAACAGAGAGAAGAGAAAAGAAATTAAAACTATCCGCAACACTAGACCATCCACACTTTCGCTTCATTCGATTATGATTCGACGCAAAAGGTACTCATCACCGGGTTTGGTTTTGGGGAGACAGAAATGGGTGTCTACAGGTTTTTAAAAACTAAGAAAAAGTAAAGAATTAAAAACTAACCACAACACTAAACTTTCCACACTTTCAATTTATTCGATTATGATTCGACGTGAAAGGTACTCATCACTAGTTTTGGTTTTAGGGAGACACATTTGGGTGTCTACAAAATCCCCCACTTTGACTGAGTTTGGAGAAACGCAAGTTTCGAAAACAAAAGTCAAAGTATCGATAGGGACGGAGAATGATTCAGAGCGTTTTGTGATCCTAAATCATTATTATATTGCCGATACTCGTAAACTAGCGTTAGTTTAAAACTGATAAGAGTGTTAAGAAACGCGTATCTTGCACCGTCGAGCACACGTCTCCATTGGTAACCGATTTGTTTCATTGGCTGTTGTGAAAACCTTCCACTAGATAGGGAACGCCATCTTGCTGTTTTGATGTTCACTCGTCTCTAAACAATAATGGAGCTTTGACGATCTTCCTTAAACTAGGGGATACCGCCTGAAGACTACTACGCCTGTAACTGCCTCCAATTCCCGCTATGATAGTCTTGGAAAGACCACTGCTTGTTGATGCTTAATGCTGCTTAAATTTTGCTGTTAAATGTTTTTGGGTGATGACAATCCTCTTTTCTTTGCGAATAGTTTCCAACACAACTCTTGTATGATGTATGACAATTTGATTTAGGGAAAGTTGTCAATGCTTCATAACAATCCATCCTTGGAAATGTTGCCACGATGAAGCGACAATCCGTATCTCGGAAAATTAACCAAAATCCAATTTTGGGAAAAGTTGCCAATGCTTCGTAACAATGTATCATAGAACCTTGTTACTATCGACAATCCACATCTTGGAATATAACTCTTGAAAGCAATCCACCTTGGAAATTTTCCAATGCTATGCGACAATCCTTTTAGGAAAATATTGCCACAATTGACAATCCACGTCTTAGAATCATTTGCAAAAAAGAGTTGATCGACAATCCACTTCGAGAAAATTTGCCACTTATGGAAATGAATGACAATCCACGTTGAGGAACCTTTGCCAAAAATTATGATGAATAGATACCTACGACAATCCTTTGGGAAATTTTTCCATAGGGAACTGGGTGTATGACAATCCAATCTCGGAAAACTTGCCAGCGATGATAATCCAAACTTGGAAAAAATTGCCAAACATAGAAGGAGCACGACAATCCACGCTTGGAAACTTTGCTAGAGATGACAATCCAATCTTGGAAAAATCGTCGTTGAAGAAGATGCGCGACAATCCACTTTTGGTATTGTCAGTTGGGAATAAAAATCCAATCTAGGTAAATTATCGTTTGAAGAAGATGCGCGACAATCCACATTTGGAAATATTGTCAGTTGGGGATGACAATCCAATCTTGAAAAATTGTCGTATAAGTTCTTTGCTTTTGAACCGATGCGTTGGTGCTTGTAATGAGCCAATGTTTAGGTGCTTAATCTAAGTGAGACGATCGTCGTCAGGTCAATCACTTACTGCGATTGTAATCAAGCCGACTAGTAATCATGTCAATTTGCTTATATGGGCTAACTGGCGTACCAAGGAACCCGAAATTATTGTATGAGATCGAAATAATTGTTCTTGGAGGCTTCGAGCTCTGGCGCCGCGATTGTGCTCTGTCGACAGGCGACAACTTTGTCATCTGGCGTTGGAGTCGGGTTTTCCCTATTTTGCTCTTGCTACTACTGTTGCTTGGTTTTGCTCCGAACTTTGAGCTTGGTCGCTTCATTCCTTTCAACCAAATCCGCTCAAATGTTTTTTAAATTAAAGCTCTTCATCTCTAATTTTACTGATCCATGTACCTCCTCTAATCTTGGAAGAATTTTATGTGTCATATTCGCGGTTTTTCAAAAAAAATCTAGGAACGTTCTTGCTTGCTGGGATGCACCTGCATCTATATTTTTGACTATAGGACTTTGCTCATTTTTCTTTAGGGTTTACCTAAGACTTAGTGTTTCTTGGCTCATTGACTTGACACGACTCAAGATATAAACTTGACTTAATGTGATTGATTGACTTGAGGTTAACTCGACTCGATGTGACTCGTGTGTGCGGAGTGTTGACTCATGAAACTCGATATGTACATGACTCGAAATGCATAAAAAAACAATTCCGTCATTTTTGTGGAGGGTACTGAATTTCTCCCAAAAAGAAAGGCGCGAAAAAAGAAAGAAGCGAAGTTTTTGAAGGTGCATGTTGAATGAGCTTAGTCAAATGTTGTTTGATACTATCTCTCATGGTGCAAGGATTAATTGTTATGAAGAAGTATGCTTCAATGTTGTGTTAAGATTTCATGACAAAGGGTTCCTGAGGGAAAGACTATTTGGTCATGTACTTGTGATATGTGTGAAAGTGACACTAAGGTTAGGCTGCAAGAGCTAAGTGTGTGGAAAGATATTACTTTTAGAAGAGTCAAATAATTGTGACACTTTAGGCTAGGTAAGTTAATAATGTAGGGATCAAGCCCCCAAGTCTAGCTCTAAGTAGATAGGGATGAGCATAGGAGATCCCTTGATATGATCATGATGTGTGAATGTGAATGTGAATGCATTTTTATTACGGCCGCACCTCGCACAAGTGTATGTATACCTCAAAAAGGTCTTTTTAAGGGTTGTAACGTGGTTAGGCTAAAGGTTGAAGAAGAAGGGGATAAAGTGTTAACACCCTAGATAAGCCCCCAAGGTGTGCAACCTTGCTTTTGAATCTTTGTATTTTCAAACTTGAGGTTTCCTCACTTTTGAGCTTTTTCTTTTGCTTTAGCATTTATTTTATTTTTATAAGTGTGGGAAATCCCGATTATGCAGTCTATCACTCACTTTGCATTCATGTTTCTCAGGCACGGTACCGAGCACTCGATAAGAGACGTAATCTGAGACGTGTTCTTGTCAAAGATATTTTCATATCAAAGACATTGGAACACTTGCCCTTTTGTACACTTTTATTTATTTTTTTGCTATTTTAATCTTTTGAAGTCACTCAAGCTTTTTATGAAATTGAAAATTGCATAAGTCGCACACCATCCCATCCCAAGGTTAGGTAGATATGGGTTAAAAAAATAAAAGGTCTATCGTTAGACGAGGCTCAAAGTGGTTTATTAAAAAAGGATTGTATATTTTAAGGGTGAAAGGTGATATGATGTGGGTACAAGGGGTGCCTCAAATCATTGGTATACCTTGTGCTTAATTTGACATGGATTTTTTTTTTAAAAAAAAAAATTAAATTTTTTTTAAATGCAATGATCATATGCAAGGAAATAAATGCTCATTTTTATTAAAGGGAAAAAAGAAAAAAAAACTACAAAATTAATCTAAGGGAAAAGAAAGGTGCCTATGCTAGACTTATTTGGGAAAGGAAAAAATGAAACAGAAATAGAAAAAGAGGTCATGAAATCTTGTTGTTGAAGCTCGCCTCTTGTCTTGTGTCGTTTGCTTTATCATCACCCAGTCTTCTTGCTAGCTAGAGGCAATGATTTCTTGTTTGCTTCTATGAGATCTTGAATGAGATTTTGAAATCTCTAACATTCATCAGTATTTTGACCATTTCCTTGATGGTACTTGCAATAAGAATTGGGATCCCATCTTGAAGATCGCTTTTCTGGAGTTGGATCCTCGTTAGGGCCAATAGGTTTGATTAATCCTCGATCATAGAGACGGTCGAAAGCAACATCGTAGGTCATTCCAATGAGTGTGAACTCTCTCCTGGGTTTCTTTTTATATCCTTGATTATCCATAGCTAAGACTTCATTGTGATCAAAGGTACTAACCTTGTTACTAGAGTGGGCATTTTCGGAAGAAGAAGGATTGTCGTTGTTCTTTCTTTTCCAGCCACCGTAGTTACCATTTTTAGCAGCTTTTTGCTTTGCGAGGTCATCTTCGTTTTCAATACCGATATCATAGACGGCCTTGAAAGTATTCAAGTTGTGTTGATATTTTAAATGCTTCGAATACTTCTCTTGGAGATTCTTGATAAACATCCTCACAAATTCTTTTTCGGAGGTCACCTCAATCATCTTAGCGGAAGTTTCCCTCCATTTATTAAAGAAAAAAAGTAAAGCCTTCATTCTCTTTTTGTCTTAGCATCTCAAGTTGTCTATAATCGGTTTTGACTTGAATATTACGCTTATATCTATCAATGAAAGCGTTTACAATAGCATCCCAAGTAAAAGTTTTCTCTTTATCAAGAGAAAAGAACCATTGTTGACAAACGGTTTCAAGAGATAAAGAAAATAAGGAATGAAAGACTTTTCTATCAATCCCCTTAATGTTCATTATAGTTTCAAAGGCTCTTAAGTGAAAATAAGGATTATCTGTTGCCTTGAACTTAGGGATGTCAGTGGCATTGAATTTCTGCGGAAGAAGCTCCTTGTCCACCGAGACCCCTTGTGAGCTAATGCCCTGGAATTTATAGTCATGGGATATCTAGCTCAAGCTCTCTTGCATGAGTTCCATTTGTTGTTGCTTCACAAGGTCATTAATTTGGAGGGTTAAGGTCTTTAACAGCTCATTCACGTCAGCCATTTGCTTCTTAAGCTCATTGACTTCTTCTTGACTTGCCATTATCTTCTTAGCTTTCCGTTTCCGACTCACTGGTTTATCAAAAAGTTGTACTTGAATAAAGGTGTTGTCTTTGATTAAACGCCCTTCTCTCCTTGACCAAGTACTGTGGAAAGGGAAATTAGGGATATTCACTGTTAATTATTTGACTTAAACTCTATTCAACATGCATGTATGGAAAGAGGTTGGAAGAATGAAGGTTATGATATGTAAGAATCATGTTGAAAATGGAAAGATGATGTAGATGGAGATATATAGAAGAATTCAGGAATAAAGTGGACCCCAACTCAAATGAGGGAAAAAACCGACTCATGCATGAACCTTAGACATGGTCATGGTGACATATACACAAAATGTGTGCTAGGACTAGTGAGTGTAGGTGACATAATAAGACTCTTGTGTAATACCATGTGGCTAGACTATGTGTCTAGACTCAATTAAAGACTTAACAAAGGTACTGTTATCAACAAAATAATCGAATTGATTAGCAAACTGTTTAATTAGACTCGTCGTGATGACTCGAGTAAGATGATGAACTGTCGCCAAAGCAACAAGACTTTCGCCACACTCTACAGTGCAGCGCCAGACAATAGAGTTGTCGCTCGGCGTTTCACAGCAGCGTGTGACGCTTCAGCCCAAATTGTAGCGCCATTAATAGAGTATTAATCTGGGAGTGCTTTCAGTATTTTTATTCTACGGGAAATGCCTAAAGTTGCACTAAGTCAATTTCGATTAAATTATTAGACTTTAATTACTCAAATTAATTAATTAATTAATTAGACAAAGTCCTTTTAGTCATTAATCAGTTTATTTAAGACTAAAACACAAGTCAAACAAACGGCTAGGAAAAACACATAGAGTATGCACAACAATTAATGCACAATTAGTCAAGTAGGCACAATATGATGCAATGAGTTTGCAACGTAACCATGGCTCTAGTTTTCTAAAGTTTGGGATATGGGTTAGTCAAAGAGGGTCCATGGTTATTAATCCGGATGCACCGTGCGAGTGGATGGGACACTTTTTGAAGGGTTAGCGCGAGTGTATGGGACACCGCGAATTAAAAACTCGCTTTCATGGTTTGGTGAATTCAACATTCTCGGATGTACCCTTTATTGCAAAGAGTGTTCAATTAGGTAGATGGAGCATGAATTCCCAGAGGGTTATGTCCATAATTAGAACACAAATGGGTTTCAGAATAGTGAGAAAAACTCAATCAGGAAGTAGAATCGAGCAAACAGTGCTAAAACTGGTCAAAATTAGAACTCATATTTCTGGCTCGATATTGGAAGAACTTGGCGCCAGCGAACAGAGGTCGTCGCCGCAATATGGCTCTGTCGCCTGGCGACAGAGTCATATCATCGGCGACAGACTCTGTTTTCTAGACGTCTGTTCCTACATGCCTCAGCAGCTTTCTGTGTTCGATAAAATTTTCCTGTATTTCGTAGCATTATTTCGATCCTAGTTGTGAAAGATATTCCTCAAATTTCTTACGTGAAAAAATCCTATGTTTTTAACTCATTACGGATAGTCTTTCCAATGAGATATTTTTTATGTATATGACAATAATGTTAATCAAATTACAGACATGAAATACTTAAAACTTTTCGAGTCTCATCCACACATTCTAAATCGTTGCCGAAAAAAATTTCAAGAATTAAAATAGAAATCATCCCCAGTGGAGTCGCCAAAAACTGTAGGGAATATTTCAAGCATTACCCCAAACTTAAACTCCACTATGATCATACACTTAAGCATGGTGCGTCCAAAGGGAAGGAAGCTAGAGCAAAAGAATCGCCAACAAGTTTTAGGAACTTGTAAACCGTTCACAGGGTGAAGGTTACACCCTTTAACGATCCAAGAGATCTTTAACTCCTATAGATCCGGAACCATGACTGGAAGTTCGGGGATGAAGGTACAAATCCAATCTAAGAGAGAAAGAACCTGCCCTAATAATAGGCCTCTACTTTATTCTTCTCGTATTCATGTGCGCTTTTTGACTAACATGCAATCATTAGATTAACCCTAAACCTGTTTATCTATGTTTGTTGAATATTAAATGCACAAATAAAGCTATTATTGGCGATCTCTTGAATCATAATAAAATTAACCCTAAACAAGATTATGAATTATCTTATTAAGCGTGATTACAAGTACCAATTCCCTTTAAACATGCATAAAAGGCGTGATCAAGCAAAATTAATAAGCATCAAGCAACATAATAATAATCATAATGATCAATAATAATAATAATAATAATAATAATAATAATAATAATAATAATAATTAAAATAATCATGTTAAAGCATAATAATAGCAAGATCCTAGGCATGATACTAACAAGATTAATAACAAACCCTAGAATGTCACTAAACATCAAAGATCAAAGCTTTAACCCTAACATGAATATTAGGAAAGAAAATAGGAAGCATCACAGAAATCATAATAAGCATTTTTGATATTATAACCTTTACCCTAAACATGATAATAGGAACTTATTGTTGTCATTCAAAACATCCTAACATGACACTAAGAATAACAACCTACACATGATTTCTATATCATAATATCAATTAAACAATTAAAGCACTTACTTGGATGCCTCGTATCTCTTTCTAATAACAAAATACACACGTTAGTAACTTCAAGGAAAATATAAAATCAAAGAATTAAATTAAATTAAATAATTGAAAGAGAGATTTGGGACCAAACCCTTAGAAATTAAAACCTTTTACGTCTAGCGCGAAGACAACTTCGAACTTGGCAAGGTGTGTCTAGATCTTGTGAATGCGAAATTTTGTTTGTAAAACATTGGTTTAGAAAAGAAAGAGAGAGAGTGTAATCAAGAATTTTGTGATGAGAGTTGGTTAGAAGAATTGATGACAATTGATGATTAGAAACAGAGGTTTTAGGAGGCTATTTATAAAGAAAACCAGTCGGATATGATAAAAAACGAATCAGAGTTTTGAAAAGAATAAAACACGACGATGTCGCCAAACGCGCGCCTATCGCCAGGCGACAGACGTGTCGTACGGCGCTGCAATCAGTTTTTCTACGCGTTTTCTTATTTTGATAAAATTTAAGCGTGCAAGAGGGCAAAACTGTAATTTCCTTAAAAACACTTCTTTTATTCTAATTAAAACTCTTAAAAGCCAATTATCAATGCTAATTAAATAAGGATTCAAAAGAACCTTCTAGAAGATTCTAGAAGACTATAAACAATCCTAATCGCATTAGGAATGATAAACCATAATAGGCCCTCCTCTAGATCATTGGGCCGCATATAAGAATCAAACCAGACCCAATTTAGTAATTTGGCCATAACTTCCTCATTATACATCGGAATTGGGCTTATAATATATCGTTGGAAATCTCTTTTTAAATCCGATCCAACTACACTATTATTGGACCCTTTCTATTGACCAAACTAAACAGGATTGGCTGTTTTCATATAATAGATTTTCAAAAATAGAGAAAAAGAAAAGAATTAAAAACTAACCGCAACACTGGACTTTCCACACTTTCACTTCATTCGATTATTATTCGACGTGAAAGGTACTCATCACTGGGTTTGGTTTTGGGGAGACACATTTGGGTGTCTACACTTATCCTCAGGATGAAGAGTCCTGAGCATCCGCCTGGCCATCTGAAGGACAGTTTGCCTCACTAGAGTATCTGTCAATACAAATACAATAAGTTAAGATTTTTGAAGATAGTTTCATTTTCTAAAAAAGTAAAGTCGGATTGTCGGAGGAATTACCTCTCTTCCCCCCTGCGGCTTCGCTGCCGCCTACTGTGCTGCTATCAGTGGTGAGTGGCTGCTTGCCACTCTTCGACACTCTTGGTTGAGCGTCCTGCTTGGATAGAGTATGGGTAGGGGAAGAGGCGCCCGTTCTTTTCTTCGGATTAGTGGCGATGTGTTTCCTACGACTCTGGGAAATGTTGCTAGCCGACTACTTGCGCAATTTAGGATCCGGTTGAGAAGAAGGGGCAGGCTTTGATGAGCCACCCTGCAAAGAATTCTAAATGTGAGACCTTGAGATAAAATAAACTAAGTAATTAAGTGAAGAAATTTTTCAAGGCTGAACAGTTTGTTACCTGAGGAGTGCCGCTTGGCAGCTGCTCATCCGCTCGTTTGAGGTTCGAGCGGTAGAAGGCTGCAGAGGCAGCCGGTTTCTTGTGAGAAGGAAGCTTTGCCATTGCTACGTCTGCAACAAACAATAAAAAGTGTTAGCAATGAAATGAATAAAAACAATGCGGGTAACATAGCTGATAAATTCAAGTGGCCATCTACCTCTTGGCTTCTCCGTACTAAGGCCACAGGCGGCCAAGTATGTCCCGTCCGAGAGCCACTCGAATCGGGGAATGTAACTTTGGGGGGTAACTTCCTTGACCCCCGTCTCGTTATTCGTTCGGATGGCCACAATAAAAAGGCCCTGATAAAAAATCTCCTCCTACGCCTGCCTGGGAACAAGCGGAAGGGCTTTCTTCCCAGCCAGGAGGGGCGGATAAAATTTGTTCCTTCAGTCCTTCCATTTATTCTCCTTCCCCAGAGTCATCATATAACGAGAATGGCTGGTCAGAGTAAACCAGTCGATCCCGCATGAATTTGGAGTTCTTCTCAAGTAATGCATATGAGCAAACGCCTCGAAGCTGGGCTCCACCTCCAGCATCTCACAGGTGGCAACGTAGCCCAAAATGTTAACCTAAGAATTGGGGGCTAGTTGCCAGATACCTAGCTGGTATACGTCCAAGATCTTCTCCACGGCTGGATGGAGAGGGAAGCGTAGTCCTGCTTGGATGGCCGCCTCATAGCAGCAGAAGCACTAGTCACCATAGCAGGCTATCTCAGGCTAAGTGACCATGTCTATAGTATCCGGCACGGTCAATATGAACCTATGTCCCAAAACATAGGTAGAAATAAACTTGGCCAAATCATCCTTCATGATTATCCGCCTGCCTTCGGCAACGTGCAAGTAATAAGGAGCACGCTCATGCTTCCTGGAAGCAGACGACTCCTCCCAGCCCTTTCCCTTCTCAAAAGAGAGGGACTCTCTGGCAGCCTTGAGGTTCGACTGTGCCTCCTCCGAGTCAAGGGGGACGTAGTTAGAAGATGAGGACGCAGATTCATCGGAATTCTCTTCAGAGTTGGGGGCCCGCCGGCTGGTGCAAGCAGTGTCCTCCCCCAACTCATCATCCGGCACCGACCCACTCGGCCCGGGGTTCTCATATTCTTCATCACACTCCTCTAGAAATGAGTCGCTGGGAGTGCTGATGTTGCTAGGGAGTTCTTTACTAATTTCGAAGACAGGCGCCCTAATGGAGCCGTCTAAAAAAATAGTCTCACTTTCCGAATGGTACCATGAACCATCCGTCCTATATCTCCTTGTCATCTGCTTTGTTCTAGCCATCGTGTCTTGTAGGGGCACAGACACTGTCGTATTTGGAGATGTACTCAAAGGAAAGTTCTCGAACGAGCATTCGACACTCCTAGTTCTAGATTCAGCCGTCCCTAGTGACCGACTGATCGCTAATCTAGGTCGTGCCGGGTGCGTTTGGGAAACCATTTTTTATAAAGAAAAAATGCAAAGAAATAAGTAAAGAAAAGGATCGGGCAGTTACCTTAGAAGAAGGTAACAAGAGGCGTCGGTCTGGGGCGTCTGTTTGAGCAGGCGAACTAAGCTAGCCGACTGTCGGATGCTGAAGAAGTCAAAAGTCTTTGCAAGTAAAAATTCAAAGATTCTCCCAAAGATTCGCACAAATGTGAATCCAAGGGAGGTTAACCTCTCTATTTATAGAGGGGGTAAAATGTTCTAGGGTAATACCCTAGAACTAAGTGAACAGTAAAAGTAAATTCTTGGCCATTCATAGCCTGACATCTGTCACAGGCGCAATGTGCCGAGCACGTGACCCCTGTGAAGGGAAAATGTTTTAGGTATTTTATACCCCGCCAAGTGGCCCAATCAGCGTTTGACACGTGTAACTAGAGGGGGCACAAGCTTGGATTTTCCAGATGGTGACATGTGTCGAGCACAAACAACTCCTGAATTGGAGTATTTAATGATCCCAAGTGGACTAATGAGAGAGCGACACGTGTTGCCCTAGGAGGCGCCCAAATGGCCTCTCAGGGTGTGTGACACGTGTCACTCAAATATTTCTTCTGAAAAGACGACCTTCAAGGGCCCAAACTTTAAGGCGTCGCAAAACAGCGTGCCCTAATCCCTAGGTCATCAAACCCTAGGGAGGGTAAACTTCCCAAAGACCCTATAAATAGGGACTCTTCCCTCATTTATGACGGGCATAACATTGACATTAATTACAGAGTTGTCGTTCTCAAGAAACATATAGCACCTGAGCTTGTAATCCGAGCAGATAACTTAGTTTCCGCACGTTTTACTCCAAATACCGTACTAACTTAATCTTTAGAGGCGGACCACCGACCATTCTGTGCTCCGTTTACTTTGCAGGTACAGGCGTCCTAGCGGAATCCGGTTTTGAGTTGTAACTCTCCCGAGGGACACAAAAAACACCGAAACAACTTTAGCATGGTGGCGTCAAAAGGGCAGGAAGCTATAGTAAAAGAGTCGCCAACAAGCTTTAGGAACTTGCAAAACCGTTTACAGGGTGAAGGTTACACCCCTTAACGATCCAGGAGATCGTTAGCTCCAATAGGTCTGGAACCATGACTGGATGTTTGGGGATTATGAAGGTACAAATCATACCCAAAAGAGATTGAACTGGCCCTTAAAATAGGCCTATACTTTATTCTTCTCGTATTCATGTGCACTTTCTAACTAACATGCAATCAATAGGTTTACCCTAAACTTGTTTAATCTATGTTGGTTGAATATTAATGCACAAACAAAACTATTATTGGCGATCACTTGAATTATAATCATATTAGCCTAAACAAGATTATTAATTATCTTATTAAGCGTGACTACAAGTACAAATTCCCTTTAAACATGCATAAAAGTCGTGATCAAGAAATAACAATAATAATAAAATAATATCAAGAAACATAATAAATAATAATAATCATGATCATAATAATAATGTTCTCAATCTCAAAGCATAATAATATTAGCAAGATCCTGGGCATGATACTAACAAGATTAATAACAAACCCTAGCATTTCACTAAACATTAAAGATCAATTAGCCATAACATGATACTAACATGATATTAGGAAAGAAATAAGAACCATTATAACACTATATGTGGCATTAGAAATTTTAATTATTACCCTAAACATGATACTAGGAAGCAATATAATATCCTAAGATGATGCTAGGAATCAACAAAATAATTTAAACATGATTTCTATATAAAAAGATCAATAAAACAATTAAGTACTTACTTTGATGCCTCATACCTCTTTCTTATAACAAAATACGCACGTTAGTAAATTCAAGGAAAAATATTAAAACACTAAATCTAATCAAAGAATTGTAATAAGATTTGGGACCAAACCCTCATAAATTATCAACCTTTCACGTCTAGGGCGAAGGCAACCTCGAATTTGGCTAGGTGTGTCTAGTGATAATGTATGTGGAATTTTGTAAAAGGGAAGGTTTACAAAAAGAATAGAGAGAGAAGGAAAGCTTCTAGCTTTTAGAGAGAGAATAGAGAGAGATGATTGTGAATGATTAAAAACGGGGAGATACGACCCCTATTTATAGAAAAAATAGCTCGGGATACGACAGAAAAGAGTTTGAGTCCCATTTGGAATAAAAGACCTCCTTTATCCAACGACAGGAGTTAGTGCCAGACAACAGAGAAGCACCTGGCGTCAGATATTAGCGCCAAGCGACAGGCCTTTCGTTTGGCGCTGGGACAGTTTTTTGCGGATTTTGTTTTATCATATCTTTTGATCCAGAAGTCCAAATAAGTTATATAATATGTCGTTGGAAATCTCTTGAAATCTACTTTCTAACCCAATTAGAATAAGATTAAAATATTTTCTGTATTAAAATATATGGCCGAAATAGTGGAAGGGTGTCAGTTTTGGATAGAGTTTCGTATTTCTTTCATATCTTTTTCGTTATAGCTCGAAATTAATATTATAATATATCATTGGAAAGATAATTTCAAGATCTATCCTACCATATAAGATTTGGGTAAAGATTATGAGGCACAAAAATAATATCTTACTGTCTTTGAACTTCTTTAAATTCGAATAGAATTAGGACTCTCAAAAAAGGAAAGTTTTATTCAATTTCGAATTCTTTGATCTTATCTTTTCAAAAAGGATAATTAAGATCTTTTAGAAACTTATGGAAGTTTCTAATTAATCCTAATTAGTTTATGAATAGGATTAAACCTTTGGACCCCCCAGATGATCATTCGGCCGAAGGTAAAATCCGGTTTGAGCCCAGTTTGGTATTTTGGCCATAACTTCTTCATTATTCATCTGAATTAGGCTTATAATATACCGTTGGAAAGGTCTTTTCAGTACCCATACAACTACACTATTATCGGACTCATATCATGGATCAAACCAAACTGTATTGGACATTTTCATTAATAGAGTGAGAGAAGAAATATTTTTAAAAACAGAAAGAGAAATATTTTAATAAAAATATCTTCATCACTAGAATTTTCACACTGTCACTTCGTTCGATAATCAAAAGACATGAAAGGTATTCATCACTAGGTTTGGTTTTGGGGAGACACATTTGGATCTCTACACAAGCCCCCACTTTGACTGAGTTTGGAGAAACGCAAGTTTCGAAAACAAAAGTCAAAGTAGCGATAGGGACGGAGAATGATTCAGGATGTTTTGCGATCCTAAATCATTCTTGTAACGCCGATACCTGCAAACTAGCGTTAGTTAAACTGATAAAAGAGTTAAGAAACGCGTATCTTGCGCCGTCGAGCGCACGTCTCTTGAGTAACCTATTTTTGTTGTTGCATTGTTGTTGTGAAAACCTTCCACAAGCTAGGGAATGCCATCTTGCTTTTGTTGATGTTGTGGCCGTGTTTCGTCGCGGTTGATGTTCACTCGTCTTTGAATAAAAGAGATTCTTTTTGAGGAATGTTCACTCGTCTCTGAACAATGGAGCTTTTGGAAGAAATGTCCATGCGTCTCTAAACAAAAGAGCTTTAATAGGATGCCCACGCGTCTTTGAGAAAAAGGGCTTGAAAAGAAATGTACACGCGTCTCTGAACAAAGAGCTTTGAATGATATGCCCACGCGTCTCTGAGCAAAAGAGCCAACAGATCATAAAGAAAATTAGGGGGGAGGGGGCGGCTGTAGTGGTAGTTAGGGTTATGAGAGTAATGGGCTTTGGGCTCTTATAAGAGTATATAAAAATATCCTTCCTATTTGTAACCAACATTATGATGTCCGTTACGAATAGGATGTATTTGTAACCAACATTATGTTGTCAGTTACAAATACTATTCTATTTGTAACAAACATAGCTAATGTTGGTTACAAATATAGTATTTGTAACTAAAAAACACCTGTTGGTTACAAATAAGGCGTTATAAATAGCGTTTTTCTACTAGTGCATGGTTCCAGACCTAGTGGAGTACACGACCTTCTAGATCATTAAGGGGTGTAACCTTCACCCTGTGAACGGTTTACAAGATCCTAAAACTTGTTGGCGACTCTTTTACTCTAGCTTCCTTCCCTTTGGACGCCACCATGCTTAAGTGTATGATCATAGTGGGGCTTAAGTGTGGGATGGCTTGAAATATTCCCTACACTAGGGTCACGGTTTCTATTCACCATTCTGGGTGGTCTCTGCCACTTATTGTCAGTTTTGTTCATGTGAAGATATGAGACCTCCAATGAGTGAGTGGAGTGTAATGGTCAATCCTCCTAGATTTACCTCCTCATTTCTGATTTAATCTTCTCACTGCAACCTTGTTCAGCTTGGCAAGGCTGATCCACCCTGGTTGCGTTCTTTGCCTGGGTGACTTCGGCTCGCTGCACTGGATAGTTTGGCGCTATTCTGGTCAACATTGCCCTATCGGTCTCATCTGCTTTTATGAACTCGTGCGCCTTTCCCAGTAGTTTAGCCAGCGTTTTAAGACTCTTTCGTCCCATATAACCTCTAAACGGTGAGCCCGACGACAGCAGTCCACTCTTCATTGCTAGCAGCGCTACCTCCTGGCTCATGTTCGGGATGGTTGTTGCTTCCTTGTTGAATCTTGTGATGAACTATCTTAGGGGCTCATCTTTTCCTTGCACTAGTGACATCATCTCGGAGGTCATTTATATACGATCCACAAAGGTGACAAAGTGCTCCATGAACATTCTCTTCAACTAATTATATGAGTAACCGGACCCTTTTAAGATGGCTCCGTAACACTCATCCGCCAGCCTTCCAAGATCAGTGGGAATGCCTTACACAAGACTTGGTCTGTCATGGTGTATAGTACCATGTGATTCTCAAACGCCGAAACGTGGTTCTTAGGTGTTGTGGTTCCATTGTACTTACAACTAGGCATCTTTATTTTCTCCATCGGTTCCTCCATAATCTCCCTATAAAATGGGGAATCATCTGGAATAAACTGGATTCGCGTTCGCTTCTCCCTATCCAGGCTCAGTCTTCGCTCACATGTTGTGAGTAACTCTAGCCTCCAGGCTGCCCCTTTTCTTGGGCTGTCTCATCCACACTCCACTCTCGATTCAGGTTTCGAGCCTCTAGCTCCATTACTTATATGACTGGAAGTTCGGGGATGAAGGTACAAATCCAAGCTAAAAGAGATTAAACTTGCCCTAAAAATAGGCCTCTACTTTATCCTTCTCGTATTTATGTGCGCTTTCTGACTAACATGCAATCAAAAGATTAACCCTAAACCTGTTCAATCTATGTTGGTTGAATATTAATGCACAAACAAAACTATTATTGGCGATCACTTGAATTATAATCATATTAACCTAAACAAGATTATTAATTATCTTATTAAGCGTGATTACAAGTACAAATTCCCTTTAACATGCATAAAAGGCGTGATCAAGCAATAACAATAATAAATATCAAGCAACATAATAATCATCATAATAACAATTATAATCATAATAATCATGTTAAAACATAATATTAATAGCAAGATCCTAGGCATGATACCAACAAGATTAATAACAAACCCTAGCATGTCACTAAGCATTAAAAATCAAAGCTTTAGCCCTAACATGATATTAGGAAAGAAATAGGAAGCATCATAATAAACATACATGATATTAGAAATATTAATTAACCCTAAACATGATACTAGGAAGAAATAAAACATCCTAACATGATGCTATGAATCAATAAAATAATCTAAGCATGATTTCTATATAAAAAAAAAAATCAACAAAGTAATTAAATTACTTACTTTGATGCCTCGTACCTCTTTCTAATAACAAAATACACGCGTTAGTAACTTCAAGGAAAATAATAAATCAAAAAATTAAATTAAACAATTGAAGTACAGATTTGGGACCAAACGCTCAGAAATTATCAACCTTTCACGTCTAGGGCGAAGGCAACTTTGAACTTGGATAGGTGTTTCTAAAGCTAATGAGTGAGGAATTTTGAGAGAGGGAAGGTTTAGAAAAAGAAGAGAGAGAGAGAGAAGCTTCTAGTTTTTAGAGAGAGAGAGTAGAGAATTCTGGGTGTAGATGATTTGAAAACGGGGAGATACAACCCCTATTTATAGAAAAAATAGCACGGGATCAAAGAAATTTATATTCGGAATAAAATACCTCCTGTCGCAAACGACATGAGTCAACGCCAGGCGACGAAGGGCAGCCTATGGCGACGACTCTGTCGACTTGCGCTGGTTTAAACGTTAACGCGCTTCTCCACACGTAATTACCTTTAAAACCGGTTGTAGGTAATTATGCGTCCAAGATGTTTTAAATTCAAATTTAATATATATTTTATTCTATAGATATTCCTAGAAGACTAAAATCAATCCTAATCACTTTAGGAATAATAATTAATAAGCCCTCCTCTAGATCATTGGGCCTCATTTAATTTAATCCATAACTTCCTCATAATTCATCGGAATTGGGCTTATCATATATCATTGGAAAGCTCTTTTCGAGCCCAATCCAACTACAATATTATTGGACCCTTCTCATGGACTAAACCAAATTGGACTTGCTATTTTTCATAAAATAGAGTAAGAAAAGAAATATTTTGAAAACAGAAAGAGAAATATTTTAATAAAAACATCCTCATTTTTAGACTTTTCACACTTTCGCTTTGTTTTATAATCAAATGACGTGAAATTTATTCATCACTAGGTTTGGTTTAGGGGAGACACATTCGGGTGTCTACGGAAGCCCCCACTTTGACTGAGATTGGAGAAACGCAAGTTTCGAAAACAAAAGTCAAAATAATGTTAGGGACGAAGAATGATTCAGAACGTTCTGCGATCCCAAATCATTCTTTCAACGCCAATTCCTACAAACTAGCTTTAGTTAAAACAGATGAAAGAGTTTAGAAACACGTAACTTGCACCGTCGAGCACACGTCTCTAGAGTAGCCGATTTTCTAACGATCTTCCTCAAGTTAGGGGATAACACTTGTAGACTACTACGCTTGCAGCTGCCTCCAATTTCCGCTACGATAATATTTCGCAAGCTAGCGAACACTATCGAAGATTTCTTTGCTTGAAACAACCTTCTACCGCTTTGTGACCATCTTCCGCAAGCTAGGGATCAAGATCGAAGATAACTTCGCTTGAAAACACCTCCTGCTTTTGAATACCTTCCACATTCCAGGGAACGCCGTCGAATATAACTTCTCTTGAAGACATCCTCAGTTGTTTGTGACAATTCTCTACAAGCTAGGGAACGCTACCGAAGATTTATCTGCTTGAAACGACCTTCTACCGCTTTGTGACCATCTTCCGCAAGCTAGGGAATATGATCGAAGATAACTTCGCTTGAAATCACCTCTTGATTTTGACAACCTTTCACATCCTAGGGAACGCCGTTCAAGATAACTTCGCTTGAAGCCATCCTCAATTGTTTGTGACAACTTTCCACAAGCTAGGGAACGCCGTCGATTAATGCTGCTACATCTCGAGCTTTTTTCATGAATCATGGTGACAACTTTCCCAATCATATCAAATGTCGTCGAAGACCGCCTCATCATGAACCGTTCTTCTCAAATCTAGGTGACAACCTCCACAATCTTAGCGAACCTCGTTGAAGACTGCCCATCTCGTGCTATCTTCTCAAATCTAGGTGACAACCTCCTCAATATTAGCGAACGTCCTCGAAGATTGCCCATCTCGTGCTATCTTTTCAAATTTAGGTGACAGCCTCCTAAATCTTAGCGAACGTCGTCGACGATAAATTTGCTTGAAGCTATCCTCAGTTTTCTGTGACAACCCTCCGCAAGCTAGGGAATGTCGTTGAAGATAACCTCGCTTAAAGTCATCCTCAGCTTCCTGAAAACTTTCCTCATCCTAAGGAACGCTGTCAAATATAACTTCGCTTGAAGTCATCCTCAGTCGTTGCCATAATATTTCGAAGAAAAATAACGAAGACCAACGCTTGTCGATCCTTAAAGCTCGCTTGAACTTTGCTGCCATAATAATTGCTGAAATTTTTGCGGTGCCAGTTCGTCGGCGCATTTTGCTGCTTATGAACCATTACTTCGGTGCCTTTTGCTGCTTATGAACCATTATGTTGGTGCCTTTGCGATGAGCCAATGTTTAGGCGCTTTAAGCTAAGTGAGATGATCTTTTATCAGGTCGATCATCTACTGTGATTGTAATCAAGCTGATTACTTAATCATGTCAAATTGCTTATAGGGGCTAACTAGCGTACCAAGGAACCCGAAATTTCTGCATAAGGTCCACATATCATTTATGAGGGCCATATATCCTATCGCCGCACCAGCGCACGCAAGAACGCACTATCGCCAAGACTTAGCCCTGTCGCCAGGCAACAAAGACCAGCGCCAGACGACAATATCGTCGTTTGGTGACAGAGTCAAGTTTTTGAACTAAAAACTCCTTTCTTCTCCATTATTGTTGTTCGTTGCTAGATTTCGCTCTGAACCTTCAACTTGGTCGTTTCCTTTCAACCAAATCTGCTCAAATATTTTGCTAATTAAAGCTCTTCATCTCTAATTTATTGATCCATGTAAGTTTTGCTCAAAATCCTGTTATCTTGGAAGAATTCCATGCGTTTATATTCGCGGTTTTTTTCGAAAAATCCGGGAATGTTCCTACTCGCTTGCTCTTTGGAAGTGATAGCTTTCTATGCCTTGAAACTCTGTTGAAAACTCTTTCAAACGAGATGCTTGATCAAAATCTGGATGTGCTC